>NC_074726.1:23985324-24304074 GCF_947242115.1 Biomphalaria glabrata | reverse complement strand
AGCTTGTCTGAAACCTTCAGGAATGACCCAGCCACCTGGTAGACAGAAGCACAAGACAGAGCATCATGGTGTCGCGCTGTGAAAACAGGCAAACAGATCGATGAGAAAAAGAGAACAGGGTTCGCAGAAGAAAAGCAACAGAGAAAAAAAAAAGCAAGGCCATTGACACTAGCTCCAGCAGGAATAACCTGCCCAATGTGCAACCGGACCTTCCGGCCTCACAGCTCCATGAGGCGGCACAAAACCCCAGTGCAAAGCCCTCAGCCCCCTAGATGACAAAAAGGTTCTTCATCAAACTCGATGGACGAACTATAATAATTGTTTCACATTTATAAAACACAAAGACACGGACTTCAGCCATCAATTCACAATGAGACCTCTCTTATGTTCAACTAGCCCTATCCTCCCTATCCTACTAAACCTTAGCACTGACCACCGATACACATCCAGGTCATTAATACAGTTGAGGTAGCACGAAGAACGCTCTTAGTCCCTAACAACTCAGGCTTCCATAACTTGCAGATCACTTAAGCCGGACCTAAAACAAGTCTTCCTTCTTGTATCTATCTCTCGTCAGCCTCGCGCGGGAGCAGGATTATTACAGTATATATATATGCAAATAAATGTAAAAAAACAAAACAAATTATGACCAATAGCCAACAGAGCTTTAAAAGCTGACTGTGTTAACAGCTTCAAATACCTCGGAGATATTGTCTCGGATGAGGGAACAAAACCCGAACTACTGGCCCAAAAAGCACAGTCCACAGCAGCCCTTTCAAAACTTAAAAGTAATATGGAAAGACAACGACTTAGCCCTCAGCACCAAAATCAGACTGATGCCCTCCCTGGTCATGGCCACATTTTTATATGCTTGTGAGTCTTGGACGCTGACTGCAGAGCCAGAGAAGAGGATCCTAGCAATGGAATTGAGATGCTACAGAAGGATCCTAGGCATCACATTCAAAGACCGCATCACTGAACCAAGAGATTAGAGACAGGGTTATTGCAGCGATTGGACCTTATGATGACCTACTAACTAAACGCAAGCTAAAAATCAATGACCATATTACAAGATAATCGGGGCTCGCAAAGACCTTCCTCCAGGGAACGGTACCAGGGAAAAGAAAAAGAGGCAGACAGAGAAAACGATTGGAGGGTAACATAAACGAATGGACGTGCCTGCCATTGAAAGAGGTTCTTACTAAAGACAGAGAGAAATGGAGATAAACGGTCGACGAATCTTGCCTGGTACCTCAACGGTCGAACAGACTAAGAGATAGGTAAAAGGTAAAGGTAAGGTATATAAATATATAATAAATGTCATGTTATTTCTACAAATAAAAATAATCATTCTACTGAAATAGCGTCCAGTTTAACAGGAATGCTTGGGTTCTTTTCTTTACTGGTTAGTTAAAAAGAGACAAAACTCAATTACCTTTCATTATTTAACAATCGAAGTTATTGCATTCAAATCCCTTTAGTCAAATCCCATTATTTTAATCCTTATAAATGGTTGGTCCAATTAAACAAACATGCCCTATGTTACAAAAATAATATAACGAATTATATAACATAGATAATGTTATATATAATTTTTTTGTGGTGAGGTATACACGTAACAGGGAAAACAAATGCTTTACAAATTTTGCTGACAAATACATTTTAAAACAAGTTTTTTAAAACAATCTACAACACAATGTATTAGCAATCAGCATGCGGTTCTTAGTTGACAACGAATAAAAAAATTCACAAAATTCTATTCATTATTATCTGGATGGCTGCCTGGTCGTGCGGTTTGCGCGTTGGACTGTCGTTCAAATTTATCGATGGTCCAGGGTTCCAACCCTGCCCGCTCCCATCCCCCGTCGTCCTGCGGGAGGTATGGACTAGGAAGTAATTATCTTCAACTCTGAAGGAACATCCGAAACATGTAAAACATTTTACAAAAAATTTTATTTAAAGAACTTGTCCATTGTGATCTGACGGGTAGGCCCGGATTCTCTTGACGAACTGCTTTTGAGCACAAATGACCACAAACATCCATGGTAGCACATGTAAAAGCTTTCATTACCTAACTGCATGATGTAGCGTGAATTTTTTTATTTCCTCTCGAGCATACTGCGTTGTCACTTGCACCAGCTTATTATGGATACCATCATCATCTTCCTGAGCTTCCGATGCTGTCATGTGTTTCTCTTAAATTTGGGCAGCAATAAAAAGCAAAGATATCCTTTCAGACCTTGTGGCCAAATGTACACGAGGGTGTCTTTTGCCAGCACAACGACCAACTGCGTTTACTTTTCCTTAAATAATGTCCCTTATCCATTAGAACTTGGTGAACTGAGGCGTCCAAAAATTAAAAAAAAAAATTTCTCATTCTTCGAACTCAGGACCCCTAGGTTCTATAGCCAAGCGCTATACCACTCAGCCACCTAGCCTCCCAGTGCGACGATGGCAGCATTCTACTTTTTATTTTCATCGTATCATAGAATCTCTTTGCCAATGGATAAGAATGCGTCGTAATTTTACATGTTGTCGTTACACTTTTTCGTCATTGTTACATTGCGAAATTGACCAACATCGATCTCCAGGGCCATATGGTAGTTAATATAGCTAAAATAAAAGTAAAGTCAAGTTTCCCTTTCACACCTTGCGATCTCTAGGGCGGATGATGTTAAGGTCATCTGTTTCTTTGGTCAACGGTCAACGAGCAGGGTGTCATGTGCCCGGCACAATGACCAACCGCCAGATTAGGTACCCATTAGAGTTGGGAGATTCGAGCCCAGGACCTCAGGTTCGGAAGCCAAGCGCTTAACCAATAACCCCCCCCCCCTCCCAAAATAGCTAAAAATAAATCATTTTAATTCTAAATGTATTTATAAGTGTTAGAAGAAGTTGTTTGGACTCTATTGTTTGAAGAAGAACTTACGGTTTTCCAGCTAATTTGATCTCAGAATTTCTTCTTCCCTTCACAGTCTGTAACTCCTCAGAGTGGACATGCACCACTGGTCAATGTATTGATGTCGGACATCGTTGTGATGGAACTGAACAGTGCACAGACACAAGCGATGAAACGAATTGCTGTCAGTTACAGTATTTTCAAAATAGCTTTATAGAAAAAAATGCGTCTCGCTAACACGTTACAGTTTTGGGTGTTGAGAAAGACTGATTGTTAGATCGTAGCCCCAGAACGCTAATTCAAGCTACACCCTTTTGTGCGTTTTTATTAACTTTCACACACTTTTAAATAAAGCTCAAATTGTCTTTACTAAAGAAAGTTTTTTTTTTTAGTCAACAAATATTTACAGGCTTTTGATTTCCGAGTAGAATTGTAAAAAAAAAAATTACATTTATAAAAAGACAATACCTCCATTATACAACTTAAATGAGATGTAAAAAGATGTTACAAAAAGAGTTTTTGTGGACATACAAATTTAAAATCGGTCCCCAAAGTGGTCCACCTAGAGACAGATGAATAAATCTAGACATTGGTAGAGGATAGAACCATAGACTATATATTACAGTCTATGGATAGAACATATTAGGCTGTAAAAAAATATACTTAAAAAACATAATCAAAAAATGCAATTCTATTTTACAGGATGTGACTCACAAAAAAAAAAAGTAGAAATATTTATTAACTAAAAAAAAATATAAATTTTTAACTGAATTTCGAACCCAGAACCTTCTGCGTGTTGGGGAGATGTGATAACCACTTCACTACAGAAACACATATTTAAATACAAAATATATTTGACATCTTTCCTTATGCTTCCAGTTTGATACAACCTAGACATAGATCTAGCTAGATCTAGGCCTAAAATTTATGGTCCGACAGTTACGCTGGGCAGGGTAGTATCCCGTATGGGAGACGAACGTATGCCAAATTTTTTTGGTGAGCTAAAAAGATGGTCGACGTTATAGAGACGCTCCACGGAAATCTTCAAAGACCAGCTTAGGCTCCAAATAGCCTTAGCTGACATAGAAGAAAGCACCTGGTGGCATGCGGTCTCAGAACGAGACAGTTGGAGGTCACTCACAAAGGCCGCGGGATACACATTGGAGACCAAAAGAAAGTCCGATGCGTGACAAACGCAGACGGCGAAAGGAAAATCTAAATCGACCACCTGAGGACAATGGTTATGCTTACCCTGGAGGTGGCAAAATATGTAGGTCACAGCTGGGGCTGCGCAGCCACGGGAAATACTGCATTCCTCATTAATCTTCAGACTCGAAGACAAGCCTTATTATAATTGTTATTATCGATTCGTGTTTTGTGAGTGACGATGAATAATTGTAGAAAGTTATTACTTGATCCGAGAATGGGAAGTTGGAGATAAAAAGTATGTATGCGTTATTTCTCCCACATCCAATGTAGACTAGTTCTTAAGAACTATAAATCAAAAGTCTAGGTCTAGAGTATAGAGAGTATAGTGTTCGAACTAATATCAATAAAAAATTGCACAACTCCACATTGCCAGCTGGCTGATCTCTTAAGGACGTACGTACACGATGCTTGCAAGGGTTCGATACCCGATTGGTACGAAATATATTTTAAATTTTTTTATTTTTTTATTTTCTTATATTTTAAGTTTTATAATGGAGGTATTGTCTTTGTACAAACGTATTTTTTAAATGTTGTTCTTGTTTAAAGTACCTCGGATTCTTGCTCGGTTAAATAGTTAGTTTGAGAACCATGATGGATGATTTAATTGTTCAATCAGTAGTTTTGCTCTTAATTGTTAGAGATCAACAAACAAACGTTAAACAGTTGTTTCAAATTGCTTTTCTGACCTATGCTATATTTAATTAAGCTCCGAAAGCTCCATTTTCCATGTTCCTTAATAAAAGTTAGGATCGCAAATTGCATATACAATCACGCTTATTTATTTTTAATAGAATGTAATTAATGGTTGACCATAATTCAGATCCAGGACTATGTCTGCTGTCATTTCGTTGGTATATTACTTTTTTTTTCCCAAGCTAAGCAAGAACGAGACCTCACTGTTTCTTGGTTAGGGGTAAATCCGATGCATGTCGCCTTTAATTTTTTTTATACGAAGCTTATAGCAAAGCACTCTGTTTGTCCGTCCGTCTGTCTGTCTGGTATAAATTTGAACATATTGTTTTCCCGTTTCCCATTTTCAGATCAACTTAAAACTTTGCACAATTTTGAAATAAAGGGAATAAATGCTACCTATTGAGAGATGTGCAATAAATGCTACTTAATGAGAGATGTGCAATAAATGCTACATAATGAGAGATGTGCAATAAATGCTACTTAATGAGAGATGGGCAATAAATGCTACTTAATGAGAGATGTGCAATAAATGCTACTTAATGAGAGATGTGCAATAAATGCTACTTAATGTAAGATGTGGAATAAATGCTACATAATGAGAGATGTGCAATAAATGCTACTTAATGAGAGATGTGCAATAAATGCTACTTAATGAAAGATGTGCTATAAATGCTACTTAATGAGAGATGTGCAATAAATGCTACATAATGAGAGATGTGCAATAAATGCTACATAATGAGATATGTGCAATAAATGCTACATAATGAGAGATGTGCAATAAATGCTACATAATGAGAGATGTGCAATAAATGCTACATAATGAGATATGTGCAATAAATGCTACATAATGAGAGATGTGCAATAAATGCTACTTAATGAGAGATGTGCAATAAATGCTACATAATGAGAGATGTGCAATAAATGCTACTTAATGAGAGATGGGCAATAAATGCTACTTAATGAGAGATGTGCAATAAATGCTACTTAATGAGAGATGTGCAATAAATGCTACTTAATGTAAGATGTGGAATAAATGCTACATAATGAGAGATGTGCAATAAATGCTACTTAATGAGAGATGTGCAATAAATGCTACTTAATGAAAGATGTGCTATAAATGCTACTTAATGAGAGATGTGCAATAAATGCTACATAATGAGAGATGTGCAATAAATGCTACATAATGAGATATGTGCAATAAATGCTACATAATGAGAGATGTGCAATAAATGCTACATAATGAGAGATGTGCAATAAATGCTACATAATGAGATATGTGCAATAAATGCTACATAATGAGAGATGTGCAATAAATGCTACATAATGAGAGATGTGCAATAAATGCTACATAATGAGAGATGTGCAATAAATGCTACATAATGAGAGATGTGCAATAAATGCTACTTAATGAGAGATGTGCAATAAATGCTACTTAATGAGAGATGTGCAATAAATGCTACTTAATGAGAGATGGGCAATAAATGCTACTTAATGACACACCTTTTCCCATTTTAGTATAAAGTCGAAATTTGGCATAATTATTCATAGTCGATAACAATACACGAATTAGTGCAAAAATAAAACAATTAGTTAATCATCTATCACTAATTATTTAATTTGTTTTATATACCAGAAATTTACCCGTAATTTTCAGATAAATGGCTTTAATTGGTGGTTTCTCTCCTTCAGTATGCTTTATTTTAAAAAAAATATTTTTTTTGCTTGTTTTTTTTTTCTATACAATATTGCGGTATCGTGTAAAATGCATATTTGATTATAAATAGAATTTTAATATTACAGACTGTGTTGATCAACAGATCAACTTATTAATTGCAGTTCAAGAAGAGAAAAGTGAATACATTAACCCTTTCATTAAGGATTTTCTCAAAGATGTTGCTCTAGGTGGTAGAAACGTGATGGTGCGGTTTGTGATGTACAAGGATTCAACTGTGCTGATGTTTAATAATAACGAAATGTCGAGTAAAGAGATAAAAACCAGAGGTGTAGACGAACTGAAGTGGAACTCCTCAACCAATGCAGAGTTTAGATCTATCGTAGCCTTCCTTAGCCCCTTCTCCCCAACACTGTATTTCGGGGCTCATCGTCAAAGTGCTCGGAATATTTTGTTTCTTATAATCGTCAAGCTAAATTTTATCAACTTCCAACATTTTGAATTTTTAAGTAAAACCATTAAAGATAAAGGAATACGTATCATGGCTTTAGAAATTACCGGAGTAAACCACAAATTGTTGGACTCGATAGTAAGTGAACCGATTGAGAACAACAAGTATACTGGGGATAGTTTTCAAAACTTAAGTTGGATAATTCCTAAACTTACATCAGATTTATGTAAGTAAAAGCTAATATGTAGTACCAGTGTTTTGTTTTTTTGTTTTTTTTTTGTAAAAAAAAAAATAGGTGCCTGTACTCTTTGATGGATTGCCTAACTTTTAGCTACTAATCAATTAATAATAAACGTTAAAATACAAGAAACCTAATTTTTTTTCTCCACATTCAAAAAGGTGACGGCGTACCGTCACAAAACAAAAAAAAAAAAAAAAGCACTGAGTAATACATTCTAATTGTACAGCTTATAAATAAAAAAACTTTATAGTTCTTAAAAAAAAGTAATCTTTTTAGACTTCTAAAATTTGTCAAAATATCATTTTTGTATGCTTATTAACGTGGTCAATTAACAAGCAACATGATAATTTTTACGTATATTCCTCTATTACTATTATTCTTCTTTACCGCATTCTCTTTTCAGGTCCGAAAGAAAAGTTAAAGGAACATTTTTTATCAACATCACAGACAATAACTTCACGGACTGACGAAACTACAGGTAGAAAATAAAAGAACAATGTCAATTTCGTAACATCTCAAGACAATAACAAATACTTTTTTTTTTTCTAAACACTAGGTAGAGATTTTCATCCATGTTAAACAAAAAAAAAAATTTGCTAGTAAAAAAAAAATCGTTACTATACGATACGTTTCGTTACGATGTGTATTTAAAACGTTTTACGATAATTTTATGTGCAATATTTTGCAATGTAGAATAAAAATTATAAAGTTTTTTGGTAGTACCAGAAAGTAACAAAATTAAATACGCCGTGTTTGACTTTGTCTTTGTCTATTTATGTCAAAATTCGTCTTAATTTTTTCTTCGTTTATTTTATTAGGTTTTTTTTTTTTTTTACTGATTTTGTTTCCCAAAGTGTATGCATACCTTTCTATACGTTCTCAATGTTATTTTATATGAATGCAGAAAATAACTTTTCTAAATATTATGTATAGCATCTGTGAAACTTTGCCAGTTTACGTTTTTAAAATTGCCTTAAACGTTTTTTTTTTCAATACTAGTATTTAAATCGTAAATAATGGAAACTTACAAAAAAAACAAACGAAAACCTGTATGGGTAGAACTGATTCTCGAAAGCGGCTCTACAAATTCCTTCTGGAAATTTAATACTTGATTGATGCGTAAGGGGGGGGGGGCTGAGCTGTAAAGCGCTTGGCTTCCGAACCGGATTTCCCGGTTTCGAATTCTGGTTCTGGTAAAGTCTGGAATTTCTAATTGCGGGATCTTTAGCTGCCCCTGAGTCCACCCAGAAGTAATGGGTACCTCAGATTAGTTAGGTAAAAGGCGGTCGGTTGTTGTGCTGGCCACATGACACCCTCATTAACCGTGGGCCACAGAAACAGATGACCTTTGCATCATCTGCCCAATAGATCGCAAGATATGAAAGGGGTACTTTACTTTTTCAACAGGTGATGCATAGCGCTGAGAAAAGAAGTACTATCTCGTTGGCCACACTGAAAAGCTTTAGTTAGTTACAATTCATTATTGTTAAAACATCAAATAAGTTTAAATTTGGCACGATGATACCGGAATATAAATCTTGGACGGACTTTACGTCTCTTTGTATTTCCGCCTTCGTCAAAGGTTTTAATAAATTAATGTTCTGAAACATTTTGCGTATCGTCTAAATAGATATTCTTTCAATAAAATCGAAACAACTAAAAATGTACTATGTTATCGTATTATTTCGGTACACTATGGCTGACTACGCCATGTTTTTTTTTTTTTTTTTGCTATCTAGTCAAGCCAAATTTACATGCATTTATTTTTTATAACGGTCAGAATACGTTTTTTTTCGATGTGGCTAACGAGCAAGTTATTCTTTTCTCAGCGATAAAAATAACTGTTAAATTTCTAACAAAATCGTTATAACCGTTTATGAGCCCAGTTACTAAACTTCCTCCATGAAGGAGTGGCTTACCTTACCTTACATTACCTTATCTTACCTTATCTTATCTTACCTTATCTTACCTTATCTATCTTACCTTACCTTATCTAACCTTACCTTACCTTATCTTATCTTACTTTACCTTACCTTATCTTATCTTACCTTACCTTATCTATCTTACCTTACCTTACCTTATCTAACCTTACCTTACCTTACCTTACCTTATCTTATCTTACTTTACCTTACCTTACCTTACCTTATCTTACCTTATCTTACCTTATCTTACCTTACCTTACCTTACCTTACCTTACCTTACCTTACCTTACCTTATCTTATCTTATCTTATCTTACCTTACCTTACCTTACCTTACCTTACCTTATCTTATCTTATATAATACAGATGTTACTTAAAAAAAGATAATATATTATTGTAAAAAAAAATGTATTTTTAATGCTCTTCTTGTTTATGTTTTTTTTACAATTATATAGGTATCCTTTTTTTTTTAATGTAAATTTAATTCATAATATATTTATTTTATTTTATTTATTTTAAGGTCTCAAAGAAAAGTTAGCTGAAATATTTTCAACACCAGCTCTGATATCAACGGCAATAGATGACGAAACTACAAGATCTAAATTTTCACCACCAGCCAAGACATCGACTACAATAAATGACACAAATACAGGATGTAAGTCATTAGGCAGGTGATTTAATGTCACATGAGCATGTTAACAAATAATATTTTTTTTTAATGTAGCTTTTCTAGTTTGTTCTTAATAGGTATAGGTTGTTTTGTTTTATTTTGCGATGTAATTTTTACGAGAGTTGGGACAAAGTCTCTTAAAATTCTTGGTCAATGGAAGCACAACTAAACATATTTAAGTGACAACAATCTTTCAGTCTGAAGGGCTTTTAAGCAGATTAAATTCGTTTTACCTGCTTGATTTTTGCCCTGTCAAAGGGAAAAAAAACTTGACACCGCTTACGTCACTAGGCTCACCGCAGTACACTAAGACATTTCTTCGCAAACAAGAACAGGTTTTAATGAATCCATTGGCATAATTAAACATTTTCGCACCATCTTATTGTAGATTGATCTATTATGAAACTATGTCGATGTATGATTAGTTATTGTGTTTTAAAGGCTTTATAAATTGTTTACACTTTAATTGCCTAGACCCGTAGGTAGCTTTTACTTTGTTATTATTTTGATGTTGAATTATTGCAATGTGTTCAAGCTTCGAAATCTACTGTCCCATACCAAAACATAGGAAATGGTCATAACACAGCTTATCTATGCCTTACATGCACACACTGAACATGATAACCAGGGCCGGCCCTAACATTTGCGGGGTCCTATGTGAAATGCATCGCGCGTGGCCCAATCAGGTAGGGATTATAATAATAAGTGAATATTAAGATTTTGTATTAGAAAATAAATTCGTCTTTGCATTACATTTTTATTAAATGAAAGCTGACGATGCCGTTTTTTTTTTATCGCGCGTAGGATTGGCGTTTATCTTATTGATTGACACCCCATAATGATAATTTTGTCTATTTTAAGGACATTTTTATGAGTTTCCGGAGTTCCTTGAAAATAAGGAGACCTCGTGAACCCCATTATAAGTTATAATGGCTTAATTTAATAATTTACACACAGAATTAGCGCGGGGCTCATGAAAGTTATGATAAGTGATGTTTCAGAAGTCTTGTTCAAGAAGTCACCCAATAAAACCTGCTCAACATAAAGATGACCGCGCATAGACATCCCTTAACGTGGTAGATAACTTTACATATCTGGGAAGCATAGTATCAAATGACGCATTACTTTAAAGGAAGTTTGACATGTAATCTGGATTAGTCGTGCTTTTGGAAGCCTCCTATCGAGAGTGTCTACAAAAATCAGTGTCTACCAAGCAGTGGTTCTCTCAACCCCTCTTTGTGGATCTGAGACATGAGTACTTTATAGAAAGCAACTAAGACTTCTTGAACGCCTTCACCAAAGATATTTGAACACCATCATGGACATACGGTGGCAAGAAACAGCGATATTCCTGCGAAATAGTATAAACTTCTTATAGTCCGATGAATATACCCATTCTCGGGTCAAGTTGAAACTTTAAACATGTATTTATTGTAAAAAAAAAAAGTAAAAAAAACCCCACAAATCAATTAATAAATTAACCAGTTATTAATCATTTTGTTTAATACCGAAAAAAGGAAATAAGTTGAACATTATTTCGATATATAGTTTAAAGTGTTCTTCCATATTGCCTTGTTTTCTTAAAGTATTTTCTATCTCTTGTTTTCTTTTTGTGTTTTGTTTTTGCGTAAATTTCAACAATTCTAGCACTTGAAATTTCAGTGTCCGTGTATCACTGCATTCAAGTGTATACTTAGAGATTAGAAACTTTTATTCAAAGTACATTTCAAAATTACATTTAACATCCTTCTTTCAACAAGTATTGAAAGAATTTAAACAAAAGTAAGAGTCAACTTTCTATACCTTGCGAGCTATTGGACAAATGATGTGCATGAAATCTGTTTCTGTGGTCCACGATTAACAAAAGCAGTCATGTGGCCAGATCAAAAGACCAAACGCCTCTACTTTTCCCCAACTAATACCAGGTACCCATTAGAGCTGGGTGAACTTAGAGGCGCCGAAAAGATCCCTAATTTAAATATCACAGTCGTCAACAGGATTTGAACCCGGGACCCCCGGTTTGAAAGCCAATCGTTTTACCACTCAACCACCACTTATTTTATGGCTCTTTCTGATTCGGAAGACAATGGATGCGCCCAGATGAGTCATTGGTGTTGGTTTCGTCTTGAGACGGGGTTGAATTCGGAGTGATAGAAAAGGCCAATTCGGGAGCGGCAGAGTTGGCCACAGTTCATGCAAAAGTATGCATCTGTCCTATTGCTGGCTGACAGGGCAGTTTACTTCTTCTTTCTCTAGACGATGCAGCTTCGTTTGTTTTGCTCTCGTCGTAGTTCCAGCACGTACGGTCAGCACATATTACATTTTTAAATATTTGTATTTTGACTTCACCTGTCCCGTAATCTGTTGGTCTGTTGGGAAACCACACGATCTGACAGTTGATTTTCTCCATTCTTTCTATGTAAGCCACTTCTTCTATTACCTGGTAATGTTCCTCGTACGAATGTTTTTGCTAGCCTCGAGGGCCTTCTGATGTGGCCATAAGGCTTTAGTTAGCGTTTTTTGATAGTGGTCAGTAGGTCATCATGTGGTCAAATAGTCACAGAAGTAAACTAGTTATCACGTAAAAAGACCTCTCACAAATGAGGAGTTATTATATTCTTCCAATAGTTTTCAATGAAATTATGTGCCATTCGAAATGTGAAAGAAACAAAAGTAATTTATTAGTTTAGTTGTATGGACAATGGCTCAATTGCTGGGAATCGCCCAGAACATTGTCCAGTGACAAATTACTGTTTAAACATTATATTCCACGTTACGTCAAAGGACTAAGTCAAGTCGAAATAGAGTATATGTGTACAAATAAATCAGCTGCGTACATAATAAATATATTATTAAAGCTATTTTAGAACTAAAGCTCACACCAAATGAAGTGTGTGTTATTGTGTTTCGCATTTGACAAATCATTAATACTTCAATGATGTTCAGAAACGATCAAAATTTTGTAAAGGATTGCATTGGAGAAAACAAGGTCGAAAAAAAAAAAACAACCACATGACATCAATAAGTTTACAAAGAGAGTTTGTGTTATCGAACAAACTCAGAGGCGGCCTCCATCGAAGTCACTCATGGACCAAATTCATGGGCGTAGCCAGGGGGGGGGTTGGGATTCAACCCCCCCCCCCCATCCCCGAAATGAAATTTAGTGACAGATTTTTTCCTTTGATTTTGATTATTTTAGGTGAGATTTTAATACTAAACCATCACTTGCCCCAGCGCAGCCAATGGGGTTTTGATTTTAAAACCCCATACCAGGGGGTTTTTGCAGTTAAATCCCCCTCTTCTATAAAACAAAACAAAACAAAAAAATGCAAATGACAATCCCCAAATTCCTAGAGCACAGTTAAGGAAGATTTCGATTTTAAAACCCCTTCAAAATTTACGATAAACCCCTTCTCCAATATGAAAAAAAGCAAATTATGCACTCAAAATGCTATGAGCGTAGCCAAAAGAATTTTGAGTTTAAAACCCCTATCAGGTTTTTTTGAGTTTAAAACCCCTATCGGGAGTTTTGTCTTTAAAACCCCCTATCAGGGTTTTTTGCAGATAAAACCCCCTCTTCTATAAAACAAAACAACAAAAAAAGCAAACGACATCCCCAAATTCCAAGAGCACAGTTAAGGAAGATTTTGATTTTAAAACCCTCTCCAAAATTTACGATCTACCCCCTCTTCAATATGAAAAAAAAGCAAATTACACACTCTAAAATCTATGAGCGTAGCCAAAGGGGGTTTGAGTTTAAACCCCCCGTCAGCGGGATTTGAAGCTAAAAAATACATCTTCAATGTAAAAAAAAGTAAAATCAAATTACGCACTCAAAATGCTATGAGCGTTGCCATAAGGGGTTTTGAGTTTAAATCCCTTTCAGAAGGGTTAGATGCTAAAAAATACCTTTTCAATATAAAAAAAGCAAATTACACACAATTTAAGCGCAGCCAAGCCAATTGGTGGTTGTGAGTTAAAACTCCTCTCCTCCATATGGTTTTGAGTTTAAAATCCCCCTATAGAGCGTCAGGTGAAAAACCTATATCTTCAATATTATTCTAACGCAAACTACAGTTACCAAATTCTATGATCCTAGCTAAATGGGGTTTTGAATTTTTTAAAAACCTAATTAAGTCCTGAAATTTTTTAGTTTAAAACCCCCAACAGATGATTTTGACGATAAAACTTCTCTTTTCGATATAAAATCTAAAGCAAACTACAGTCATCTAATTCCAAGAGCGTATCAAGAGAAGTTACACATTTCTACCAGTGGCGGGGCTCCATTAATAAAGTGCAGTGAATAGTCATCTACCGAAAATGAAAAGCACTAAGTGTGGCTCAACAAAGATGGCTAAGACAGATTTCAGGAGTCAGTTATAGAGATCAGGTCTAAATCAAGGAAATCCTATTCCGAACTGGAAGTCGATCCCTTAGTAAGAATGTGATAGAGAGTCGTATGAGGTTTGAGGGACATGTTCTCCGACAAAATGAATTATGCATAATAAGAAATGCGATGACATCCTAGTACAACTTGGCGCCACACATTCATGGAGGTCCTCAGAGCAGTGGGGAAGAGGCTTCAGACATTACCAGTGACAGATTTTTGTGGAAACAGCTTGACGGCAAATGCGCCGAATGTCGCTGGAGGGTCTAAGTCAGTAAGAATAGCACACTAGGTTTTTGAAATAAAACTTTTTAATAGCATCAAAATGCACTGTAAATACCTCAGAATATGCATTTTGTTGGCATTCAATACCAAAAATAGTGCTTTTGGCGGCGGGGCTCCGCTGCTAGCGCTCCCCCCCCCCAAACCACCTCCCGAAAAAAAATCCTGGCTACGCCCATGGGACCAATGGACCAGGAATATTTAAGCCATAGTCTTGTTTTGATCGTTTAAATTAATTAAATTGTAAAAAATCATTTGACGTTGTTGTTTTTTTTCACATTAAAGCAAACAGGACAACACTTCGTCTTTGATAAGACTCTTCTAACTGTTCTGAAATAAGTAGAGTAGAGATCCAACTGATTGCCTAAAAACAGAATAGAAACCTGCTAGTCAGTGTCGGTGGCACCTGGCGCGGTAGCTTAGGGTGTCATCCCTTCCCATCAACTTTCTTCAAATATCTTCCAATAAACACTATTGCTAGTTAGTTCTTTTTGTTGAATAAATACACAAACCCTATTACCTACTAATATTAAATTTTACTTAAATGATATAAAAATAGTTAGTGTTTTTTTTTTAGCTTTTAATTAAAACGAAGTTCGTATTAAAATTATTTTAAAAACAACATTTGAATCAGTATTCTATTCCATGAGTTAATGGAAAATGGAAAATGTATTTTATAATGATCCATTGATAATGTTTCCATTGTGACCTTAGATGCAAATTTTTTGTACAATGAGCTAATCTATTAATAAAGCTTCATTTATTTATGAAAAAGTCTGTGACCTTTATAAAAGACTAACATCCCCTGAAGTTTTTCATAAAAATGGTGTGTTTTATTTTTTTGAAAAATCTGCTTAATTTAAAAAAATAGATGGTTTACTTTCGGAAAAGAAAAAAGTAGCCGTGGCATCATAACTTTAAATGATCTAAAATACCATGATCTCCAATTTTTATTTTCTCTTCTAGTTTCTAAGGTCTAAACAGGACGGACGGACAGGCGGACAGGCGGATAGACAGACAGGCCACACAAAACTTGGCCTCTTTTCCCCTTTCGTGGGCCGCTAATAAAAAGAAAAAACATTAGTATTGTTAGGACTCATTCTGCGCACTGTCATTAGGTGTGCGACTGTGCAGCATGAGACACAGAACAGAGACACGCTAAAAGATAGAGGAAGTCGAAGATGGCCGATAATTAGATCTAGATGTAAATAAGAAAGACGTGTTGTTATTAGATATTACTGAGTACTCTAGTTGGATATTTGTTATCGAACTACTGTTGTTCTGTTATTAAACTAGTGTTTTTATATACTCCTTTCGGTGAGGTTCTTTGAGCTCACTGCTGGCTAAGTTACAGCAGTAAAAATACATTTTTAAAAAGACTTTACCTCAATGGACTTCATTCACCAATCGTCACGTGATAATATTGATAAAACAATGAAAAAAAACTGTCACGTGAGAGCCTGTGTGTGTTACGTAATTTGTATAGAAGAGATGGAGAACCACGCGGCTAAATGTTGTTTGTTTACTATTGGTGAACGAGGTCCATTAAAAAAATCACATAAAATAAATATATAAAAAAAATTATTAATTGATTACAAATTTTTCTGCTCAAACCGGGATTCGAACTCGTGATGTTGACAGCGTCAACTCCTTATACAAACGATGCTACCGATTAAGCTAATTGTATAATTGAGCAAATGAAAAAGTATCATGGAATCCCCATATTGATGAAACTATTTAAAAATCAGAGAATTAGGGCTTAATAAAAGAAATTTCTATAAATTAAATAAGAACTTACAACTAAAATGTTATTTAACCTTGGTTGGGCCAAAAATAGAATTAGCATCCTCTGTTTGGAATCCCTCAACGCAAGAAAACATTAAGAAACAGGAACAGTGACAATAATAGAAAATAATAGAAAATGAATATTCAAATATGATTAGAGTGACACATTTAGTAAAATCATCAAATTTAGAAAGCCTTTAGGAGAGAAGACTTAAAAGTAAAGTAGCAATTATATCAACCACTGAACCATAACTTTCAAATACAAAACCTAATGAAATACCCAGAAAGACACAAAGATAGAGTCAAATTTCATATTTCTTATCCTAGATCAAATATTCATACAAATGTTCCTTCTTCCTTGAATCCATTAGAGAATTGAATGGGTTGCCTGAATCAGTCAGGAATATCAATGACTTTAAGAGTTTAAGTCCTTGATTAACATGCATGACTAGATAGACACATGAAATGCTAAGGACTTAATTATCTTCTTTTTTTTTTGAGTAACGTCTGTAATCTATAAGATAAGATAATTTATGTCACATTTAAACATGGCTATTCGACTTAGATCCGTGACACTTTCATAAAATTAAGCACATTTTTTTTTAAGGGTTTTTAGTTTGTTGTAGAGCATTTTTACATATGTTAGGTTTACCGCTAGCACCCAAGGAACATTTATTGCTAACATATTGCTGACTAACAAAACTAAAGCCCTAGTCTACCGGACCTGTGTGTTGAGCACCTTGCTGTACGGAAGTGAAACTTTTTCAACTTACTCAAGCTGAATGTCTTCCACCTCAGATGCCTAAGGCGGATCTTGAAAATAAAGTGGCAAGATAGGATAACCAATTAGAAAGTGCTACGAAGAGCAGGTTGCCAGGACATCCGCTCTGTTATCAGCAGCAGACGCCTTGGCTGACTTGGCCACGTTCGTAGAATGCCAGTAAGTCGACTTCAACATGACATTCTGTATGGCGATCTAATAGAAGGCAGGAGTGCCGCTGGTCGCCCATTTTTACGTTATACGGATGTATGCAAACGCGACATGAAGCTCTTCAAAATCGACACTAGAAAGCTGGGAAAAAGTGGCACTGGATAGATCTACATGGAGAGAGAGCATATATGAAGGGTCTCGGATTGCAGATGCCATACACAACAGAAGCAGAAAAAAAGGGTGATAATGCACCGGCGCCTGGTGATCACATATGCCCAATCTGCGATCGCAGCTGTGTATCAAGGATTGGCCTCTTTAGTCACACAAGAAGTTACAAAGGGAAAAGATCATCTCTCGAGAAGTAAAATGCCACAGATTAGGTTTACCGTTAGTATCCGAGGAACATTTATGCAAAGTATTATCAAGATTGGTCAAACGATTATGATTTTTATTCGGACATACATACATACATACATACATACATATATACATACATACATACATACATTCATACATACATACATACATACATACATACATACATACATACATACATACATACATACATACATACATACATACATTTATACATCGATACATATATACATAAATATATGTATGTATTTTAATAAAACGTAAATAGCCTTTTTCTGCAGTAGGTCGGCTGAGAATCACGACAGACGATTTCCTTTAGGCCACAAATGTGTACCCCGCGTCATTTATTAGAGACCTTCTGCGGGGTCTTTTGGATAACTCCTGCTGCCAGATGCTCTCTCCTATGTCATTTAAAGTAGTATAAATAATAATAATAATAAGGCTTGTCATCGAATCCTAAGATGAATGAGGAATGCCGTATTTCCAGTGGCTACGCAGCCCCAGCTGTAACCTACATATTAATTATTCATTGGTTTGAATTGTCTCTTGTTTGTTTTTTTTGCTTGTTTCATATGTTTTGGATGTTTATGATCGAAGATTATTACTTTCTAGTCCAAACCACCTGGTGAATGGCAGGAGATGAGAGTGGCAGGGTTAGAAGTTAGGAGAAACATGAGGACATTTCGAAGCGCATATCTGTGGAGACTAAAACATCACAAGACCAGGAAGTTACTTTGTTTCCTTAAAAGGTCGCCTTCGTCCTCATTTTGCTCTGCTCTTTTTTTGGGGCTAAATCTTCACTAAGCATTGCAATCTTAAACAGAAGAATAACTATAAAAATTACAGTACTCCTTTAAGACCTTACGATCCATAGGGCAGATGATGTTAAGATCATCTGTTTCTATGGCCGACGGTTAAAAAGGGTGTCATTTGACCAGCACAACTACCAACCGCTTAACTTTCCCCAACTAATGTCAGGTACCTGTTAGAGATGTGTGGACTCAGAGGCACCCTAAAAGTCTCGAAAAAAAATATTAGTGTTCATCGATATTGAAACCCGGGACCCCTACTCCCGAAGTCATGTTCTTTAACACTCAGACCCCCCCCCCCCCACGCTCCGAAAAGTGGTTAAAGCAAAAAAAAATGTTAGAGAAGAAATAGGTGGTGTCTCTAAAAAATGGCACGATTATGTAGTGTTTTTATATTCCCAACAACAATATTTAATATTTTTCTCTTTTACTTTACAGATTGTTACTCTTCAGAGTGGACTTGCACCACTGGTCAATGTATTGATATTGGACATAGATGTGATGGAACTGACCAGTGTACAGACAAAAGTGATGAAACGAATTGCTGTCAGTTATTTCATTTTCTTAACATTAAGAAGTAAAACATTTAGAAAATACATTATACAATTTACAAAATAATAAAATTTACAAAATAATAAAATTTACAAAATAATAAAATAATTTTTACTTCACATTTTTTAAAAATTTTGCCATAAAATCCAAGTAAAGTGTGATACTGGGTTTACCCGTTCAGCCGACATATTCATATCTAATATAAAATACTGTGAAAACGGGTTTACCCGATTTGTTAAAAAGTTTTGTTATTTAATGGAGATACAATTAGGTATTTTCTGTCTATTTTAGGTCCCTACAAGTGTGGGAGGGACATTAAACCTACACTATGTTCTCCGCCGTGATGTAAAAAAAATATGCCAAGTTTTATCAAGATTTGTCAAATGGTTTTGATTCTATTCGGGACATCCATACGTACATACGCTTTATTTTGTGCTTTATATTGTATATTATCCAGATATTACCCGCTCTCCGCGGGTCTTAACTTGCCTATCACCGCTATAGTCACTGATATAGTGAATTGGAGATAATTCAAGAAAATAATAATGTAATAAGTAAAGCACATGCATGAATTCATGAATATAAAAATATTATGAATGGAGCTAAAAATAGCTGTTACATTTTTTTTGTATACATTGGCTTCTGTATAGATCTATATTTAGAGGTGCGAAATATAAAGAATTAGAGTTGCAGCTATGGCGAACGAATGTATGTAAAGTTGCTTTAGAAACACACATTTGAAGGTTAATTTTATTTAAAAATGAAATGAATGGACTATATTTTGTATACTAATGTGTTAAAGTATAAAGTAGATCTGTCATCATAGAATTAGATCAAGAGTTAGATCTAGCTTTGGAGCTTTGTGTGCAAGCGTGGAGCATTCGCTCTGCGCATGAGTGACTTTTCCTTCATGTCTCGTCACATATCTTATCTTATCTTATATAATACAGACATCACTTCAAAAAAAAAAAAAAAAAGATAATTACGCCCTACGCGTGATGCATTTAGTCATGCATATTAACCAATGACATAAGTTCTGCCAAGTCACAGGTTTCCCTGGCTAGCTCATGCAACCCATTTCATGCTCTAAAACCTCTAGGAAAGTAACAGCTTTTGCACAAATTTGTTCTAGCATATGGAAAGAGGATTGTGATATTATCTTTGTGTCTTCCTGAGTATTTTATTAAATTTCTTTTTGTATTTGAAGATATGGTTCAGTGTTTATGTATAATTTCTACTTTACTTTTGAGTCTTCTATCCTGAAGGCTTTTTAAATTTAGTGATTTTTAGCGGCCCCCCGAAGCCCGAAAGGGGAAAAGACGCTATTAGTTTTGTGCGAAATGTCTGTCCGTCTGACCGTCTGTCCGTCTGTCCGTCCGTCCCGTTTAGATCTCGAAAACTAGAAAAGATATTGAAAATCCGACATCACAATATTTTAGACCATTCAAAGTTCTGATGCAACGGCAACTTTTTTTTTTCTGAAAGCGAAAAATCTAATTTTTAAAATCAGTTATGCAAGCAGTTTTTTAAAGAGAAAAAACTAATTAGTATGCAGTATAAGTTAGACCTAATTTAAAATGAATAGTAATGTTATAAACTTCATTTTTCTGAACAGGTTATTTATTGCGGAAATTATTTTTTTTTCTTCTGAGGATTCGAATAAGAGATTGAGCCTTTTCAAAACAATTAGATCAATTATAAGACATCAGTTAGGCCAGGGAAGGCGCGGTGGCTGAGCGGTAAAGCGCTTGGCTTCCGAACCGGGGGTTCCGGGTTCGAATCCTGGTGAAGACTGGGATTTTCAACTTTGTAATCTTTGGGGGCCTCTGAGTCCACTCAGCTCTAATGGGTACCTGACATTAGTTGGGGAAAAGTATAGGCGGTTGGTCGTTGTGCTGGCTACATGACACCCTTGCTAACCGTAGGCCACAAAAACAGATGAACTTTACATCATCTGCCCTATAGACCACAAGGTCTAAAAGGGGAACTAGTTAGGCCAGGTTCACATCTAACATTACATTGACTTACACCTATCTTCGTGACCGTTGGGGCACTACACAATATATGTTAACCTTCTTTCTCCATTCTTATCTCTAATTTGTCTTTGATATAATTTCATTTGGATGTTTTTCTGAAAATATTGAAGCCTGCCTGGGTGGACCGCTTCGGGGGCCGATTTTGCGTTTGTGTTTCCACACAAACTGTCTTTTGTAACCTTGTATTAAATGTGTTACTCTAGTCAAATGTGAATATTCGTTTGTTATGAATCTCACTGCTCTAATTTTGTGTCTGTTCCAGTTTCTTAATGTTTTCTTAGATGAGGGGTCCCAAACAAAGGATGCATATTCAATTATATGGCCTAACCAAGGTTAAATAGCATTTAAGTTTTATTTTCTTATTTGATTTATATAAATTTCTTTTAATAAACCCTAATGCTTTGTTTGATTATTTGATAGTTTCATCAATATGGGGATTCCATAACAGTTTTTCATTTATTATAACACCTAGGTATTTTGCGTTTTTAGTCTGTGTTACTGGTTTGCCATGAATAAGATAAGTGGAATTAATTAGTTTTCGTTGTTGTTTTTTTTAATAACTGACATTTTTCTGGGTGGAAAAACATGCTACAAATTGATTCCCATTTCTGTAATTCATCTAATTCACTTTATAAAATTTCTGTATCTTGTGTTGTTTTTATTGTTTTATATATTATGCAGTCGTCAGCAAATAAACTGACTTTTGTTCCTGAAACTAATGCAGTTTGGTAAATCATTTATGTAAATTAAAAATATTAGTGGACCTAAGACTGTTCCTTAGGGTACACCTGAGTTTACTGTTATCGGTGTTGATTTAGAGCCATTTATTATTACAGTTTACAGGTTACAAAAGACAGTTTGTGTGGAAACACAAACTCAAAATCGGCCCCCGAAGTGGTCCACCCAGGCAGGCTTCAATATTTTCAGAAAGAACATCCAAATGAAATTATCTCAAAGACAAAGAGAGATAAGAATGGAGATAGAAGGTTAGCAAATCTTGTATAGTGCCCCAACGGTCCCGCAGATCAAAGGATAGGTGTAAGTGACTGTAAAGTTAGATGTGAACCTGACCTAACTAGTTCCCCTTTTAGACCTTGTGGTCTACAGGGCAGATGATGTAAAGTTCATCTGTTTTTGTGGCAAACGATTAGCGAGGGTGTCATGTAGCCAGCACAAAGACCAACCGCCTATACTTTTCCCCAACTAATGTCAGGTACCTATTAGAGCTGGGTGGACTCAGAGGCGCCCAAAGATTCCAAAGTTGAAAATCCCAGTCTTCACCAGGATTCGAACCCGGGACCCCCGGTTCGGAAGCCAAGCGCTTTACCGCTCAGCCACCGCGCCTTCCCTGGCCTAACTGACGTCTTATAATTGATCTAATTGTTTTGAAAAGGCTCAATCTCTTATTTGAATCCTCAAAAAAAAAAAAAGAATAATTCCCGCAATAATAAACTGTTAAGAAAAATGAAGTTTATTAGATCGCTATTCATTTTAAATTAGGTCTAACTTATACTGCATACTAATTAGTTTTTTCTCTTTAAAAAACTGCTTGCATAACTGATTTTAAAAATTAGATTTTTCGCTTTCAGAAAAAAAAAAGTTGCCGTTGCATCAGAACTTTGAATGGTCTAAAATATTGTGATGTCGGATTTTCAATATCTTTTCTAGTTTACGAGATCTAAACGGGACGGACGGACAGACGGACAGACGGAAAGAGATTTCGCACAAAACTAATAGCGTCTTTTCCCCTTTCGGGGGAATTGATTCCCATTTCTGTAATTCATCTAATTCACTTTCTAAAATTTCTGTATCTTGTGTTGTTTTTATTGTTCTATAAATTATGCAGTCGTCAGCAAATAAACTGACTTTTTTTCCTGAAACTAATGCAGTTTGGTAAATCTTTTATGTAAATTAAAAATAATAGTGGACCTAAGACTGTTCCTTGAGGTACACCTGAGTTTACTGTTATCGGTGTTGATTTAGAGCCATTTATTATTACAGTTTGTTCTCTCCTGATCAGAAAATCTTTAATCCACTGATGCAATGGACCAGAAATGCCAAAATATTTTAATTTTTTAAGCACACTATGGTGGTGAACTTTGTCAAAAGCCTTGGAAAAATCTAGTAAGATAGCATCTATTAGCTCTCTATTATCTAAACCTTTTGAAAAATCATCAATTAGCCCTATAAGTTGTGTTTCACATGACCTATATTTCCTAAAGCCATGTTGGTATGGAGTAAGGACATTATGTTTGTCTAAGTGGTTTATGATGTTATTACATATTATGTGTTCTAGGATTTTACATGTGATGCTGGTAAATGATACTGGTCTGTAGTTTCCTGGTTCAAAACTTTCTCTTTTTTTAAATAGAGGGGAGGGGGAACATTTGTTTCTTTTCAGTCCTTTCGTACTCTGCCCTGGTTAAGAGATGCCTGAAAAAGTATTTTAAACACTGGCGCTAGCTTAGCTCATTGCTTAGTAGTTTGAGTAATCTATCTGGAATACCATCAGATACAGCAGCTTTATTCGGTTTAATGTTTCCTAATAGTTTTTGGTTTCCCTTTTCCTTCTATATCTTTTATTTTGTCTATTTGGTTCAAATTAAATAATATGTCTTTGTCTCCTGGGGATGAGAATGCTGATGCAAAGTATTTATCTAGAATGTTACCTTTAGTTTCATTATCATTATGTGTTATGTCTATATTAAGTAGGTCAGGATGTCTAAATAGCACAGATTTAAAGAACCAATTTATGTAAAAATGCTTTTAAAACACAAATCCAAAGGTTAATTTTATTAAATAATGAAATCAATAGACTTTATTTTGTATTTTTATGTGTCAAAGTAAAAAACTCTGTGCAAAGTGTAGTTCTTAAAATTAGATTTAGATCCTTTCGATCTTGCCCCATGTAAACATGGCCTAGATCCCTGAAATAGTAATACGTTCATAGAGTTGGGCAACTTTGTTTTTGAGGGTCTTAAGTTTGTTTTAGGGCTACTATACATACGTTACAGTTCCAGTTAGTACTTAAGGAACATCTATGCCAAGTTTTATGAAGATTGATGAAACGGTGTTTATTACTATTAGGGACATATATACATACACCCACACCCGCCTTACTTATATAATAGTTTATTTATATATATATATATTACAGATTGTGATGATAAGCCGATCAACTTGTTGATTGCAATAGATGAAGGAGCAACTGAAGACATAAACATCATTATAAATAAATTTATAAAAGATTTTCTCAAAGACCTCGCTGTTGATGGTAAAAACGTGATAGTTTGGTTTCTGAAGTATAAAGACACAGTCATACTTTCTTTTAATCGCACAGAAGTGAGTAAGGTCAAAACTTTAAAAGCTATAGACGAACTGAAATGGGAGTCCTCTCCCGATGCTGAGTTTAGTGACATCGTCAGTTTCGTCAACTCAAAATCCCAACTTTTTTTCGGGGCCCATCGTCAAAGAGCTCGGCACATTCTGCTTCTGATAACGCTCTACTTAACTAAACACAATTACAAAAATTTTGCTGCGGTGACCAAAATCATTAAAGAAAAAGGGATGTACATTATAGCTGTCGGAGTTAATTTAGAAAATAGTGTTTACCTACACTTCGTGGCAAGTGATCCGATAGAGAAGAACACGTTCGCTGTGGATGCTTCTAAAGATCTGAACAAGATCATCCCTAGACTTACATCAACACTATGTGAAGGGAGCTCTTTAAATGGTAAACTCGGTTGTTTTTTTAAATAGTTTATCTAGCTTTTATATAGTTTTAAATGTATGCTAATGGACGTGCTCGCTGAGTGGTAAAGCGTTTGGGTTTGAGTCTCGTTGAAGACTGGGCTTTTTGAATTTCGTGATTTTGAGGATGCTTTTGGGTTAAGCAAACTCTTATGGGTACCAGACATTAGTTAGAGAAAGTAAAAGCGGTTGGTCGTTATGCTGGCCACATGACACCCTCGTTAACTATAGTAATAGATGAGCTTTACATCATCTGCCCTATACATTGCATAGTCTGAAAAGAGAGTACTGTACTTTTTTTTGTTATGCTACTTCGCTATTTTAAACTTATGATTGCTATTGTAAAAAAAAAATAAGCCCAGAACCTATTGTATTGGTAAATTTAAAATCAACATTATAACTACCCCTTGGTTTTTTTTTTGTATTAATATATTTTTGATTTTATGATCTGTCCAGGTCTAAAAGAGTTAACAGATAAATCTGCGCCAACAATCCTGATATCAACTACAATGCCTGATGACAGAAGTAAGTGGCCAGAATGACAAAGTCTATGTTATAAAATCATATAAAATGTTTAGACTCTGACTATAATGTTTTTTTTTTTTTTTAAACAGTTCTTGGATCCTAATATTTTTAATGTCCTACACGTGTTTATAATGTACTTGTATCAAGAAGAAAAAAAAGATTTTATATTGTTTGTATAAAATTGCCTACAATAAACAGATGTTTTGTTTTTTTTCACATTTCAGTTTCAACGTTAGTTTCAGCTGCCAGTGGCTCAGCATCTAACACAGCAATTATAGTCAGCCTGGTCGTCTTAGCCATTCTTTTTATTTCAATTGCGGCCTACAAATTTAAAGGTACTCTTATTAAATGGCTTAGATCAGCTCACTCTGTCTGTCTGGTACAAACTTTGAACACGTTATTTCTCCTACCTTTCATTCTTAAATGAAGTTGAAACACAATTATTTATTGTCGATGACAACACATGAATCAATTGAAAAATTAACCAAGTGATTAGTTGAATGATGTTTAGTTATGCAATTTTGTTTTAGAAAAGGGGAAATAAATCGTTCACTATTGAGATATATGACTGTAAAGATGGAGTTCTTTCCTTTACTTTTGCTATGGTTTTAAATGTTGTTTTGTTACGATGTTGTTGTAATTGGAGGACTATATTACACATATTTATGTTTTGTCACTAAGTTGAAAGCTCTTCATGCACCATCCCTGAGGTGAAATGGTGAGGTGTGTGGCGAGATCTTTGATTAATCTTCCTACGACATTTAACATCGGTGTGCACCTTAATGTCTAGAACATAAAGTTTGTGCATCGACAGTTTAGGGATAGATCTTCATGCTTACAGCAGGCTTCATGTAGGGAGAACTATTGTTTTAGTGTTTATTGCTATATCATTTTATAATTTTATTTTGAGATAATATTAAGGTATTTTAATAGCTGCTATTTTAAACATAAAAAAACCCTTTCTTTTACTCTAGAGAAACTCTGGTGTTTTTCGCGAAATGCAAGGTAATTAAAGTTGTATTTGTGAAAACTAGATGTATATATATGCCTTTTTTTTTCTTCTTATAACTCAATATAAATGTTAGACTGCGTACAAGAGCGTACAAAAATATAACTAATAAAATCATACATTTAATATACTATACTTTTTTTTTTAGCAGGACTCCTACGATTTCCAATAACACAATAGGTAATTTTAAGTTAAATATTTTAGATTTTATAGACTATTAGCAGCACACATCGGCCACGCACGCTTATTTGTTTATATGCTTTATATTGTTTATAATGACCGGAAACCCCCTTCTTTCATTTTTTTAAAAATATTTTAATAAACGGGCCACATTTTACATTTTTAGCCCGTGAATTACTGGATGCTTTCTATTTCCTCCTCTGGAACCCCCATTTTGTTTTGTAGTTTTAACTGCGCATCGTTATCTCTCTAACATGACATAATTTGAAAAGACCCGATTCATAATATCTTCTTATCTTATATAATACAGACGTTACTTCAAAAAAGAAGATGATTACGTCCTACGCGTCATGCATTTAGTCATGCATATTAACCAATGACTTAAATTCTGCCAAGTACGACTCATACAGTCTGATATATTTATTGTCCGTTCATTTTAGTAGCGCTTTTACTTATTCCCCCTCCCCCACCAACAACAAAAAGTCATTCGTACACATTCCCTTTTCCCCTTTCTACATTTATCTTCGTATTTTGTTCTCTAAATAAAAAGAAACATCAATTTTGTTTTATTTATTGTAATATTTTATTTCACCCCCTTTTGAATGTAATAAGGCTTGTCTTCGAGTCTGAAGATTAGTGAGGAATGCAGTATTTCCCGTGGCTGCGTAGCCCCGGCTGTGACCTACATATTTTGCCACATGCAGGGCAAGCATAACTATTGTCTGCAGGTGGTCGATTTAGATTTTCTTATTTTGTCGTCTGAGTCTGTACTCGGAAGCGGATTTTCTTTTAGTCTCAAATGTGTATCCCAGGTGCTCTCTTCTATGTCAGCTAAGGCAAGTTGGCGCCAAAGCTGGTCTTTGAAGCATTTCCGTAGGGGCGCCTCTGTTACGTTGACCACCTTTTAGCTCTTCAAAAAACACTGCCTTGGGCATACGTTCGTCTCCTATACGAGATACGTGCTTGCTCAGCGTAACTGTCGCACCATAAGAAGTCCCTCTATACTGTCCATACCTGCGTTCGCAAGGACATCGCTTTTTAAAGTGGGGTCTTGATGGAGCGCAAGCATCTTTGGTGAAATCGCTCAAGAAGTCTTAGTTGCTTTCTGTATAGTGTCTATGTCTCAGATCCATAAATAAGGGTTGAGACAACCATCGCCTGGTAGACATTGATTTTTGTAGGCATGCGGAGCGATTTATTCCGCCAAACTCTCGCCTGAAGGCGTCTCAAAAGCGTGGCCAGCTTTTAAAATGCTTAAAATGTAGACTGCGGCCTTTTTGGGAAATACCGAAAATTAAATACAAAGGTTTTCATAGAAAGCTTGAGGTTTTTCGGGAACAGCGGTCCTAAGGTTGCGATTCTGTCAATAGACCGTTCTTTGTGAGCATCTAGGAGGTAAAAGGAACCTGTGTACTAAATTACATGGGGGTACATACGACAGTTTGAGAGATTTTATGATCAATAAATCGGTGAGTGAATCAGTGAGTGGTATTTCGTAAATATATAATATATTTAATTGTTACCAAGTAAAAATGACAATTTTTTTTTGTGATGATTTTTGTTTTCATTTCTTTTCCAGACCAGGAATATCTAGATGTAGACCATTATGACTACATGTCACATTATGAAGTAGAAACTGGCGGCCGTATCAAGCCACAAGATAAAAACACAGGTTCGAAACATTTTGAATAGTAATTAGTATCATCTGTTTTTAGTAAAAACACCTTTTTGTGTCTCTATACTTGTCTATGCTACTATGTTACTTGCTATGTTTTGCTCCATTATTACACTCCCTCTAAAATAAATGAACACCAGTAACCTAACCGTTACATTTTAAACACACTCACACACACACATATTCCCCCCGTTCAGATCTTTATTTAGAGATATATTTTTAAGCTTTGTTTTTGTGACCGAACTTGAACTGTTTAAAGAAGAGTGCCACAAATACATTTAAACTCAAACTTGAGACAATGACAAAGTGTAGATACAGCATATACCCTGTAGGTTGCGGGACGAATACTAAAGACAATCAAATAGACCAGCCAACTTGTACTTTGTACCTGTAGAGACGATCAAATAGACCAGCCAACTTGTACTTTGTACCTGTAGAGACGATCAAATAGACCAGTGTTAGACACCTTATTTATATAGGTTAGTTATTTAGCGACGCACCATAGATGACGCATATTGAACGGGACTAGTGACGTTTGGGATATGTTGGGTTAGAGACCGGAAAATCAGTTAGCGATAGAACACTCCAGGGTAACGACGTGTTTAGTGACAGAGACTTCTACTGTGGCCTTTTATCAGAATAAATCCATGTACAATTGTTCATCAGAGTCGACTACATCTCTTCACTAGTTAAAATAGATGTTTGTCTCGTTCTATCTGGATTGTTGTTCAACTACACGTAATACACCCGAACAATTACACCCAAACGCTTGCTGAGTAATTGGTTGACTTCAAGACAGCCTGAACAAGCAACATCACAGTGGCGACCCCGAACCTCGAAGCCGGACCCCTGATGAAGCCGAACATCGAACCGGACCTCGAAGCAGAACGTTTACTCAGGTGAGGGTCGTGCACTCGAAGATATAAGATTTCATCGGAGTACGGCTGAACACAGCATCATCGCAGAGTGACTTTGTTCTGGATCTACAAGCAGTCGTCGCCTGTTTGATCGCACGTTCAACGAGCCGTTAACTCAGGGTGACCTTCGTCAGGACCGTAATCATCGCAACGCCTGATCTTCATATGCTGAATCGACCTACAACCAGAGAAACCGTTCATTCATAACGGGTGAGAGATCGTTAGTGAACCTGTTGGACATATATTTTTTCTTCGGCATAGGAGCCACATCGAGTATCAAGTTTTACCTCGTCAGTTCGAGAAGGACAGTTTGCCCGCTGTCAGAAGTATTGTGAGTACTACAAGTTTGGTAGCTAACTAAATCGAAATCGCTCTGTCGTCTTACCCTTGGAGAGATTCTTGTGGAGCAGTTTGCTCATTGAACCGGTTGCTTGCCACTTTTATAACGGTCACTGTGTTTAACCTTTGGAAGGTTAGTGAAGTAATCTTTATCAGTACTGAACATTGATATATCTAGTATTCGTCGGTCTAGACCATACCTAGACTTGTTAGCAGTGAAGTTGTGGAAACAGCTACACCCACTTAATTTCGTTGAAAACCGTTAATCGTCTAACGGAACGTCGTCGGAGGTGACCTTGGTCTCACCTAGTCTACATTGGACAGTTTGGTCTAGTGAAGCAGAATACAACAGCAAACTTCGTCGTACTACCAGAGTAGCAGCAGAAGCAGTGAACTATTTTAGAGAACCGTTATTCGTCAGCCCAGATCAAGTCATCGTCAAGAAAGTCGTTATTCGTCAGCCCAGATCAAGTCATCGTCAAGAAAGTCGTTATTCGTCAGCCCAGATCAAGTCATCGTCAAGAAATTCGTTATTCGTCAGTCGTCCAGATCAAGTTGCCGCCAAGAGACTGTTATTTGTCAGTAGTCATCTACACAAGTCAAGTCATCGCCAGAAGAACCGTTAACCTATTCGTCAGTAACTGTGTACACAAAGTCGTCGGAACTACACATACGGTCATCAACAGTCGTCAAAGAAACTGGAACATTTTGCTGTGGCATATCAGGACATCTGTGGCATTACGTGGGATACTGGTAGCACCGGAGAACAGAGTCAGAACTGGAAGAGAGGCAGTGGAATTTGTTGTGATCTAGCATATTCGGGAGTCCGAACAAAGGGATCTTTCTTATCAAAAGCTAAGTGCCATTTTTCTTATTAGTGTATGTTTAGATTGCCCTTAGAAATAGATTTTGTCTAAATTTGGTATGTTAGCCTGAGTAAATTCAGGTGGTGCTGAAGCCTTAAACCCGTTCGGGGAAAAGACATAATTTAGATGAAAAGCTATATTATACGTTTAGGGTTGTAATTTGTTTTGTTTGTGTAAACGTCATATCCGTTGTTGCCTGGTTACTTCGTGACGTTATCATTGTGTGCCATATTGTCACATCCCAACCCATAGCGATAGTCTCATTTTAATTATTTCATTTGTTTATATTATTTTAAATTATTTATTTTTATTAATTTAATTAGATCTGTATTTTTTTTTTCACTTAATGATAGAAAGTGCGGGTAGGATTCTTTCATTGTGAATCAGACTAAAATAATTTTTAGTTTGAGCGGTTAAAATCAAATATTATTTTGCCATGAGAATAATGCCGAAACTGGCTATGTAGTCAAACACTATCGTCTGGCTAAATTTAGATCTGCAAATTGTTGTACATCTCTTTGGTACAATTAAATCATCTAGACTCTAATTTGAAATATTATTAATTGGAAGATGAATGAAGGTAGTACATTATAGATATATATATCTTGTTGAAGATATATTTGACACTGTATACACATATTTGTTTCGTATGGTTAAATAGAACCATAATCTACTCTAGATCTAGACTCTAGACAGTCTTTGAATTTACTCTAAACACTTCACTGTGACTTCAGTCATACCAGGTTTTAAAATTGATCATAGTTATTCATACTAGATCTAAAAGTCATAGTGCTCTTGATAACTATAGATCTAAATAGTATTATTATACATACTATAATATACTAGATTTAAATTTGTGTGTGATACTAGACCTAATATACAGATTTGAATATAACCATAATAACTCAGACTAGATTTACTCATTTACTAAATCTATAGATAGAGACATAACACTTAAAACTGGTATAAAAGTGTGTAAAAACCAATATAGGCTAAGTAAAAATATATATAAAATATAAAACACAATGGCTACATCATCATATGTGGACCTTAAGGAGGTTAAGGAAACAGCTATGCAGGATGGAAAGGCCATGGAGTTAAAAGGAAAGGATTTAGCAGCTTATGTACAGCAAGTTGTGAAGGAAGAAACGGAACGTCAAAGACAAGAGATAGAGAGACAAGATAGGATCATAAAGGAAGAATATGAGAAGCAAAAAGAGGACCGAGAACATGAAGCCAAAATGGAGAAGATGAGATTGGATGCAGCACAAGCCAGAGCCCAAACTGAACAAGGAAATAACACAAATAACTCAAATAATTATACCACTCAAAGAGACAACCCTAATTCACAAACATGGCTAAAGAGAAAAATACAAAGTTTTGATGAACAGAAGGATGACATTGGTGATTTCCTGAAAAGATATGAGGCAAAAATGTCTACATTTAATATGCCTGAAGAAGAATGGTCTGAAATACTGATAGACTTTGTTCATGGTCAAGCTCTAACAATATGTCAAAATCATGACCATCATATTGATGATAGCTATCAGGTTTTAAAAAGAGAATTATTGAATGCCTATGGTCATAATGCTACAACTTTTAGAAAGAAATACTTTGACAATATACCATCATTAGAAATAGAACCCCAAACTACCATTAATATGGAAAAGGATTTTTTCAATAAGTGGGTAAAATTAGAAAAAGTGACAAACTCTTATGAAGGATTAAAAAATTTTATTCTAGTGGACAACTTTGTAAATAAATGTGATCCTCAGTTACAATCTTTTATTAGAGAAAGAAACCCAAAAACTATAGATGAAATAACAGAAATAATGAGAGTATACAAAAATGCCTATCCAAATAAACCATTTTCTGATAGAGATAAGAGCAAAGTAGATTTAATAGGATACACCAAAGAAAATGTTGATAGAAATAGAAATAGAAACAGATCAAATAGTGGAAATAGAAAATATAGTGAAATAACCTGTTTTAAATGTCAAGGAAAAGGTCATATAGCAGCTAACTGTAGAAGAGGGAATAGTAGGTCTGGAAGTAGAAATAGATACAATGAACAAAATAACAGTAGATATAGGAGTAGAGATAGGAATGACAGAGAAAATTATAGAAATAGGAGTTACAGTAGGGAATACAAAAATAAAGGTACAGATAGGATATATTTCATGGAAGGAAATAGGAACAATTTTGCAGTGCACCCAGGGTTTGTAGATAGAATTCCGGGGAATTAATCAGGGATTCAGGTTGTAACACTTTGGCAGTAAAAACTAAATTTGTCAAACCTCATTGGTATAAAGGGTTTACTAAGAAAGTAGAATTAGCAGATGGCACCATAAGGGAATTTAAAGCTATAAGGGTATACATTGAAACCCCATTTTTCACTGGTTATTGTGATGGCATTGCAATACCAGAAATGAGATATGATATGTTAGTAGGAAACATAAAAGGAGTTAAAGAATGTTCAAGAAAAGAATTAGAAGACTGGCAAAACAAATACAAAAACATAAGACAAAATCATGAAAACATAGAAACACAAAATATAACAAGTATGGTAATAACAAGATCAATGGATAAACAAGATGAGAAACAGGAAAATACAATAAATGTAATTAGTAATGATAAAGAAAAAGAAACCAGTAATGTAATACAAATAGAAAATACAGATGTTAAGGAAAAAGAAATAGAAAATGAAACACAAAATAGTCTTGAAACACAAATATCTCAAAGTGAAAAAGAAACAACACCCACATTTGCATTAGAACAAATGAATGATAATATTATTGGGAAAATTTATTCAAGAATATCAGATAAAAACAATAATAATCCAATGGAGAAATTTTGTATAGAGAATAAAATATTGTTTAGACAAACAAGTAATGATAACAAGAAAATAAAACAACTTGTCTTACCACAGAAATATTGGAAAGATGTTTTAATCATGACACATGATAATAATTTAGCAGCACATAGGGGAGTAAAGAAATGTTATAGGAATTTGTCAAAACAAGTATTTTGGCCCAAAATGAAAGCAACAATCAATAAATACATAAACTCATGTGACATATGTCAAAAGAGATCTAACAAAAGTCTAGTGAATAAAGCACCTATTCAAGAAATGGATGAACCTACAGCACCATTTCAGAAAGTATCTATTGATTTAATAGGTCCTTTAATTCAAACTGAAAATAATAACAAATACATTCTAACAGTAATAGACATGTTTAGTAGATACCCAGAGGCAATCCCATTATCAAATACAAGTGCAGAGAATATCATTAATGCCATAACTCAAAAAGTAATTACAAGACATGGTATACCTAAAATTATATTGAGTGATCAGGGATCTCAGTTTAAGTCAGAACAATTTAAGAAATGGACTAAACAATACAATATACAACACATATACTCTTCGGTTTACCACCCAGAGAGTAACGATTTATGTGAACGATATGGTGGTTCATTAAAAAGATCACTAACAAAAATAATTCAGAATAATCAGAACAAGTGGGATCATTACATTAACTATGTACTATTTGCTCATAGAAACAACATCCATGAAGCAACACAATTTTCACCATATGAAATAATACATGGAAGAAAACCCAGAGATGAATTAGATGTTTTTAAGGAAAATCTAATAGACAATGAGAATAAATTAAATAATGACAGTGAAACAACAATCACAACAGAATTGAAAGAAATATGGACTCAAGCATATAACAACAATAAGAAGTACAAACAAAGTGCTCATGAGAATCTAAATAAGAAAAGACAATTGAAAACACTAGAAGTAGGAAACAATGTATTAATATTAATAAATGACCTGAAAAATAAAATTGGTAAACAATGGAAAGGTCCATTTAAGGTGATAAAACAAATTAGTGATGTGAATTATCAAATTGAAATAAATGGGAAAGTTAAAACATATCACATAAATAATTTGAAACTATATCATGATAGAGAAGATGAGTTGATACAAAACATTCAGGAGGAAATAGAAAATACATTTTCAGAAAGAGAAGAATGCTTGATGATAATAACAAATGAAAATCACAATGAAAATGATATTAAGGAAATACCTGTAATAGAAACAAAAGAGAATCAAACTTGGCAAAAGATTAATCTTAATAATTTAACTAAGGAAAAGTCAAAAGATATAACTAAAATAATACAGGAATACAAAGAAATTTTTTCCAGCATACCAGGAAAAACTAATATTATTAAACATGACGTTAAAGTAACAGACCCAAAACCTATCAAGCTTAAGCCATATAGAATACCGCTACATTCACAAGACAAAGTAAAGAAAGAAATAGACAATTTACTAGAATCAGGTATAATTGAGCCATCAACATCTCCTTATGCTTCACCAATTGTGATAGCCAAAAAGAAGAATGGAGATATAAGGTTATGTATTGATTATAGGAAACTTAACAACATCACAGAATTTGACCCATATCCAATGCCAAATATAGAGGATATTTTACATAAATTAAATGGAGCAAAATTTTTTACTAAATTAGATTTAACTAAAGGTTATTGGCAAATACCTTTAACAGAAAATGCAAAACCTTACACAGCATTTGTAACACCATATGGTATTTTTCAATGGAATTATATGAGTTTTGGATTAGTAAATGCACCTGCCACATTTAATAGAATGATGAACATGATAATTGGAAACAAAGAAAATGTTATTTGCTATTTGGATGACATATGTATTTTTAATAATAGTTGGGAGGAACATTTGGTAGATGTAAAAGAAGTATTCAAAATAATAAAAGAAAGTGGACTTACAATTCAAGCAGAAAAAGTAGAAATAGGATTGGAGGAAATAATTTTCTTAGGACATAAAGTAAATAACAACATGATTAGCCCTATTGAAGATAACATAAAGAAAGTACTTAATATTGAAATACCTACAACAAAAAGACAAATTAAAAGCATATTAGGAATAGTAAATTATTACAGAAAGTTTATAAAGAACTTAGCAGAAATAGTGAATCCATTAAATGACTTACTTAAAAAAGGAAAACCTCAAAAAGTAGTTTGTAATGAGGAATGTGTGAAAGCTATTGACAGAATTAAAGATGTTTTTAGTCATGAATTAATATTAAGACTACCCGATAAGGACAAAATATTTTATGTCACAACTGATGCATCTGGTAATGCTATTGGTGGTTGTTTAATGCAGAACTATGATAACTTACATCCTATATTATATGTAAGCAGAAAATTGTCAGAGGCAGAGAAAAAATATAGTGTCATTGAAAGAGAAGCCTTAGCTGTAATATGGGTAATTACTAAGCTAGAGAGCTATCTAATAGGAAGGAAATTCATATTATTAACTGATCATAAACCTATTCAGTATATACAGCAAAAGAGCATGAAAAACAGTCGTGTTTATAGATGGTTCTTAGCACTACAGGAGTATAAATTTGAAGTGAAAGCTATTAGTGGATCTGTGAATATTGTAGCTGATCTATTGTCTAGAATGACATTGAAGTGAAATAATTTTGTAAATAAACTATGATTATATTGAGTATGTAATATATATTAATATATTGACACCATTTATATGTTATGAAAAAGGGAGATGAGTAAAGTTGATGTTAAGCATTTAAAAGTAAGTATGGATATTTTTTTTTGTGTGAATCATTTCATATATCATTGACGAAAGTTAGTTCTATGGAAAAGGGTGAGTATAAAAGAAAAATGGACAAAAGCGTATAAAAGGGTGGTAAGAAAAAATTTATTGAATGTGTAAATAAAGTCTATAATTGTTTTTTTGAAATATTGTATTTTATCAGATTACTGCCAGTGAAGAACACTTGTGACGTGTGACGTGTCCATAAGATGCCACATTTTCTTTTATGATGAACTGTGTACTAATGAAGATGATTTTGGAATGTTATGATTTGTTATGAACATTGACATGAATATGAGGAACTGTCAAGTCAAGATGAAGATGTCAAGATGAAGATGTCAAGATTTTATGTTTGTGGTCTTCCCCTTAAATTGAAAATGCCCTTGTAAGACTTGACAGTAGTGGAAAAATATTGTTACGAATCTCTCTATCCAGGCTCTCTGCAAACGGCACCAGACACCACCAACTTAAAGAACTTGACAACTCTGGGCTTCAAAATAACGTGATAGTTTAATGTCAATAAATAAGAGCCAATACTGTACAATTGGCAGCACGTAACACAAGACTGTACAAATATCTCTCCGCCGTATCAACTCTTGCACTGGTCTCTCTCTGTCTCGCCTCGGACTTGCACTGAGCCGTTGTAACGAACTGTAGATCGGGAAGTTGTGACTGACTGGTCTCTGATACCTTCGCTCTTTATATAGGGTCCCTGCTGGCCTTCTAGAACCGGACAGAACGTCGCTCGACCATTCTGGGTGGTCAGATGACTACAACTCTCGTGACGCCCCTGAGCTCTGTTCACGTCGGCGATCCTTCCCGAACTCTCTTGTTGACACTCGTCTCGGCCGATCGTCGTAACTCGTCACGGTTGACCGCTCGTCTAGCGCTGGCCTGGGGCGATTTGCGTCGGCTGACTACACACACACCACTACCCCCATCTGTGCCACCACCAGGTTTATAACACTGCCCCCTCCTTAGATCTGTCCGTCCCGGGCAGATCCAGCTTCACCATAGTACTTGTTGAGTCTGTCGATGTGGACGACCTTCAGTTTCGACCTTGGGCTCTTCTGTATTCGATACACAACATCGTTTATTCTTTTTATCACTCGGTAGGGTCCTTCCCAGTCTCTTTGGAGCTTTGGGGACTTGCCTTTTCGTCTTTGTGGGTTGTAAAGCCAAACTAGATCGTTCTCCTGAAACCCAGCGGCATTGGCCCGTTTGTCGTACCTTGTCTTCACCTGGTCACTGTTGATCTTGATGTTCCTTCGGGCTAGAGCATGAGTTTTCTCCATCCGTTTTCGGAGATTCGTGACATAGTCTGTTGAAGAGGCTGGCACATTTCCCGGGATCCCGAATAACAAGTCACATGGTAGTTGCAGCTCTCGGCCGAACAACATCTTTGCTGGAGTGTAACCAGTGGTGCTGTGAATCGACCCTCTATATGCCATAAGGAACAACGGTATATAGGTGTCCCAGTCATCTTGGCGATCATCGACGACTTTCGACAGGTGTTGTACCAGTGTTCGGTTAAATCGTTCTACCATCCCGTCTGACTGGGGGTGAAGAGGGGTTGTGCGTGTCTTCTCGATGCCGAGTACCTGGCACATCTCTTGGAAGATCTTGGATTCGAAGTTTCGGCCCTGGTCGGAGTGTAACTCTATGGGAGCACCAAATCGGCTGATCCAATTTTCTACAAGTGTTTCCGCTATGGTTGTGGCTTCTTGGTTTGGTATCGCATACGCCTCAGGCCACTTAGTAAAATAGTCGATCGCCACTAGAACGTACTTGTTTCCTCTCTGGGACTCAGGAAACGGTCCGGCTACATCGATCGCTATTCTTTCGAAGGGATTACCGACGTTGTATTGCTGCATACGTCCCCTCGTTCTCCTGTGCGGGCCCTTCGCTGCTGCACACGCGTCGCACCTTCGGCACCATTCTTCTACATCATCCCGGTAGCCGAACCAGTAAAACCGCTGGCGTACTTTTTCAAAGGTCTTGTTGACACCTAAATGTGACCCACTAGAATTATTATGGATTTCTTGCAACACCTCGGCAACTCTCACTTTAGGCAGCAACATCTGCAAGCGATTGCTTTCTCCATCTGCGGTTTCCCAGACCCTCTTGAGAACTCCGTTGTCAATTGTCAGTGAGTCCCATTGCGCCCAATATGCCTTGGTAGCAGCTCCTTTATCAGAAAGGTGATGCCATTCCGGTCTTTGTCCGTCTTCCTTCATAAGCAGAATGGGGGCCAGATCTTCATCTTTTAACTGGTCTTCTCGGATTCTTTCGTCGGACCATGATCCACAAGCTTGTACTCCAAGACGTTGGCAATCAATGATACCCCCCTTTTCTTCAACCTTGCTGCAGTGTTTACATTCCATTCTGCAAGGCCGTCGAGACAGCGCGTCAGCATTCTGGTGAGTTTGGCCTTTTCGGTGCTGTGTCTCGAAGTCATAGGTTTGCAAACGTTCAATCCACCTGGCGACTTGTCCTTCAGGATTTTTAAATGACAACAGCCATTGAAGAGCAGCGTGATCTGTCCTAAGGATGAATTTTTGCCCATACAAGTATTTGTGAAAATGTTGTATGGCATCCACAACTGCCAGTAGCTCACGTCTTGTGACACAGTAGTTTCTCTCGGCTTTAGACAATCTCCGACTAAAGTAAGCTATGACTCTCTCAGTTCCATCTATCTTTTGGGATAAGACAGCGCCTATTCCAGTATTGCTCGCATCGGTGTCAAGTATGAACGTCTCGCCTGGTATCGGATAGGCCAGAATGGGTGACGAAACAAGAGCCTTTTTAAGTCGCTCAAAGGCCTCCTGGCATTCCGTTGTCCAAATAAACGGCCGCTTTGGTTCTGTCAATTGATGAAGGGCGCTACAGAGGCTAGAGAAGTTTGGTACGAAACGTCTGTAGTACGTGCAGAGTCCAAGAAAGCTTCTTAACTCCTGGATATTAGCGGGGATCGGCCATTCATTTACGGCTTCGACTTTATCCGGGTCTGTGCTGACTCCTTCCTTCGACACGATGTGCCCAAGGTACTTGACGCTCCTTCTGAACAAGGAGCACTTCTTTGGATTCAATTTCATTCCAGCGTTTCTGATTCGTTCGAATACTTCCTTCAGGTTTGCGATATGTTCCTCGAAAGTTCTGCCTATGACGATAATGTCATCTAAGTAGACAAGACACGTGGTCCAGTTGAGTCCTCTTAACACATGCTCCATTAGTCTTTCAAAAGTGGCTGGGGCGTTGCAGAGTCCAAAAGGCATCACGGTAAATTGCCAGAGACCATTACCAGCAGAGAAGGCCGTTTTATCTCTGTCCTCGGGGTGTAGTCCTACTTGCCAGTAACCGCTCTTCAGGTCAAGGGTGGAAAAGATCTGTGACCCAGCAAGTGTGTCCAATGTATCGTCAATCCTAGGAAGCGGGTAGCTGTCCTTGTGTGTGGCGTCATTTAATAATCTATAGTCGACACAAAATCTCGTGGACCCATCTTTCTTCTTTACCAAGACGATGGGTGAACACCATGGACTGTTGGATGGTTCAACAACCCCTTGCTGCCTCATTCGTTCTATGATGTCCATAGCTTCTTGGTGTTTTGCTAGCGGCAGGCGACGTGGTTGCTGTCGTATAGGCCTAGTGTTTCCTGTGTCTATTCGATGCTGGATTAGATTTGTCCGCCCAAAGTCCATTTCATCAGATGGCAATATGTCAGAAAACTCTCTGAGGAATTGTTCTGCTTTGGTGTACTGTTCTTTCGACAATATCGTTTTGACTTCTGTCAGAAATTTAGTAACCTGCGGTTCACTGGACTCGAGTCTTTCGACGGGGTTTTCACTGCTACAGTTTCTTATCATCTCAAGAGCATGGCAACCAGCGATGGTGCTACCTTTCCGAAAGTGTTTCTCTACTGTACCGAGGTTCATAATTCTTACTGGTACCATTAGGTCTTTCCCAATCGTGACTAGTGCCTTTCCTACTGCTATCCCGTTGTGGTTGGTGTCCAAGCTTTCTACCAGCGCTGTTCCTGTCGTGGGATAGCCGTCCTCAATTTTCCCCCAAATGATCATTTCAGACTTGGCAGGCAAGGTTGTATTTTCTACCAACTTAACCCTTCTGACTCGGCCATCTTCTTCATTCTCGTCGCCAAGCAAGGGTACTTCGAGGTCTCCACATTGTAAAGTGCCTCCGCCGATATTCAAGGAAAAGCCATATTTCAGCATGAAGTCGAGCCCTATTATGCAGTCATCTGTGACGTCAGCAATCAGGAATTCGTGTTCGAATGACTGATTCCCGATCTCGACTGTTATGTCGATCAGGCCTTTTATGGGCATCAGTTCTCCACTGGCTGTTTTCAACGAGTAGGCTCTAACTGGCGTTTTCTTGCTACTGTCCACTTTATCCGTCCGGATGACTGATCGTGAGGCACCAGTATCTAGGAGGAAGTGATAATTTTGACATCCAATTTTTCCGATGATTTTCAGACTCTTACTCTGTCCTAGCACGGCGACCGGGATGATGGTTGTAGGGGCTCTCATTCTCTGTGTCGCCGGGTTCCGCCCCTTGAAGCCGGCGCGTGCTAGTTTCCCTGGTAGCCCCGAGAACTTGGTCGTGCATACCTTTCTGATCTGTAATGGGTTCCAGTTTGTGGAAATCTTCTACTGCAGCTTCTTTGTATATGACCGAGTTCACCACAATTCCAGCATCGTACAGGAGCCCTAGGTTGATGTTCTGGTATCTGGTTTGTTCGTCGTTCATCTAGTGCCTCTGTCACCCTTCTAACAAGTTGTGCGAATTCTTCCTCTTTGACTTCCAACTTTCGGCCTTGATGAACGCTCCCAGATGCGTCTTTAGCGGCTTCATATGAGAGAGCGTATACGAGGGCTTCACTGGCCTTACGTCTACCACTAACTCTGGTGGCTTTCTTTAACTCGGGGTCTCGAAGCGCATCAATGAAGGCGTCTGTAATTATGACCTCCAGAAAATCTTGTGCGGCTGTTGGGTAGGCTAGATGTGCGAGGCGTTCGATGTCTGTTTCTAGCTCCTGTAGTGTTTCATCGAGGCGCTGTTGTCTGGTCTTTAGTTGCACACGATATACTTCTTGTAGATGTTCATCCCCGTATCGGAGTTCCATTGCCTGGACAAGGGCGGCGAAGTCTTGCTGGTTCGGTAGAGACTGTAGCAATTCGGAGGCTTTTCCTCTTAGGGATAACACAAGGGCTGTTGCTTTCTCCTCCTCGCTGTTCCATTTGTTAACTTTGGCTGCTGCGTCAAATTGCTTCTTGTATACTGACCAGGACACGGAACCATCAAATACGGGGGGCTTCATTTTCCCGAAGACTTCAGGTACAAATGACGTCATATCTGCTTCTGGTACATTTGTGTGCTTGCGTTGGACTTGTATCTTCATTTCGTCGATGGCCTTCTCTACTGCGTCGACCCTCTGATTCATCTGCTCGTCAATGTTGGTGATTCTCTCCTCCACAGCATGTATGCGTTGGTTCATTGCCAATAACTCCGTTTTGATTCCCGAGTCCATTGCGTCTATCTTGTAATTGGTGTTTTCTAGCCCCGAGTTCATAGCTGCCATCTGCTCCTGTTTGCTACTGGCGATCTGTCCCTGCATAGCTGCCATCTGTCCCTGCATAGCTGCCATCTGTTCCCGCATGATACTGTTACTGGTGATCTGTTGCTGCATGCTACTGGTGAGCTGTTCCAGCAAGTCCGGTTCAACTTCAAAAAGATATGTGTCAGGATCTTCTTTTTCCTTCACCAGTTCTTCCCGAAGGCGTGCTTGTAAGGTTTCTTTGTTGCCGCCCGTCTTCAAATCTCGACCACGGAGCTCTTCCTTCAGTTCCTTCACAAGGAGTTGGTCTAACGTTTTCGTAGTAGCCATTGCAGATCCTATCCCACTTCTGACACCAGTGTTACGAATCTCTCTATCCAGGCTCTCTGCAAACGGCACCAGACACCACCAACTTAAAGAACTTGACAACTCTGGGCTTCAAAATAACGTGATAGTTTAATGTCAATAAATAAGAGCCAATACTGTACAATTGGCAGCACGTAACACAAGACTGTACAAATATCTCTCCGCCGTATCAACTCTTGCACTGGTCTCTCTCTGTCTCGCCTCGGACTTGCACTGAGCCGTTGTAACGAACTGTAGATCGGGAAGTTGTGACTGACTGGTCTCTGATACCTTCGCTCTTTATATAGGGTCCCTGCTGGCCTTCTAGAACCGGACAGAACGTCGCTCGACCATTCTGGGTGGTCAGATGACTACAACTCTCGTGACGCCCCTGAGCTCTGTTCACGTCGGCGATCCTTCCCGAACTCTCTTGTTGACACTCGTCTCGGCCGATCGTCGTAACTCGTCACGGTTGACCGCTCGTCTAGCGCTGGCCTGGGGCGATTTGCGTCGGCTGACTACACACACACCACTACCCCCATCTGTGCCACCACCAGGTTTATAACAATATTGACATATTTTTTTTTTCAAGGGGGGGAGGAATCTGTTAGACACCTTATTTATATAGGTTAGTTATTTAGCGACGCACCATAGATGACGCATATTGAACGGGACTAGTGACGTTTGGGATATGTTGGGTTAGAGACCGGAAAATCAGTTAGCGATAGAACACTCCAGGGTAACGATGTGTTTAGTGACAGAGACTTCTACTGTGGCCTTTTATCAGAATAAATCCATGTACAATTGTTCATCAGAGTCGACTACATCTCTTCACTAGTTAAAATAGATGTTTGTCTCGTTCTATCTGGATTGTTGTTCAACTACACATAATACACCCGAACAATTACACCCAAACGCTTGCTGAGTAATTTGTTGACTTCAAGACAGCCTGAACAAGCAACATCACACCAGCCAACTTGTACTTTGTACCTGTAGAGACGATCAAATAGACCAGCCAACTTGTACTTTGTACCTGTAGAGACGATCAAATAGACCAGCCAACTTATACTTTGTACCTGTAGAGACGATCAAATAGACCAGCCAACTTGTACTTTGTACCTGTAGAGACGATCAAATAGACCAGCCAACTTGTACTTTGTACCTGTAGAGACGATCAAATAGACCAGCCAACTTGTACTTTGTACCTGTAGAGACGATCAAATAGACCAGCCAACTTGTACTTTGTACCTGTAGAGACAATCAAATAGACCAGCCAACTTGTACTTTGTACCTGTAGATCTAATTCTGAAATCAAATAACTCCGTCTAAATAACTAAGATTCACTTGACTTTTATACCTTTCCATAGAACTTTACAGATTCATCACGCCAATCCATGAGGCACTTTCTAAGAGATTTGTTTCTTTGTGGTTCTCATTACCTTGGCCCATTTCAAACAATATATTTAGCCTTTCCCCGAAACTAATTTTCTATTAAAGTCTGTCTGGCATTTTTTGTTCTTTTTATGTTGTGTGACGTGTGACCCTAATTTGTGCTGCCCTACATTTGTGACCGACCTTGAACTGTCAACAATTCAAAGTGTGACAGGTCACCAATTTATACCACTCTGCCCAAAATCTTCGACCCTGACTCTAGAAAATAAAAAAAACAAGAAAATATCATAGTAGATGTACCTGCTAAAAGAGCCTCGTTTGTCTTTTTGCGACATTGTTCATACCATCAAATAATAGCCGTATTGAAAGAATAATTTTGTTTTACAAAGCTTATATCAACTTAGTGCGTCTTTCTGTGCGTCTGTCACTCTGTCTAAAAGTTTGCACATGTGATTTCTCCGACACCTAATATTCGAACAAGCTGAAATTTTCTTCAATTAGCTATTTCTTTTATGTGAAAACACAAAAAAAATCAATTAAAAAAAAAGTAACCAAAAAGTTAATTACGTATTGGTTCAAAATTACTGTTTAGTATCTCAAACAAGGGAGGGCACCAGTAATTAACTGAAAGGGTGGTATAAGCTGAATGAGTCCCCCTTTATATTAAGATGCCGTCTGACGCTTAGTCAACCCAAACATGAAAAAAAACAAACAATATATAACTTTACAATCTTCCATGATCATAGACTCTTCGCTTGTAGATTGATTACCACACTGGCTTGAGAAGCTTGATATGACTTTAGCCATCAAGTTTGACTTCATGATGGTCCTTTTTTATTTATTTTTTATAAATGCTTTCTATTGTTAGTCTAGATCTATTACAAAATTTAACTACATGACTGATCCAAACTAATTAATACAAGTACGCTTAATATAAGTCTTGAATTTAAAAAAAATAAAATTTTATGTTTTATTTTGTTTCTTTTAAGTATGCCTTTTCTTGTATAAAAAAAAACACAACATTTTTATTTGTGTATATAGGCAATACAAAACCAGTGCCCCAAGAAGACCATTATGATAATGTGGACTATACAATAGAAAATGTATCAGGATATATCACACCCATAGATGTTGTCTACAACAGTACTGCAGACAGAGGTCAGTTTCATTATTTTTTGAATTCGTGTTAAATGGAAAAAAATTTAGTGCTATAATTTAAAATTAATTTTTTTTTTAAAATAATTTTTTAAAATATCATATTTTAAAAAAAATCTTTATCTCCATTGTCTTCAAATAATATAGTCCATTCAACACATTCATGCTTTATTTGTCATTAAAAATAAGTAGAATATTTTTTTTTAAAGAAAGACGATACCTCATTTGTACAACTTATAGAACAATTTTAAGCGGCCCCGGAAAGGGGAAAAGACGTCCGTCCCGTTTAGATCTCGTAAACTAGAGAAGATATTGGAAATCCAACATCATGATATTTTAGACCTTTCAAACTTCTGATGCTACTTTTTTTCTTTTATGAAAACGAAAAACTTAAATTTTAAAATCAACTATGCAAGCAGTTTTTTTCATAAAAACACAACATTTTCACAACTATTCACTATTAATATTAACCAACAGTAAGGAGACGACAACTATGCTTGTTGCAAATTTTTTTTTTTTCAAGTGTATTGCTAAGTTATGTAATTTCTGTCATACTGACTACTACATTTACAAAAAAAAGGTTACTTTTTTTTTTAAAGAGAAAAAATATATTTAATATGCATATAAGTGGAAGATAATTTAAAACAACAATTAATAAGTAGTTTTTCATATTATCGCGTGAACTGCAGGCCAATTCGTTACCATAAGACACCTAACTAAGGATTTTTAAAATTTTTTGTTACGAAATGTATTTTTAAAAATGAGGCTTTGAATAAGAGATTGATCCTATACAAAACAATTAGATCAATAAGATAATCATTATATGAAATCAGTTAGGCCAGGTTCACATCTAACTTCACCTTCACTTTCACCTATCCCTTGGTCTGCTGGACCGTTGGGGCACCAAACAAAACCTGTCAATCTTCTTTCTCAATTCTTTCTGTCATTTGCCTTTGATAGAATTTCATTGATATTCTTTCTAAATATATCGAAACCTGCCTTTTTACCTGCCTGGGTGGACCACTTAATGGGCCGACTCTGAGTTTGTGTTTTCACACAATCTGTCTTTGTAACCTTGTTTTTTTTTCTCTTACCTCCGATGGATTTTCAACTTTGAGTTATTGGCTCATTTAATTTTTTCTTTAAAAATGTTGTAATAATAAACATTTAACCATTTTTTATTCTTGACATCTTAAAAAAAAAAAGGGGTTCTTTAAGATTTTGATTTTAGCTAAAGCAAACGTTACTTCCCTCAACAATACTGAAAGGAAAACTAGATTTAACCAATCGTATCGCTTCATTCTTACAGTAGCTGTTAGGCTGTTAGGCTTAGTGACGGCCTGGTCCAGAGCTATGGTACAGTTCTATATAGTCTTATATAGATAGATCTAAAAGCATTAGGATAACTAACTCGAGGAAAAAAAAGTAACATTTTCATCTAAGCCCCTCCCTTTACCAAAATATAAATAGATCGTGTGTCTGACTGATTCGAACAAACTGGTCAGTGTAAGGCTAGTCGAGACTACGTGTAAGTCGGTCATGACAGGACAACCAAGCGATAGTGTTTGTTGTGTGTTGATTGGTCAGACGAGAAAGTACACGCTGCCGTGGTTATTCAAGCATGTAAATCTACTTTTAACACGCATTTTTTTCTTTGCTTACAAGATCTAGATCCAATGAAGATATATTTCCTTTATGAGAATATAAACTTTACTCAATGGTTTTCCGTTATACAGAAAGATAATAGATTAAAAAATAGGTATGTGTGACCTCACTTAGAAACCCGGAGTAAGCCTGACAGTTTAGGATGCGCAGGAAAATTACATCAGAAAAACATCAATTCCTAAATTATTATTGCAATTTTTTTTAAAAGAATAATATATTCCTTATCTGTAAATCAAAACACATTATGTCAAAAATTGTAAAAACTATCGGAGTTTCCCTTTGACAATTTTCCTAAAACTTTGCCAGTTTTTTTTTTTTTTATATCGTTGAGAAGATAATTTTTGGCCACAAAGTGGAAACTCTAGTTTAGCCGTTAGCATTTTAAAAATAAATTAATTGAAATTTGGCAAGAGAACAATACGTATTTGGGTATTCCCACACATAGGTATTCTAGTCAAGATTCCATTAAATTAATGTTCAGGAAAACTTTGGGCATCGTCTTCTAAGTCTAGATATAAAGGTCAATCATTGGAATAGTATAAAGTGTAGAAGATTTATACATGCGCTAAAAAAGGTTCCTTTTCGGGCCGAGGGAAGTGGGGATCTAACACTCTTAACTCAATGAGTGCGGAGCGTCTATCCCATAGACGGTCTGTCTGCCCTAAACGCACGGAACGTCTATCCCATAGACGTTCTTACCCTACCTTTGTTTCGTTGCATTTTTAAATTAAAAATTTTAACTAACAACAGTGGAACTATTTTTAATTTATAAAAGAGTTCTTCATCCTTTGTTTACATAGAAATTAGAAGCTTTTGGCTTTATTTAGACATTTATTTATTACTTTTTTTACAATGTAAAAAAACGTCGCCATGACTACGCTAGTCCAAGACACACCCACAATGTTGACTACTGAAGAAACTTTATAATTATTCTAAAAATTATCACAAATAAATAGTAATAATGAAGAATTTGATCTAGATTAGATTCAGGTAGGTCTAAATTTAGCGTATTTTAATTTATATGATTATATCTATATAAAATATTATTAGTATTTAGATCTAAATCTATTATTGTCAGTAGGCTAGGTGTAGTCTGTAGATCGAGATTGACTAGATCTAAGCTTTTATCTCTAGACTTGGACTCTAGATCTAGATATATCTTTAGATCTAAGCTTCTGGTAAATAAAAAGAAAGGAAATGGTAGATCTACATCAAATAATCATCCACTGTACTGTGGGCATTTTTTCCCCATTTTCTTTTTTTTTTTTTAGTATTGTTTATCTGTAAAAATCTACAACATCATGGCTATGCTTGTCCAAGACACACCCACAATGTTTACTACTGAAGAAGCTTTATTATTGTTTTATTTATACTTCTATGAATTGTAATAATGAAGATCTTGATCAAGATTTAGCATAGGATGAAGCAGACTTGGACATTATTAGCATTTAGATTTAGATCTAGATCTAGTATTGCCTTATATGCTTAGGCTTAGGCCTTAGCCTTAGACTAGGGCTAGGTCTTGAATGTAGATCAAGGTTGACTAGATCTATGCTTTTATCTTTACACCTTTGTAGATTCCTATAGATCTAACCCTTAGATAAATGAAAACAACAGAAATGGCAGATCTAAATCCAATATTCATCCACCATGCTGGGCCTTTTCTTGGTATATTTTCTAGCAATTTTTTTTAGTATTGTTTTTTGGTAAAAATCATCACCATCACTATACTGGTTCAAGTTGCGCTCCAAAAGGTTTACTACTAAATAAAAGTAAAATATAAAACTATTCTAAATCCATAATTTATCACAAAGGAACAGTAATAATGATCTATTCGATGTCTAAATCTTAGGTAAAATGAATTAGGATTTTTATTGTCCTTCATCTAGTTAGAGATTTAGGCTTTGATCTCTCGCTAGCCTATGTCTTGCACTGGTCTAGTATTAGAATGAAAGATGTTCTATGCAAATAAAAAGAAGACAAATCTAGATCTATATCCCATTGATTCAAATGTAAATAATATTTGAGTGCATTTGGTTGATAGATTTAGTGCTGGTATCTATTGTTATTGGTAGTAATGAAAAGCGCAATAATTTTCACTTTTTTTTCTGACTAAAAAACCAGGTAAAAATAATAATATAATCAATGATTCATCATCTTTTATTGACTATTTTATCACATTTCTTTTTGAAAATATCACAAAGGAACAGTAATAATGATCTATTTGATGTCAAAATCTTAGGTAAAATGAATTAGGATTTTTATTGTCCTTCATCTAGTTAGAGATTTAGGCTTTGATCTCTCGCTAGCCTATGTCTTGCACTGGTCTAGTATTAGAATGAAAGATGTTCTATGCAAATAAAAAGAAGACAAATCTAGATCTATATCCCATTGATTCAAATGTACATAATATTTGAGTGCATTTGGTTGATAGATTTAGTACTGGTATCTATTGTTATTGGTAGTAATGAAAAGCGCAATAATTTTCACTTTTTTTTCTGACTAAAAAACCAGGTAAAAATAATAATATAATCAATGATTCATCATCTTTTATTGACTGTTTTATCACATTTCTTTTTGAAAATGCTGTAAATAGTCTAAATATGCTGTTTCAACAGTAATACAAAGAACAAAATCTAAATTTAGGTCTCAAAAGTTCTAAAGTTGGCATCCATTTTTTTTTCTGAGTGTCATATTATTTAGATTATAATTTGTATCTTATATTTAAATAGAAAGATGTTTACATTTTCACATTCTCCATTCATTTACCTTTACTTTGATACCAAATTTGTTACTATAGCATCATTGGTACTTAAACAATAAATTTTTGTTTTAGCCATGTTTGGAACATTTTCTTATTTTTTTTAAAAAAGTAGCATTTTTTTGAAAACAAAACACAGCAGTCAAAGAGTTAAGTTATTATGAAAAATAGTATGTCTCTTTAAGCTCTATAAATGTGGTATTGTGCTTTTTAAAACAAAATTGTTAATATTTTACTTCTTAGAAAATAAATTAAGTAATTTTTTATGCTTATTTTTTTTTAGAGCTATCTAGAATTGAAGAGCATAGATCTACAGGTGACCGTACACAAATTCCAGAACTATAAATATTCAGCAAAAGTGTTAATAGGAAGCCTAGACGGGGTAGTTTATAAAACAAGGATTAAAAGTTTAATATCACAATACATAAGGTAAAGGTAAAGCCAATCCTTATAGAGGTTAGTTCAAAAATAGGTGGACAGTATTTGGACAGTATTTGAACAGTATTTGGATTTATACCTACATTTCTATATAAAAGACATTTACCACGTTGACAAATAAATTGGATTATGAACAATTGTATCAAAGCTCTTAATCTGTCAACGTAAGTTTTAATTCTATAGATTTGCCCTTTGAATTATGTGTATTTGATTTATGCATTATGTGTATATGATATATGTATGGTATCTGTTTTTTTTTGTACGTTTTATGTATTATGTAAATGTACTATATGTATTATTGGTATTATGTGTATATGATATAAATATTATGTTTTATATGTTATATGCAATATAAATAAATAAATATACTCTTAAGAGAGCAATTCTTGTTTGTAAATTTATTTATATATGGCACAGACAACAATAAATAAACTAAGCGATTTTTGGCTGAAAAGCCGATATAAGTTCTTTGTTGTCTATCTGTCAGTCTGTGTTGTAACAATAAAATCTAAAAATGTACTTTCACTATGTGTCACAGTCTTAGTTGACATTGCATGATCTAAAGTTCACGTCATGTTAATAGTTTAAAAGACACGTGGAATTCCTGATGTAGAAAACAGGAAGTAGAAAGAAAAGTTGACTTTGAGTTCAGTCAAGTCAAGTCAGTAAGGTCTTGCTCCCGGTACAGGAAGGTTGGACGTTTCCTCCTGGACTGGTGGATATGTATGCATATAGCATGAGAGTCGAAGGACTAGTCATTGTTGATTAATAATATTTGAGAGTTGATTTCATAATGTGCTTATTGGATATTAAGGTATTACTCGTATTTCAATGGATATCTATAGTTGAAGCTCCAGTGTCACTAGTAGTAATTGTTCTTATTGTTACCCGCTGAGATGCGGACGTGATTTGTTGTTAACGTATTGGATACTTTTGATACCGCTGTTATGCGGATAGGATTATTATTTCTTGACTTGTAGCACTAACAAGGAGTGCAGTATATTATTATTATGTTGTAAATAAACTTCATGTTGTCTGCTGAACGGACTTGAGTCAGTCGTATAGTGTTTGTCTCGTCACGTGTCTAGAGTACTTCAGGAAGTAAGAACCCAGTATTACACCATTCAACGTTCATTTACACTATGTAGTGTTGTTAATTTTAGCAACACAGCTAAGCATAAAATCACACAAAAAAATCTAAAACAATTTACGATTACGATAGCCAATCAGCAGATACTCCACAAAGTCGGTTCGTCTTTTTAACCGATGCGAAAACAGTCCTCCAAAGCTTGGAAAACTCTGATTACTCCTATGTTAAACGACTCAGGACAGCATTTATAAAGCTCAACATCAGCAGCAAACAAAAAAAAAAAAAAAAACTGCTATTCAATGAATACCAGCATATATAGAACTGACACACTCGCCGAGTGTACGAAAAAAACAACAACACAATTAAACATTGTACTATATCCACAAAAAAATGAAGAAACTAATAGTGAATAAAATAAATAAGAAATGGAAAAGCTCTCACCCAAATCACAAGAAAGATAACGCCTATTATTAGCTATCCCGACAAAATCAACGTCTAATCTTTCAACTCAGGACCGGACACAACAGAATGAGACAACATATGTACCTGAAGCTCAAGATTGGAACCAGTAAAATCTGCCCATGTGGAATTTCACCAGAGAAAGCTGACCATGTTATTCAAAACCGCATTCTTTACCAAGAGGCCCGTACAAGACACTGGCCCCAAAACACCCCAATACAAGGAGAGCTCCCTAAATTGTAAACCACTGCGCAGTTTATCTCATATATTGTTCTTGTCAGTGATTTTTTGTAACAAAATAAGTGCCAGTACTCAGTGATGGATTACCTAACTTTTAACTACTAATTAATTAATAACAAGGTTACAAAGACAGTTTGTGTGGAAACACAAACTCAAAATCGGCCCCCGAAGTGGTCCACCCAGGCAGACTTCAACCATTTTCAGAAAGAACATCCAAATGAAATTATATCAAAGACAAATGAGAGAAAAGAATGGAGAAAGAAGGTTGACAGATCTTGTGTAGTGCCCCAACGGTCCAGCAGATCAAAGGATATGTGCAAGTGAATGCAAAGTTAGATGTGAACCTGGCCTAACTAGTTTCCCTTTCAGACCTTGTGGTCTATAGGGCAGATGATGTAAAATTCATCTGTTTTTGTGGCCTACGGTTAACAAGGGTGTCATGTAGCCAGCACAACGACCAACCGCCTTTACTTTTCTCCAACTAATGTCAGGTACCTATTAGAGCTGGGTGGACTCAGAGGCGCCCAAGGATTCCAAAGTTGAAAATCCCAGTCTTCACCAGGATTCGAACCTAGGACCCTCGGTTCGGAAGCCAAGCGCTTTACCACTCAGCTACCGTGCCTCTCCTGGCCTAACTGAAGTCTTATAATTAATGTAATTGTTTTGAATAGGTTCAATCTATTATTCCAATCCTTAAAAATTAAAAAAAAATTAAAATTGCGCTATAAAAAATATTCAGGAAAATGGAGTTCACAAGATTACTATTCATTTTTAATTAGGTCTAACTTATAATGTTTACTAATTAGCTTTTTCTCTTAAAAAAACTGTTTGCATAACTGATTTTAAAAATTAGATTTTTCGCTTTCAGGAAAAAAAAAGTAGCCGTTGCATCAGAACTTTGAATGGTCTAAAATATTGTGATGTCGGATTTTCAATATCTTTTCTAGTTTACGAGATCTAAATGGGATGGACGGACAGACGGACAGACATTTCACACAAAACTAATAGCGTCCTTTCCCCTTTCGGGGGCCGTTAAAATACAAGAAAAGTAATAATTTTTCCACACATTAAAAAATGTGCCGGTACGCCGTACCGGTGCGTACCGTCACAAAAAAAAAAAAAAAAAAAAAAAAAAAAAGCACTGGTTCTAGTTATTCGAACGCTCCAACATAAAAATTTGAACGAAGAAGAAGAAAATTGACGAAAGACTTTATGTTGGTAGTGTATTTTATGTGTTATCTTGTCCGATCTGGTTGGAGGTAGCTAAATGGTGAATCTTTGTCATTCGCTACGGTTTATAACTTAAGTTGCGTCAACTGACTTGATGTTGTGTTTTTTTCAATGGCAGAGATAAAACATTATTACGACGCATAACTCTATTTATCTAATAGCTTCCATAAAACGCGTCATCTAATGGAGTGTGTGCGTGTATTACCAAGGGAATAATGATGATACATAAGTGGCAACTGAAGTTTGAAATCTTAGAAACAAAAAAGTGCCTGTACGTCTGTATATTTAAAGCATATATGGTTCTGACAGAATCCTAGAGATGAAGATAATTTTATATTATATTTGGAAAAAAGTATTAAACCTTTTTGTCAGGGAGCTAACTGATATTAATAATTTAAATTGTTTTCCATCATTACTTCCCTTTGTCTAAGTGCCGCTCATCTGTCCATTTTGACACAGATTATAGTTTAAGAATATGTGAAAATGGCCCTTCGATTATTTCTCAAGTTCAAACCAATTATAAATATTTCAAAATAGTTTTTTTTTTTTTTTTTTTTTTTGTGATTGATTAAGTGTATATTAGTATGTTAATTAGTGTATATTACTGATCTGCAGTGATCGAAGTAATATTTCTCAAAAGTACCCCTGTTGAGCCTAGTATAGGTGACTGTCCAATCAAGGGGGCGGTACGATTGGTAGTGGTAAAGATACTGACAACATACAAATTTCATCTTTTAAATATATTTGTTAAAATTGCTTCTAAACATTTAACTAAAAAAAAAATATAATCCAGAGATAATAAAGGAATGCGAAAACTTAGATACATACATAATAATGATACAGATAGCTGCTTCGTGAGTTTTATTCCGTCGGTTGAATTTTCATCGTAAATTACTTCAACAAAGACTGGGGAAATATGTAATTATTTAATACTTTGTACCCCCTTCCACGTTCGTCATTATCCCTGTAGGGGGCCATATTGAAATACGCCCATTACCAAAAAGTATTAAATAGTAGTGATGATGTTTGTTTGTTTGTAAAATGTTTTACATGTTTCGGATGTTCCTTCAGAGTTGAAGATAGTTTACTTCCTAGTCCAAACCTCCCGCAGGACGACGGGGGATGGGAGCGGGCAGGATTTGAACCCTCGACCATCGATAAATCCCGAACGATAGTCCAGCACGCAAACCGCAAGACTAGGCAGCCATCTTGTCAAGATGACAAGAGATTATACTTCCGCTTCTCATGGTCGACCTGGTACGTCTGGAAAGACAAATTTACGTCCACTTATGAACGGAACTAAATAACCTGGCAAACACGGAACAGCCGTAATTATCAACACAGTTTCCTAAACGTTTTTGCCCAACAGTAATTTAAGCTGAATTTTTCATTCTAGTTGTTGTGGGCTAATATTTTATCTGACTTCACCTCTATCTCATTAATTACTTCTCATTAGCCGCAGAACATTATAGGTTAATAATAAACTTGATAACGACTTTTACTGTTCCAACTAACATCCGAAACAGCATACTTCTATACTATCGCCATGTTGTTCTTCTTGTTCGCCTATTCTACTACGTCAGGGGTGGGCAAATTACGACCCGCGTGCCACATGCGGCCCGCCGAAATGTTTTATGCGGCCCGCCGACGCCTAAAGAAATCAGGTGTTCCCACACATTACACATATAAAAATGCAAATATATTTAAACAAATAATTGTAAATATCTATAGATCTAGAAATTATTGAAACTTTTGATTCTTATCAAGAAACATTGTCTTTAAACGTCATTCTAAAAAGTTTAAAGTAAACGAAGATTATACTTAATGGCAATATTTCGAAACATTCAGTCAAAGACAAACACAAGCCAGTATTTATTCAATTCTATCAAAAACTGTGTTGGTTCGGCTTGTACAAGATGGCAAGTGTAACAACTAATGGAGCTCGTGGTTTGACTAAGAAAAACAGGCTTTTTTATATCAAATATATTGTTGGAATTGATTTCTCAATGATCTTATTATTGGTACAGGGCCAGCCTTAGGCATAGACAAACTGCTTAGGGTCTCCAATTGGTGAGGGCCTTGCATGTACTACTGTTTTATTTTTTTAGAGAAGAAATAGCGAAACTTGTCATCTATGTTATTGTTGAAGTACAATATGTTTTTAATAAATTGAATTATTTTACTGTTGTCGCTGTTTTTTTTTTTTTTTTTTTGAGGCCAACTAATTCACTTAGCCAAGGGCCTCCAATTATCTGTCGGCTTTGACTGGCAGTTCCGAGAAGTACTTGAAGATTTGGAATCAAACATTCCGATGTTCGCTTAACAGTAGTATCCGCTGGCCTAGAAGAATATGGAATCTCAAGGAAGAAATAGTTAGGTTAATTGAAAGACGAAAGTTGAAGAGTTGAAGACAGACTTCATGTTTTTTATCCATTGAAGACATTGCAATGTTTTGTTTGCAAATAAAATGTTACTGCATCTTTAATCTTTTAAAACAAAGTTATTCCGCTTCTCGAGCCAGCGAGTGAAATCAGGTCTTATCATTTTCCTTAGCTGAAAGATGAAACTATTTCTAGTGAAATTGATGAAATTAAAAGACTTATTTGGATTCCTTGATTGTAGAATTTGAAAGCAAATTTTAAGACGTCAAGAACTTGGAACTAGTTTTCAATACCATCAGTTTACCATTTAATGCAGAAGCTGATTTAGCTCCAGATGATATACCTCCAAGCAAAATATGACCTGAAAGAGTAATTCCAGTGAGTTCTTCCACAGATATTTCATGACTGCCAGAAGCTGTATTCCCATACTTAAGAAAACTTTGCTGCGAAGCTTTCACATTATCCGTGAACACGCTTTATTTCGTTTGTTTGAAAATTATAAAGTGTTAGAACAGGTCGATGCTCATTGACTGTAATTTGACAAAACAAGTAGTAATCTTGTTCTATAGTTACAGAACATTATGCACGGATGTAAACAGTGAAATGCTTCACATTAAGTACAATTGTACATTTGTGGTGTAATGTTGTGATGTAAAAAGACAATAACAAAGTTAAAAAAAATTATTCGTAAAATTAGATCAAGAAATTGCTAACTGTTGTTGTAATTCCTCAATTGGGAGTAAAAAAAAATTATCCGGCCCTCCAGTCCCCAAATTTTTTTAATGCGGCCCTCGGTAGAAAAAAGGTTGCCCACCCCTGTACTACGTCATTAGTCTGTCTTACTACGTCACTACTTTTACCGTCGCTAAAAACCATACACAATACATTTGTCTAACAAAACTAACATACTCTCTAAACTAGTACATAACACTAGTGAACAAATAGAGTAAAAAAAAAAAAGTAAAGTTCCCCCTTTCAGATCTTGTGATCTATAGGGCAGATGATGTTAAGATCATCTGTTTCTTTGGCCAACAGTTAAAGAGCAGGGTGTTATCTGGCCAGCACAACGACCAACCGCATTTAAATTCCTCAACTAAAATCAGGTACCCAATCAGAGTTGAGTGTATTCAGGGGCGCTCTAAAAATTCCGGAATTCAACATCACAATCTTCACCGAGATTCGAACCCAGGACCCCTGGTTTGGAATCTAAACGCTTAACCACTCAGCCACCGCGCCCCTACAAATATAGAGTCTAATTTCACATGCTAAGACAAATTTGTAAAAATGCCCTTTCTTGCCTAGAGCTATTAGGGGAAGGAACGGGTTGCCTGAATCAGTCAGAAAAACCAATGACTTAGCCGAGTTAACGTCTTCAGCTAACATGCACGGTATGGTTCCGCATAGAGTGTAATTATCTTTTAATAAGAAAGAACGTCTGTAATTTATAAGATAATGGCTGTAGAGAATTCAGAACAGCATTGCACGGATAGTTCTAGAAGTAAACAAGACTCAATGCTTCTAAGCTATCACTAATAATAATAAGAATAATATTAACAATAATAATAAATACTCTAAGGAGGATTCCCGGCTTTATTAGATGGAGACAACATTGACAAGGCTGCTTCCTTAGCATGGCTAAATGCAGGTCATCTCTACCCTGAAACAGAAGGCTTTGTTACAGCAATACAGGACAGAGTAATTAGGACAAAAAATTACGAGAAGCATATTCTAAAACTCAATTTTATTGACAAATGCCCAAAAATGTGGAAATGTGGGTGAGTCAATTGAACATATAATGGCAGGATGTTCAGCCCTATCGGAATATGCCTACCTAGGTCGCCTTAACCAAGTTGCAAAGCTAATACACCAGCACTTGGCTTTGACACACAATTTGATCGGTAAGGATACTCCTCCTTATTACAAATACTCGCCCCAAGAGGTTCTCGAGTCTACTGATCATCTGCTTTAATGGAATATGCCTATTTTGACCAACAAAACGGTAGATTTTAATCACCTTGAACTGCTGTTTATTGATAAAAAGAAAGAACCGCTACCATTATTGACATCGCAGTACTACTGTCTCATAATTTAAGAAAAACTGAAATGGAAAAACAAAGAAACTATGGGAACCTAGGCTTGGAGATTAAGCGTTTATGGAAGTTTACCAAAATAACAATATACCCCATTGTCATATCAACCGAGGGAATAATAACATTTGACCTCACAGATACCATCAAGGCCCTTAACATTCTCGTTACCTGTCAGAGGGCAGTAATTCTACAGACCTGCCACATCACCAGAAAAATTCCTCAGTGGAAACTGTTAAAAGGACTACAATGAATTGCGTTTCTCTTTCACAAAACTCGATCCTGGCAGCGCCAGAGAATGAATACTCGTTCGTTTCTAACATAATAATAACAATAATAATAATTTAATTTATAGAGCGCTGTTAACAAATAAAATGTAGGCTCAAGGCGATGTGATAACATTACAAACATAAATACGAGAGCTAAAATGATAAGCTTATCTAAAAAACGTTTTAAACAGATAGGTCTTAATGTTCTTCTTGAGTGTAGTGTAGCAATAATTAATTGACTAATTGGTCAAATGTTTTATTGATTTGTGTTTTGTATGGTACTATTGACTTTTACTTAAAGTTTCAACATTATTCAAGAATTGGTGTGGGAGAAATAACGTGTACAATTATTTAAGATAACAGAAACCTATATATATATATTTAGCATATATTTGACTACTGAAGGATTAATTTCCCCTTTTGCTATCATACAAAATAATTAATGGCCAGTTATTAATTGACTAATTAGTTATTTTTTATAAATTAATTTATATATATTATTTTGCCATTAAAATTGAATAATTGTGAAAAGATAGATATTTCGAGTGATTGACATTGTTAAATATAATTGCGTTCAAACTATATATCAGACAGAAACAGTAGCAGATATAAGCTTTTGAAAAAAATTTGTAACTGTAAGGTAACTCTAAAGTGATAGTCGTATTGACCTCCCTCCATTTTTGTATTATTTGGTGGACTAAAATATTTATTCTAGTACAAAATGTTTGTTTGTTTTTTAAACATCCTGGGTCATGCTCTTCTTTTCCATGCATTCAAGGGCTAACACTTGAGAATCCAGTTCCGTTAATCACTTCATATCATCACACGACTACCATGTAAACTTACAAAAAAAGAAACTGCTATTGAGTATGTGTTTCAAGATGTTAGTGGACATCCTTCTTCGACCAAGAATTGGACACATTTATGCACAGATACAATATTATTAGACACAAGCTTGGATTCCTTAAAACCATTTGCGTACAGTAAAATGCAAATGATAACATTTATGTTATTTTTCTATATGTTGACCCTGACATTAACTCAAACGAGTAAGTTATATTTCATTTTGTTTTAGCTACTAGGCGTATTAATTAGTACTAGTCGACCGGCGGCGTTGCATACGCTGCTATTTTGCATGGCCGGTCTTAGGCCGCTACAACCTATGTGACCGCAGTAAACCCCGCACTTTCATAGGACCCGCACTTTCATAGGACCCGCGCTAATTCTAGGTGTATAAATTATTTAAAAAAACAATTTTATAACAGATTTCCCGCGGCCTCCTGTCGATTTACCAGGAGCTCCTGGAAATCTCCGCAAATTGCAAAATATACGAAGAAGTCCTCGAAATATTCGGAAATTATTTAAATCTTTAGAAAACTCATACAAATCTCCTAAAATATATAGACAAAAATTGTCATTTTGGGGTGTCATTCAATATGGAAAACCACAATCCTACGAGCGATTAAAAAACGGCATTATGCAATACCCGTAATTGTGGAATCTAGTGAAAGAAGCTTCTCGCGCCTCAAACTAATGAAGAATTACTTGAGGTCAACTATTCCCGTAGATAGATTGAAACATTTGGCAATTCTTCCTATTGAGCGTGATCTATGTAGGAAACAGAATTCTTATGATATACTGTATGACTTCGCTACACTCAAGGCTCGTGTAGTAATTCTGTGCATAGTAAAGAATGAATAAAATGCAAAGACGAATATATTTTCTAATACAAACTCTTAATTTTCATTTATTATCCGTATCCCTACCCAAACTGGGCTTCGCGAAATCCGTTTCGCATTGGGCCCACAATGGTTAAGTCCGGCCCTGCTATTTAGTTGACGGGTGAATACAGAGTAGATTATTTGTTCTCTTTTTATGACTTCTTGGTCATAATTGTTAAATTAGGCACTGCTTGTTTCTCCCCACCCTTCTTTTTTTTCGCCTCTAAAATTACTCTAGTCCGTCCGACTTGCAGAAATAAAAGAGTGATCTTTCCATTACTTGGTGTCCAAACTCTTGAGCCATAAAGAGAATTATATATATATATATATACATATATATATAGATTGTAAGAAGAATTGAAGGGAGGCAACTCAACGAGGACATTGGTGTCCAAACTCTTGAGCCATAAAGAGAATTATATATATATATATATATATATATATATATATATATATATATATATATATAGATTGTAAGAAGAATTGAAGGGAGGCAACTCAACGAGGACATTGGTGTCCAAACTCTTGAGCCATAAAGAGAATTATATATATATATATATATATTATATATAGATTGTAAAAAGAATTGAAGGGAGGCAACTCAACGAGGACATGTCTTCACTGAAAGGGAACGATGACATGGTCGTAACAACGGTGTCAAGAGGCTTGAGAAGAAGCTATGTTAAAGGCAGACTATTTTGATCTGTGTAATGTCCTGTAAATTAAGACCTGTTTCGAGTTGCCTCCCTTCAATTTATAACAATATATTTAATAATAATGTACACTGAAGCCATAGTTTCATCGACTTTTAATAGGGACCCAAAACCGATTTTTCAAAACGGTCGCGTAAATCTCTATTTATTTATTTATTCAGATAGAACTCGTGATTCTAAGACCGAGGATACCATATTTATGCCCGTAGTTCAAATATTAAAAAGTTTGATGTCTTTAAAAAGTCGCTTTATATTTCAAATTCATTTTTCGGCATTCCAAACTTTTGTTTTTTGAAGGACATTTAACGAGAAACTATAAGACTTCCAAGGACGAAACTTAGTAAAAACATTTATGTGCACACAGAGAACACGCTCAATTTTTTTGTCAAAAAATGTGTTGATGTTATTTACTTGTTCCGAATATTTCATTTTATCATTTTTAGCAAGTTTCAAAAAGGGAGGTAAAAAACACACAGAAAATTTTTTTTTCAAAAATTCGTAACACAAAATTTATAAATGCTACATGCATGTAATATATGTCAAAATAAGTCATACATATAAAATAAGATGCAATGATTTATAAAAACTGTAAAATTAGTTAAACTTTAATGAGCTAAAAATATCGAAAGAACTACAAACTGTATACCATATTTTAGATATTTATCATCATTACATTTTTAATATAAAATACTATACCTATACCCATATAGCAATCCGGTAGTCGCAGAAAAGGCATACAATCCATAGATTTACCTCGATTCTTAGACATAAGGATCTACAAAGCCATTTAGCTCAATGCTATTGTATTATTTCTTTTGAATCAATACACTATATAAGCTGATTTGATAAACCAAAAATCATAACTCTTTTTGTGTGCGGAAAATTTTTTTAATTAGCTTTTTTTTTTTATCTCTGCAAATTGAATGACCAGTAATTTCTTTTAAATATAACTCAAATCTTCTGACACCTTTTTTAATACATTCACTGTCTAAACAAAGAAGTCTGCATAAGAATATAAAACTCTTACCGCACTGCATCTGATTACTTAATTATACCATAGAAACATCACTCACTTATATTTGTCATTAATTTCATAATCTTTGGATGCTCTATTAGCATTGAAAGTAGCAAATTTACACTTATAGGGTTCCATGAACTTGAACTTTATTTCTAAAATTCATAAATTATTAACCAAAAGTAGTTCCTTTAAATTATTTTTAAATAAATTTAATATAATATTATGAATACACTGCAACATCTCCGTACTGTTACTACAATCTCAGCCATCAAGGTGTGAGAAGCTTGCCCACCAGATATAGAGATACATTTATATTTAAACGCCTAATCTTGCATCAGAGCAAGTATCTCAATGACTTGTCCATCAAAATTTTAAGATTTATTTTTATTTACTCACTTTCCATATGTTCTTCCTAATTTAAGATTTCATTTTGATTTTAACTTTCAACACATCCAGCTGAGTCATTTTTTTTTCTTAAACATGATCCACCTTGTAGACTTTTATGTAGCTTGAATCTTGTAGATGTCGAAGTTTTATTTATTTATTTCTTCTTAAAATTAGTTAATGTATTTTTTTAAACATAGTTTATGCAGCTTTCAGTACCCTTTAAAATATAATATAAAAATTAGGTTCTAAGGTTAAAACAATTTCACAAAATTGAAAGCACAAACATCATTCTTATATTAGGCCTACTGCTTGTTAGTTCGTCGATGAGTTTTTATGACTTTAGTTGACTCATTTTGTACCAAAAGTAGAAATCCAGACCAACATCCAAGCATACTTGGATCAGCATCTTTGCAGACACCTCAAATACTTTGGCAAGAGATTTGATACTGTTTCAGCTTTGAACATATCACACGCTATAATAGTCAGTTCCAAAAAACTAGCAAAAGAGAAACTCGTCTTTGAAAATGACATTCTCACGTAATCCAGTAATATAATGCTCTTTAAAAAAAACAATATATGTAACGCATTACTGTCATGTAAAGCATTAATAATTTGTATAAACTGTTTATTGTCTTTTAAAAATATCAAGTTTACATAAGACTTACTCATCTACTGATCTTAAGTGTACAGCAAAATGCTAATCCATTTTTAATTTTAAGAATTTAAATATATTATTATTTAATCTTTGGGGTGTTTATGGATATTTAATTAATTGGAAATTAATAGAGGTGTTTTGACTGATGTTTCGAACTGAGATCAGTAGTCTAAATATAATACCTATTAACTTACTTAATTCAGTACTGAAAAAGGAACTATGATATTTTATTTCAACTAGAGACTATAAAGCTTACACATGTAGATCCAGATCTAGATCTTTCTAGATATTTAAAATTTCTTTTATTGGACCTGTCTGAGCTAGTAAAATAAAATAAAATGATAATAATAATATATGAGTTTTATTCTTGAAATGGAAATTATTTTATTTTTTAAAAAATGCAGTTTGTCACTAATCAGAGTCTACATCTTTTATGTTCGATCTAGTGATGAATAGAATTAAGCGATGGGAAGACACTATCAAAGAATGGTCTGGACTGACATTAAAATAGATTCTAGGGGAAAAGGACATAGAGGAATGGACAAAGACGTACAGTCGTATAGATCGTGTGTGGTGCCCCAACGGTTCATCAGGTTAAAGTGGAGTAACAATGAGCTAATAAAATGATTGAAATGATGTTTCAAATCTTAAAATGACATCTAGATCTCTATAGAGACAATTAGACTTTGATCTAGACCTATATATATGTATTAGAATGCAGATCTAGATCTAGATAGCTAGCTTGCCCTATAATCTATTAGGCATAGGCCTTAAATTATTGATGGCTTCTTTTTAAAGAAGTTCTTTAGTTTTAAGTCTTAACGAATAACGTGACGGACCCAGTGGCGTAGCAAGGTATCCGTAGGCCCGGATTTAAAAATGTCTTGGTGGGCCCCCTCCAATAATTAAGAAGAATGTATAGAGTGACAGAACAATTGAGTAATCTAAATGTATGTGAATATTAACCAAAAGACATTCCATTACTTTCTGATTTATGTAGAGCTTGCGCCTCATTTTTTTTTTCAAAATGTCAACGCAACGCTGACTGCGATTACAATTTAGTACTCGACAATAAGCAGGTCAATGTTAGCGAATAATTCTAATTTTTCTCTAAGTGCTGCAGCTTTCAGGCGTTCGTTTTCCTTTGCGAAACACAAAAAAATTATTTCTGTTAACAGCTTTAGTATATCAAAATATCCGAAATATTCTTTGATGACCACCTTGTGGGCAAAAATATTTGAATGTACTATAAGATATGTTCTTCTTATTGGCTTCAAGACACGCCCATCTTAAGATGCTATGAGCAAAAAACACTTACCAAGTCAAAGAAATCTGCATCGTCTTGAACACAGCTGACGGCATCATTTAAGACCAATTTTAAGTCGCCTTTAGCACAGTGAACATAATGCGCAAGCGGCTTCTTTTGATGAAGCAATACTCGAAGACCAGTGTAGGCCTTATTATCCACTTGTATTGGAGGTACCATCATAGCTTTAGCCTCCGAATTTACTTAAGAATAAATGGGGATTATTCATTTCTTTGAACATTTGTTCAGCCAACTGTGCAGACGTCTGGTTTTCTCAAAAACGAAAACCTAGAACTGACTCTCTAATTGCTGTTGTTTTTTTTTTTTTGGGGGGGGGGGGGGCTATTCCGTCATCGGAGATGGCAAAACAGTTTTTTTTAAAATGCTAATTTGATCAGCTTTTAATGTCTTAAGTGCTCTTAGAAAATTGTGCGGAATGGACCTCGGTATATTTGCCAGATATAATACTGCACCTCAAGTAAAGATTAATGGCCAACCACTAGAAATTTGTGGCTCACTTTTGCTATATCGGCTCCGTAATATCAAACAATACTCTACTGGATAAAGACATTAACAACAGGATAGCCAAAGCAATGGGCACCATGTCAGGGTTGTAGAAAAGAGTGTGGGACAACATATTGCTGATTAACAATACTAAAGCCTTAGTCTACGGGACCTGTGTGTTGAGCACCTTACTGTACGGATGTGAAACTTGGTCAACTTACTCATTCAAGGAAAAAAAGCTGAATGTCTTCCAAATCCGATGTAAAAGGCGGATCTTTAAAATAAAAGGGCAAGATAGGATAACCAATGAGGAAGTGCTACGAAGAGTAGGATGCCAGGACATCCGCTCTGCTTTCAGCAGCAGAAGCCTTGGCTGGCTTGGCCACGTTCGTAGAATGCCAGTAGGTCGACTTCCACAAGACATTCTGTATGGCGATCTAATAGAAGCAGGAGAGCCGCTAGTCGCCCACTTTTACGTTATACGGATGTATGAAAACGCGACATGAAGCTCTTCAAAAACAACACTAGCAGCTGATAAAAGAAGAACTGGATAGATCTACATGGAGAGAGAGCATAAAGTTAGGGTCTCGGATTGCAGATGCCATACACAACAGAAGCAGAAAGAAGGGTGATAATGCAACGGCGCCTAGTGATCACATATGCCCAACCTGCGATCGCAGCTGTGTATCAAGGATTGGCCTCTTTAGTCAGACAAGAAGTTGCAAAGGGAAAAGATGGTGTCAAGGGAGGTAAAATGCCACAAATATTTGCCAGAACTGCATTGCCCAACAGGTCTGTTATGTCGTTTTGATTCTTTGGGGCTTTGTTTTCCTGTCAAATTTCAATATTCATAACATTTTAAAATAAAACCTGGTTATAGATTTTATATAAATATAATGGTGATAACTTTCTTTAAGAACTATGAACCAAATACTAAGCATTGGCCAGAGTTCCTTATACATATATGTATATACCTATGGATAGGTCAGCTATGTGGGGAGGGGGGAACTGCTGTATGGGCGACATCGTTCCGACCAAAGATAACACACAGGTATTCATCTCCGAAAGACACTATTGCATGATTATGTATTTGTAAAAATATAATGGCGTTAACTTTAAGAACTATGAACCAAATACTAAGCACAGGTCAGAGATGGACACTATTCCATGATTAATTTGGTCATCTTTCGATCTTCTACATCTTTGTTATAAACCTGCTCCCCAATTTGGTTTCGCCATTCATTGTGACAAAACAAACATTTCAATTTTAACGGTACATATGTTACTTACTCTGGTGTTTGGTTTCCTTGCTAAATATGTAATGTTTTTGTTTTTTTTAGAATTCATCTCCTTTTTTTCTGTTGGTTGTAATGATTACATTAACATTGTTTTTACACTATAAAAGGACAACAAAACAATGTGACGAAGACTTCCGAGGACGCTGCCGTCTTAAATAAGTGTTTTACACTATTTCAATGTATCTACTTCAAAAGTTTTAGAATCACAACTGTTGTGACAGTTGTGTTACTCTATTAGTAAATAAGTTCATAGGCTGACGAAAATTAAGACTTCACATTTTAAATACAGAAAAAAAAGAAACAAATTGAGCTTTGAGAAAATTGAATAATTAGCAGCTTTGTCGAAATGTTAATTCGTGTCAACACCAGGACTTTTAGTTCATCCGTAAGTTCTCACGTGGGCCCCAACTAATAAAGATTCATAGGCCCAAGAGCAATGAATCCCTTTGCGCCTTTGTTGCTACTCCACAGGCTGTGGGCCCCTACTGGTCGTCGGCACGGGTTCATCGAACTCTTTCGCACCATGGATGCTACGCCACTGGACGGACCTTCGTTCTATATGTCTAGACCAAGATTAGATCTAGACTAGTCTAGACCAAGATCTAGATCTAGGACTAGACTCTATAGACTATTCAAAACTCTAGATCTAAATCCCTAGGTCAAGTACTCGATATATAGTGGGGTCGCCACTGTGATGATGGCTATTTGTCTTGTAGTTAATTGATGCCTGTCTGATTCCGACAGAATACTCTGCAGATGTCTGGGTTTTGTGCGGGTGTATTTTAACATCTAGACAACATCTAGTTTAACAATCAAGTGGAGAGATCAATCCAAACACCGTTGAACAAGGCCACAGTCGAGGTCTCTGTCGATAAATACGTCCTACCCTTATGAAATTCTATCACCAACTGATTTTCTGTCTCTAAGTAGCCTTTGACCCAACAAAGTTCTAGCGTAACTAATCGCGTTCAAAATCCGTCACTTTTGGTGCGTCTCTACATTAATAAAAATACTAACTAATTGTCTAACAAAAGCCAATATGTGATGACTTTCTATACATTTATTACAAGTGTAATTATTAATTGAACATGTTGAACCATTAGTTTTTTTTATTAACTGTAAACCCTTCTTTTTAATTTGTATTAATCACTTTTACATAATATGTTTAAAAAAAATTGGGTTTACTTTTGAAAACACGACCCCTTAGAAATAAAAAATACTTACAGATTAGTCACACATTAACATTTCATTAACGTAGCGATATGAATTATTTGTTACCATTTAGAATAGTAGAACATGAAGAAACAATAAATATCTAATGTTTAACATCTTATTGACCCATCTCAGACATTTTTCTTACAAATAATACGATGTAGATTTAATAAAAATCATTGTTCTATAACGACTTATGCGTTGCAAAGGTGCATTTTGGCTCATTCTATCAGACTACGCACGCAGGCGAAATCGCTATTTTATGACGTCTTATTCGGTTAATAATAGATAACACGTCAACGCTTGTTTTTAAAATATAATGTACACACTCTTAAAGAAAAAGGGACAAGCTCTCTAGTGGTGACATTAACTAAATAAAATACGTGTCTTTATAGTACAGAAATTCAAACTCTTTTCGGATGTTTTAAATTTATTTATATAAAAACAATGTTAATCAATTAGTTATTGGTACCATTATAAAGCTCGTTCATTTTTCTTTAAAATACATATGTTTAACAAAAATATTCATTTGTCTGACACACGCCCCATTTTACGAATAAACAATCAAGGTATACAACGATCACAGCAGCTAACACGATCAATCGGCGCTGTGATGTTACGCGTAAAGGATTATTACCCTTATTTTTTTACCTAAATGAAAAACGTTATACATATTATTAAAGGGCTTAAAATAACCTTTCTAACGGTACCATTTTTACTGTAATCGGATATTTATACTCCAAGATATTGTTGGCTGGAGAACACCTCTAACCTATTAAATGTTAGGCAATTAAAAAAAAAAAAAGCGCGATATTTGCTTTGGTTTTGGGTTGCTAATGTCAACAAATCTAAAGTACAGTGCAAATGTTTATGCCAATTCTATTTGGATAGCGCTTGGTTTATTTACCATGTAGATTTAATGTAGATTTGCTGGTCAGTTTAACCCTCAGAGACCCACGTTATCTTACAGTGGTTAGACCCACATTATCTTACAGTGGTTCTAAAATTATTTCCCTTGTTACACATGCATACAATATGTCAATAATTCAATATCCATATTAATTTTTAAGGTCACGTTACCTTCAGTAGCGTCGCTAGCTTAGGGGAAAGGGGGGTCCAAATTTGAAAAAAAAAAAAAAACGGCCCCCAAATGAGTGTTCGAAATTTGTTTTACATTAAATATTACTCCATTATCTCATGCCATGATGTTGAATGATAAAATGCAGGGCCCCTAAAGTGGTCAAGCCCGCCGGAACCTCGAATCTCTAGCAACGCCACTGGTTACCTTGACCTACTATTAAAATTTGTTCCACGGGTGACCCACTGGACTTTTATTGAACAAACATGAAAGCTTCTAAAACAATTTCTTTGCTCTGTATAAAACAGATACGCATAATGGGCATCTCTTGGAGGGACCATGTCTCCAATCAGGAAGTTTTGAGATTGGCCAATATGAACAGCATGTATGCTCTCCTGACACAAAGAAGATTACGCTGGCTCGGACATGTCACCCGCATGCCAGATGGTAGAATCCCGAAAGATATCTTATATGCTGAGCTTGTGGAAGGAGTCAGACCCAAGGGCCGCCCAAGACTAACATATAGAGATGTCTGCAAGCGAGACATGAGAGCCTCAGGCATCAGTGAAAGTATGTGGGAAAACATAGCCAAAGACCGGAGTGTATGGAGACAGACTGTGCGTGCTGGGACAACCCTTGCTGAGAACAAAAGAATTGAAGCGGCTTTAATCAAGAGGGAAAAAAAGAAAGCTGCCCTGTCTGCTAGCCCTAAATCAGAGGCATGCACATGTACGAATTGTGGCAAAGTCTGCCGTTCTAGAATTGGCTTGATTAGCCACACCAGATTCTTCCCCGTCTCAAGATTAAGCCAAAACCAGTGACTCACTTGGGCGCATCCATTGCCTTTCGAGACAAAAGGAGCCATATATAAAACAGATACACTTTGCACTTTTCACCAATATTTTTAATCTTCAAGCTCTATAACTTGCAGCGCTGGCGATCTCCTGTTTGTATTGAGAAATTCAAAAAAAAACATTGGTTCTGACTTCTGGTTCAGGTATAGTCCAAACCTCCATCAGGACAACGGGGGGATGGGAGTGGGCAGGGTTTGGACCGGGAAATATCAATAAGTCCGAACGACAGTCCAGTGCGCAAACCGCACGACAAGGCAGCCAGCCTTAGTGGCCACCCAGTTTTGCAGGAGATTTAGATTTGAAAGTAATCTGTGCAACAATCGTGCTTGTTTTCTCAAAAACTTAATTGTTACTTTTAAATGCAAATTTTATGCACTGAATATATAACAAAAATTTTAAGAAATTATAATCACATAAATTCAATCATCTTTAATTACAATGAATTACAGAGGAGTAGAAATACGCTAAAACAGGTATTGACCGCCACCCCAACACATCACAATCTTCAAATAATTTTTTAGATTTCTTCACATGTTGTTGGTGCTGTTCTACATTTCAGCACAAGAGAGCAGTGTGTTATCACATTATTAGAACGAATGAATCAATATATAGCACAATTTTAAAAAGTATTCATAAATAATACCAAAATATAATAATTTTTCTTAAAAGGTACGTCCACTCCGTTATTCAAAATATTGGAGTAGATTCAGTTAGTCACATGGGGGGGGGGGGCAATAACGTTGCGTCCCTTGCCTAGTCCGCCAATGCTATTTATCACAATACTCTTTATGTTTGGTTGGGAGGAGCGATCGAGTACTGCCACCAGCACGTTCCAAAATATATTTAACGATAATAAAATTTTAAGCAGTTGCGTAGCAAGGAATTTGGGGGGGGGGGGGGGGCTTGACCTCTTTGAAGACCCTGCATTTTGGCATTCCACATCATGACATGAGATAATGTACTAATTATTATTTATCATATTATTTATTAAGTTTAATGTGTGGAATATATGTCACTAATTTACATAACAACATGATTAGCTAAATAACATGGCATTGGCTTAATATTTAATGTAAAAACATTCGGACACTTTTGGGGGTTCTCCCTCAAGTAGGGGCCAGGGGGGATTTTCAAATCTGGACTCCCACCCTCTACAACCCACCCTAGCTACGCCACTGTTTTTAGTGCCTAGAGCTGGGGCGATTGAAATTAAGGAAGGTAAGTGACTTAACTAGCCTCTGACTAACAGGACCAGCACCTTATCTGATCGTGTGGGCCAAAATTAAGCCCTACGACATTGATTCCGCCTAGCGATGAACTGGTGAAAGCTTTGCGTCTCCAAAATTGATATTGATGCTGAGACAGCTCTTAGCCGAGTAAGGCTATTCAATTAGAAAAGCGGTACTGTGATTTACTGTACACATTATCGAATCCAGACCATGTAAGTGAGGTTTTATTCTAATAAATTATGACAGTTATTTTAGTGAACAGATAACCATGAATCAATGACACACAGTAAAAACAGACGAACTGGAACGATCAGCTGATCATCAGTAAAACACAGTCTACTGTGACGATAAAGCTACAATCTGTAAAACACATTCAATTTTTTTTCTTTTTGGCGTAACGCCTATGACCTGTAATGATCAATGTGCAGCTTGTTGGTCTTTCATATACGGTACATGTCTTCTTCTTAAACTTTATTTAAAGTGTTGGAACAAATTTATGAAGTTTAAGAACAAAAGTGTAGAGATTTTTATTGACACAAATAAGATTTTTTTTTTCTCATTTATTTAGCAGGTTGTAACTCCTCAGAGTGGACCTGCACCACTGGTCAGTGTATTGATATCGGACATCGGTGTGATGGAAATGACCAGTGCACAGACACAAGCGACGAAGCGAACTGCAGTCAGTAAAATTACTTTCCAAATAGTTTATAACTTATAAAATACAGACTTTACTTCAAAGAAGATGATAAAGTTTATCGTAAGAATTTCAATAGTACACCATAATGTGTGAATCTATATGCTTTTACATTTATATATTGTATTGTATTAATGTATTAAAAGGTTTATTTCAGTATGCATATTTTTATTGTTTATTTTACAGACTGTGTTGATAAACAGATCAACTTACTAATTGCAGTTGAAGAAGGGAGAAGTGAATACATTCAGCCTTTTATCAAAGATTTCCTCAAAGATGTTGCTGTTGATGGTAGAAACGTGATTGTGCGGTTTGTGCTGTACAATGATTCAAATGTGCTGGTTTTTAATAACACCGAAATGTCGAGTAAAGTGAAAACAATCCAAGCTGTAGACGAACTGAAGTGGGCTGGCTCTGACAATGCTGAGTTCAAATCTATCATTAACTTCGTTGCCTCGTTTTCCACTCTTGATTTCGGGGCTCATCGTCAAAGTTCTCGCAATATTTTGTTTCTTATTATCTTCAAACTAAACAGGTACAACTCCTTTAACTTCCAAATTCTAAGTAACACAATTCAAGGGAGAGGAATACGCATTGTAGCTTTAGGAGTCGCTCTAACAGATAACTCATTGCTGGACTCGATAGTAAGTAAACCAACTGAGAACAACAAGTTTGCTGTGGATAATTTTCAAGATTTGAACAGGATCATTCCTAAACTTACATCAGAATTATGTGAGTTAAAGCTCATTAAATTAAATTAGAGTTTGACAACCTATTAGGAAAACGATGTAGTTACTAGCAGTACTCAACGACTTCGTCCATTTCTTTCTTTCTAACCCGCTCGTTAGATCTATGGAACTCCCATGTTTTTTAGCGGCCCCCGAAAGGGGAAAAGACGCTATTAGTTTTGTGTAAAATGTCTGTCCGTCTGTCCGTCCCGTTTAGATCTCGTAAATTAGAAAAGATATTGAAAATCGGACATCACAATATTTTAGACCATTTAAAGTTCTGATGCAACTGCTACTTTTTTTTCTGAAAGCGAAAAATCTAATTTTTAAAATCAGTTATGCAAGTATTTTTTTTTAAAGAGAAAAAGCTAATTAGTATGCATTATAAGTTAGACCTAATTTAAAACAAATATTAATCTTATGAAGCTTTTTTTCCTAAACATTTAATTGTAGAATGGCATAATATATCTTTTCAAGATTTGAATATTTGGATTTGAGCTTTTTTAAAAAGTTATATCAATTATAAGACATAAGTTAGGCCCGGGGTCGGCAACCTGCGACGCGCGAGCCACATGCGGTTCTTTGGATGTGAAGCTGCGGCTCTTTAGTTCCGTACGCAAATATTATTTATTTTATCGAAACATTTTTTAAATAGTTCTGAATCGTTTAATGAGGATTAGATCTCTGAGCCCCCTGTACTCGCCTTTCACCACACCCCTCCCCCAATCACTCGTCACTTTTGTCAGTCCGTTGGAAGCTCTCGTCAGAAGCTCTCGAATGACGCCGTCGTCGAATGTTTCTATGTGACTAATAGTTTGTTGTTTCAAGTAAATGAGTAAGAAGCGAATTATCTTCTCAAAGTTATAAGCAATCCACAAGTAATGCTAGCCTGGCACGGTTTGCGGTACCACCAGAAATTGCACAAAAAAGGCAAACCATATACAGATGTATATTTGATGTATATTTCCTCACAAACTGTCTTTTGTACCTTGTTTATCTTCGCATCGTGATTTTTCAGACATAAACTTTTGACTTGATTTGGAAAGACCCCCTTCACAATTGCACCCCTCCGACACATACTGGCTCTCATATTTTGGTCTCCCTCCGACCAACAAAAAAAAAAGGTTGGTCATTCGGACTAATTCCCTTTACCATTTCTTCATTTGTCTTGGTATTTTGTTCTCTAAATGAAAAGCTAAATCAACTCGGTTTTAATTTTATTTGAACTCATATGAATTTAGCGAAAAGACAAGAGATCTAGATTTATCTTTTCAATGCTATTACAATTAAATGATGTTTTTTTTGACAGTGTTACAAAGTACTATTACTTTCTCTCTCTCGCTCTCTCTCTCTCACTCTCTCTCTCACGCTCTCTCTCTCACTCTCTTTCTCACTCTCTCTCTCACTCTCTCTCTCTCTCACTCTCTCTCTCTTCCACTCTCTCACTCTCTCTCACTCACTCTCTCTTACTCTCCCTCTTACACTCTCACTCTCACTCTCTCTCTCTCTTACTTTCTCTCTCTTACTCTCTCTCTCTTACTCTCTCTCACTCTCTCTCTCTCTCACTCTCTCTCTCTCTGCCTGTCTCTCTCTCTGTCAATCTCTTTTCTCACTCTCTCTCTGTCTCTCACTCACTCTCTCTCTCCTTCTCACTCTCTCTCACTCTCTCTCTCCCACTCTCTATCTCTCTCTCTCTCCCTCTCACTCTCTCTCTCTCTCCGTCTCTCTCTTTCACTCTCTCACTCTCTCTCACTCACTCTCTCTCACTCTCTCTCTGTCTCTCTCTCTGTCTCTCTCTCTCTCTCTGTCAATCTCTCTTTCTCACTCTCTCTCTGTCTCTCACTCACTCTCTCTCTCCTTCTCACTCTCTCACTCTCTCGCTCTCCCACTCTCTATCTCTCTCCCTCTCTCCCTCTCACTCTCTCACTTGAAAAAAAAAAGAAAAAGACCCTAGATCTCTAGATCCATCTTCTTAATGGTATTAGGACTCGTTTTATTAGCGGCCCCCGAAAGGGGAAAAGACGCTATTAATTTTGTGTGAAATGTCTGTCCGTCTTTCCGTCTGTCCCGTTTAGATCTCGTAAACTAGAAAAGATATTGAAAATCCGACATCACAATATATAAGAGATTGAGCCATTTCAAAACAATTAGATCAATTATAAGACCCGGGGGTCCCGGGTTCGAATCCTGGTGAAGACTGGGGCTTTCAACTTTGGAATCTTTGACGCCTCTGAGTCCGCTCAGCTCTAATGGGTACCTGACATTAGTTCTGGAAAAGTAATGGCGGTTGGTCGTTGTGCTGGCTACATGACACCCTCGTTAACCGTAACTTTTGGAACAAGAAAAATGTTGCTTTCAAAACATGGAATTCGTGATATAAAAAAATGCTTTATCTTATCTTATCTTATATAATAAAGACATTACTTCAAAGAAGAAGATGATTGCATCATATGCATATTAACCAATGACCTAAATTCTGCAAGTTGACTGCGGCCTTTTTTGGGGAAATACCGAAAATAAAATTAAAATGTTTGATTGAAAAATGGTGGTTTTTCGCAAATAACGGCCCCAAGGTTGCGTTTCTGTCAAAAACCGTTCTTAGTGAGCATCTAGGAGGTAAAAGGAACCTGGGTAGAAAATTTTATGCGGATACGTACAATAGTTTAAGAGATTTTGTGATCAATGAATGATTCAGTCAGTGGTATTTTGCGCTTATATGATAAATTAATAATGGCAATCTTTATATTTAGACTTTAAAAATTTGACAAAAAATATCATTATTGTCGGTTTATTAACTTGGTCAATTTGCAAGTAACATGATAATTTCACTTAAATATACCAATGACTATTATTCAGCTATACTGCATGGTCTTTTCAGGTCCGAAAGAAACGTTAGCTGAGACTGTTTCCCCAACATCCCTGACGTCAACTGCAATGTCAGACGAGAAAACAGGTAACAAATAGTTCTCGAACAAAGTCGATTTTGTGAAATGTTTAGGTCAGTGTTTTTCTTAACTCAGCACATTGCTGAGAGATTAATTCACGAGGAACACTAGCGTTCTATGTTTTTTTTTTAATTCTGCTCTATTTATAACTTAAAACAACGGTTCTCCACCTTTTTATTTTAGCGACCCCTTTGTACAATTCGCCACTATGCGGCGACCTCCAACAGTAGTTCGTAAGCAAAAAGAAATTTGATTTTGAAAAAGCTATAAAATCGTAATTGTAACGTTTGTATTTTGGTATGTATTGCAAAAGGCTTAAATTTAATCACGAAACAATACAAATAATATTTTGTCTTAATATAGTTCGTAAATGCGAAATGTTTCACTTGATTAGGAATTCTTAGGACTGACTTTTTAAATGTAGTACACTCCAATAACAACTTCTGTATTTAGACTTGATAAATAACGCTTGAAAACTAAATAACGCTTGAAAACTAAATAACGCTTGAAAACTAAATAACGCTTGAAAACTAAATAACGCTTGAAAACTAAATAACGCTTGAAAACTAAATAACGCTTGAAAACTAAATAACGCTTGAAAACTAAATAACGCTTGAAAACTAAATAACGCTTGAAAACTAAATAACGCTTGAAAACTAAGTAACGCTTGAAAACTAAATAACGCTTGAAAACTAAATAACGCTTGAAAACTAAATGACGCTTGAAAACTAAATAACGCTTGAAAATTAAATAACGCTTGAAAACTAAATGACGCTTGAAAACTAAATAACGCTAGAAAATTAAATAACGCTTGAAAACTATGTTTCTGGAAAATATAGTATAGGAAGTAAAAGAATAATTTGCCTCACAGACAAATTGGATTATGACTGCAGATTTGTGTAACTGACATTGAAAAGAATCATTTACCAATGCGTCGTTGTCACGGATGAATGTGTGTATGTATGTATAATCTATTTTTACATTCTGCGCGAATGACCGGAAGTGTGTTTTGTTGTTAGACAGAGTCCAACTGGTGTGATATGCAGAAAAGCTGATTAAAGTTTATGTGTTTGATCTAGTGGTTTAATTGTTTTATTTCGTTAACTAGAACTGAACCAGGGACCCCTAGACGTATCGAGACCTAAAGTAGATTCTATCGAGTTATAAATATATTATTATATATAAATATAATAGGAAGTCTGTGACAATCGTTATTAATGAGTTCCATTAACTCTTTCTGTGCTGTCTCCGGAACATCTTCCACTTTGTTGCATTCGTCTCATGAGATTTGCAAAAGAGAAACTAAACTTACTACTAAAACATTTTGGTATGCTAGCGGCAAAGTTTGGAAACTTGTTGTCAAAATGGCGTAATGTAGTGTTATGCATTAATTTACATTAATTTAAACTGTCAAAAATATTTATACTGCAACAATATAAATAGGAAATAATTCTGAATCAGTTATCTCTGCATAACAATATAAAGAAAAAAAAATGACCGATGAAAAAGACACATGGCAAATCGTCGTTCGACCCACAGGTTGAGAACCTCTGCCTTAAAAGAACTGTTTCATTTTAAAATTATTTTACACACTATTAAAAAAAGCTTTGACTTTTAAATAAAAAAAAAAAATTAAACAGTTTTCATTTTAAGTTTAGTAACTTAATGAATTTATTAACATTATATTTATTCGTAAAACATATTATTTAGTATAAAGCCTATATCAGATCAATCTGCTGTCTGTCTGGTAAAAAGTTTAAACATGACTGTTCTCCAATTTCCCATTATCAGATCAAGATAAAATTTTTCCCAATTATTTATTAAACCAGACAAGTCATAATTCAAGCAATAATTATTTATTTCATTACTTAATTGTTGGTGATTATATATTTGTTTGATTTCGTTAAGGGGGAATAAATGCTTTTTTTAAAGAGAGATGTACATTGATGTATGAATTAAGTCCCTTTTTAAAGCTTGACACTATTTTTCTCCCATTTCCCTTTCTCCAGTTAAAATTTTGCATAATTATTCATAGTCGATGACAAATAAACAACCCTAACTAATGAGTAAAACATTTAGTAGTAATTAATACATTCTGTTTTATATTTAGCGGAAAGGGAACTAAACCCTGTAATTTAAATGGAAGCATTAAAATGTACTTTCCCTTACGTAAGCTTTGTATTTAAAAAGATTTTTTTTTTTTATTTGCTTGTTTTATTCTATGTTCATTCAGGTTCCAAAGAAAAGTTAATTGAAAATTTTTCACCAACAGCCGTGACGTCAATCACAATACCTGACACAACAAAAAGTAGTAATTTTTCAAAAACAGACTTGACATTAACTACAGTGAATGACACTATTGCAAGAAGTAAGTAATTTGTAAGAAAGACGATTTTGTTAACTCTTTCTCTCCGTAATTATTTTCCTCGTTTCGATAGTGTTATTTATTTAGCTCATTTGTATTTCACTCTCCTGTTTTGATTAAACTCCAACAACTTTTTGTTTGCTATCGGAAAAATATTGTATTTGGTATTGAATTATTAAGCTCTTTTTACACAACACAAATTAAAGTTTATAAATCCAAAATTAGTTTAATAGGGGTCAAATCAACGTTGGCATCGTCAATTAGGAGAGAAAGAGTTAACTATGTAGATGTTAGCAAATAATAATATTTAACTCTACTTTTTCTAGTTACTTCTTAATGGCCATGTTCTCTTATTTGAGTTGTGATTGTCTTATGAGTAAGGAATTAATCTCTTAAAAGTCTTGCTACAAAGGTTTGAACATAATTTTGTATACAATTTGCCATTCTCGGATCAAGTTGAAACTTCAAACAATTATTCATTGAACCTAACGAGACGTGATACAATTTAAAAAATTAGGTATCTAATTGTTGATGATTAATAATATTTTTTTTTAAATTTCAAAATAAGGGAAATAAATGCTAGTTACTGAGAGGTATAGATGTATATATGGGTTTAATTTTTCTTTGGTCTCTCTTTTTTTCAACCTCTTCCAATTCTCATATCAAGTTGAATTTGGCATAATTATTTGAAGTCGATAACAATACACAAATCAATCCAAAATTTTACCAATTAGTTAATCATTTAGAACTAATTAATTATTTTTTTAATATCAGAAAGGGAGTTAAATCCTGTATTTATCAAATAAATGTAATAAATTTATCAAAGTAATTAGCGATTAATTCCCGCCACTGTTATATGTTTTTAAAAAGAATTACAGAGCTTATATCAACTCTGTCTGTCTGGTAAAAGTGTGTTCAAATTATTTCTCCCACACCCAATCTCCGGTAAGCATAAAACATGCACAATAACTTATTTTACCTGACAACACAAGAATCAATTCAAAAAAAAATTCAGTTAGTTAATGAACTATTCCTAATTAATTATTTCGTTTGGTTAATCGAACAAGGAAAAGAAATTTTACTCGACGAAGAAGTGGCATAAGCCGAATTAGTTCCCTTTATAGATCGTCACCTGAGATTTAATGAACACAAACATAATAGAGACAATAGATAACTATACAATATTCCATGTTCATACGCTCCTTGCAGGCAAAGTGGTTACCGTGTTGGCTTTAGAAGCCTTAGGTGGTCTCTTTTTTTTTGTAAATACATTTTAAAAAAACGATAATCCATATACACCGCCCCTTCCCTTTCCAACTGGTCCAGACAATTAATAGGATCATAGCGTATTGAGAAAGCTAAGAGCATGAAATTGCGCTAAGAAAGACAACTGGTAAAAGTATTTCGAAACCACACTATTTTATTATTATTAGTATAGATGTAATACAGATTTAATTACATGACTAATCCAAACTAATTGATACACTTAATATAAGCTTTGTTCGTTTTTTAAAGTATTTTTTTTTTTATTTTGCAAGTTTCAATTGCTTGTTTAACTTTCTTAAAGAGGTCGTTGTGGTCTAGTGGTAAAGTGTTTGGATGCTGAACCGAGGGTTGAATTTTAGGATTTTAATCAGGATTCCTAGGACACCCTTTAGTCCACCCGAAGTTTTGAAGTAATGAGTTTGGTCAGTGTGCTAGCCACATAACATCCTTATTAAAGTTTTGAAGTACTGAGTTTGGTCAGTGTGCTAGCCACATAACATCCTTATTAAAGTTTTGAAGTACTGAGTTTGGTCAGTGTGCTAGCCACATAACATCCTTATTAAAGTTTTGAAGTATTGAGTTTGGTCAGTGTGCTAGCCACATAACATCCTTATTAAAGTTTTGAAGTACCGAGTTTGGTCAGTGTGCTAGCCACATAACATCCTTATTAAAGTTTTGAAGTACTGAGTTTGGTCAGTGTGCTAGCCACATAACATCCTTACTAAAGTTTTGAAGTAATGAGTTTGGTCAGTGTGCTAGCCACATAACATCCTTATTAAAGTTTTGAAGTAATGAGTTTGGTCAGTGTGCTAGCCACATAACATCCTTATTAAAGTTTTGAAGTAATGAGTTTGGTCAGTGTGCTAGCCACATAACATCCTTATTAAAGTTTTGAAGTAATGAGTTTGGTCAGTGTGCTAGCCACATAACATCCTTATTAAAGTTTTGAAGTAATGAGTTTGGTCAGTGTGCTAGCCACATAACATCCTTATTAAAGTTTTGAAATAATGAGTTTGGTCAGTGTGCTAGCCACATAACATCCTTATTAAAGTTTTGAAGTACTGAGTCTGGTCAGTGTGCTAGCCACATAACATCCTTATTAAAGTTTTGAAATAATGAGTTTGGTCAGTGTGCTAGCCACATAACATCCTTATTAAAGTTTTGAAGTACTGAGTTTGGTCAGTGTGCTAGCCACATAACATCCTTATTAAAGTTTTGAAGTACTGAGTTTGGTCAGTGTGCTAGCCACATAACATCCTTATTAAAGTTTTGAAGTACTGAGTTTGGTCAGTGTGCTAGCCACATAACATCCTTATTAAAGTTTTGAAGTAATGAGTTTGGTCAGTGTGCTAGCCACATAACATCCTTATTAAAGTTTTGAAGTAATGAGTTTGGTCAGTGTGCTAGCCACATAACATCCTTATTAAAGTTTTGAAATAATGAGTTTGGTCAATGTGCTAGCCACATAACATCCTTATTAAAGTTTTGAAGTAATGAGTTTGGTCAGTGTGCTAGCCACATAACATCCTTATTAAAGTTTTGAAGTAATGAGTTTGGTCAGTGTGCTAGCCACATAACATCCTTATTAAAGTTTTGAAGTAATGAGTTTGGTCAGTGTGCTAGCCACATAACATCCTTATTAAAGTTTTGAAGTAAGAGTTTGGTCAGTGTGCTAGCCACATAACATCCTTATTAAAGTTTTGAAGTAATGAGTTTGGTCAGTGTGCTAGCCACATAACATCCTTATTAAAGTTTTGAAGTAATGAGTTTGGTCAGTGTGCTAGCCACATAACATCCTTATTAAAGTTTTGAAGTAATGAGTTTGGTCAGTGTGCTAGCCACATAACATCCTTATTAAAGTTTTGAAGTAATGAGTTTGGTCAGTGTGCTAGCCACATAACATCCTTATTAAAGTTTTGAAGTAATGAGTTTGGTCAGTGTGCTAGCCACATAACATCCTTATTAAAGTTTTGAAGTAATGAGTTTGGCCAGTGTGCTAGCCACATAACATCCTTATTAAAGTTTTGAAATAATGAGTTTGGTCAGTGTGCTAGCCAAATAACATCCTTATTAAAGTTTTGAAGTACTGAGTCTGGTCAGTGTGCTAGCCACATAACATCCTTATTAAAGTTTTGAAATAATGAGTTTGGTCAGTGTGCTAGCCACATAACATCCTTATTAAAGTTTTGAAGTACTGAGTTTGGTCAGTGTGCTAGCCACATAACATCCTTATTAAAGTTTTGAAGTACTGAGTTTGGTCAGTGTGCTAGCCACATAACATCCTTATTAAAGTTTTGAAGTACTGAGTTTGGTCAGTGTGCTAGCCACATAACATCCTTATTAAAGTTTTGAAGTACTGAGTTTGGTCAGTGTGCTAGCCACATAACATCCTTATTAAAGTTTTGAAGTAATGAGTTTGGTCAGTGTGCTAGCCACATAACATCCTTATTAAAGTTTTGAAGTAATGAGTTTGGTCAGTGTGCTAGCCACATAACATCCTTATTAAAGTTTTGAAATAATGAGTTTGGTCAATGTGCTAGCCACATAACATCCTTATTAAAGTTTTGAAGTAATGAGTTTGGTCAGTGTGCTAGCCACATAACATCCTTATTAAAGTTTTGAAGTAATGAGTTTGGTCAGTGTGCTAGCCACATAACATCCTTATTAAAGTTTTGAAGTAATGAGTTTGGTCAGTGTGCTAGCCACATAACATCCTTATTAAAGTTTTGAAGTAAGAGTTTGGTCAGTGTGCTAGCCACATAACATCCTTATTAAAGTTTTGAAGTAATGAGTTTGGTCAGTGTGCTAGCCACATAACATCCTTATTAAAGTTTTGAAGTAATGAGTTTGGTCAGTGTGCTAGCCACATAACATCCTTATTAAAGTTTTGAAGTAATGAGTTTGGTCAGTGTGCTAGCCACATAACATCCTTATTAAAGTTTTGAAGTAATGAGTTTGGTCAGTGTGCTAGCCACATAACATCCTTATTAAAGTTTTGAAGTAATGAGTTTGGTCAGTGTGCTAGCCACATAACATCCTTATTAAAGTTTTGAAGTAATGAGTTTGGCCAGTGTGCTAGCCACATAACATCCTTATTAAAGTTTTGAAATAATGAGTTTGGTCAGTGTGCTAGCCAAATAACATCCTTATTAAAGTTTTGAAGTACTGAGTCTGGTCAGTGTGCTAGCCACATAACATCCTTATTAAAGTTTTGAAATAATGAGTTTGGTCAGTGTGCTAGCCACATAACATCCTTATTAAAGTTTTGAAGTACTGAGTTTGGTCAGTGTGCTAGCCACATAACATCCTTATTAAAGTTTTGAAGTACTGAGTTTGGTCAGTGTGCTAGCCACATAACATCCTTATTAAAGTTTTGAAGTAATGAGTTTGGTCAGTGTGCTAGCCACATAACATCCTTATTAAAGTTTTGAAGTAATGAGTTTGGTCAGTGTGCTAGCCACATAACATCCTTATTAAAGTTTTGAAGTAATGAGTTTGGTCAGTGTGCTAGCCACATAACATCCTTATTAAAGTTTTGAAGTAATGAGTTTGGCCAGTGTGCTAGCCACATAACATCCTTATTAAAGTTTTGAAATAATGAGTTTGGTCAGTGTGCTAGCCAAATAACATCCTTATTAAAGTTTTGAAGTACTGAGTCTGGTCAGTGTGCTAGCCACATAACATCCTTATTAAAGTTTTGAAATAATGAGTTTGGTCAGTGTGCTAGCCACATAACATCCTTATTAAAGTTTTGAAGTACTGAGTTTGGTCAGTGTGCTAGCCACATAACATCCTTATTAAAGTTTTGAAGTACTGAGTTTGGTCAGTGTGCTAGCCACATAACATCCTTATTAAAGTTTTGAAGTACTGAGTTTGGTCAGTGTGCTAGCCACATAACATCCTTATTAAACGCCAGCTGTAAAAAACAAATGAGCTTTAACAACATCTGCTGCAGAGGTCTGAAGGGGGGGTAGCTGTACCACTTAACCCTTTCTTTTTATCTACCAAGATAATACTGATGTATATGACATGAAACCCTTTCTTTTTATCTACCAAGATAATACTGATGTATATGACATGAAACCCTTTCTTTTTATCTACCAAGATAATACTGATGTATATGACATGAAACCCTTTCTTTTTATCTACCAAGATAATACTGATGTATATGACATGAAACCCTTTCTTTTTATCTACCAAGATAATACTGATGTATATGACATGAAACCCTTTCTTTTTATCTACCAAGATAATACTGATGTATATGACATGTCACCCTTTCTTTTTATCTACCAAAATAATACTGATGTGTTATGTATATGACATGAAACCCTTTCTTTTTATCAAGCACGATTATAATGATGTATGACATGAAACCCTTTCTTTTTATCTACCAAGATAATACTGATGTATATGACATGAAACCCTTTCTTTTTATCAAGCACGATTATAATGATGTATGACATGAAACCCTTTCTTTTTATCTACCAAGATAATACTGATGTATATGACATGTCACCCTTTCTTTTTATCTACCAAAATAATACTGATGTGTTATGTATATGACATGAAACCCTTTCTTTTTATCAAGCACGATTATAATGATGTATGACATGAAACCCTTTCTTTTTATCTACCAAGATAATACTGATGTATATGACATGAAACCCTTTCTTTTTATCAAGCACGATTATAATGATGTATGACATGAAACCCTTTCTTTTTATCTAGCACGATAATACTGATGACATGAAACGCTTTGTCAAAGGTTAACTTTTTTTGTGTGTGAAAATGTCAACATCTGAAGAGTCTCTGACACTTGAAAGTTGAGTTTCCGTTAATCACTTTAGTTCGTCACTTCACTAGCGTGTAGACCTATTTACAATTAAACTACTGATTGTGCGTTTTTAAGTTTTAGTTAACATCCTTCTTTCACCAAGCATTGGAAGAATTAGTTCAAAGTAATGTTCTCATTTTAGACAATGCGGTTTTTAGATCATTAGTTTCTGCGGCCAAAATTTATCGAGGGTGTCATGTGCTCAGCACAACGACTCTCACCTTTACTTTTCCCCAACTAATGTCAGGAACCTATTGATGGGTGGACTTAGAGGCCCCCCAAAGACACTAAAATTTAACAAGGGACTCTTCTGCTCAGAAGCCAGGCGCTTTACCACTGAGACACCGCGCTTACATTGGAAGAATTAATAAGTTAGTTAAATTGGTGTCCTGTCTGGACGTCTCCAATACATATATGGATAACATTAGTACTATTTGTATGCTGCTCCCTCATCTTGACCTGTCATTAAGCCTGTTTGACCTTTGGGCACCACACTATAGACTGTCTCTTGTTTTAGTCTTGAAAGAATCTATTTCATTGACAGGCCCTTCCATTCTTGTCTTTACATCATTTTCTTTTTTTTTTCTTTGAACTTTCCCTGTACGAAGGTTATCCCGAGCCCTAAGGACTTTAAGATGTGGCCATTTTGAGATTTTTAGGACGCCCCTGAGTTCACCTAACTCTGATAAGTACCTGGCATTATTTGGGGAAAAGTCTACAGAGGATGGTCACTGTGCTTGCGGCATGACACCCTGCTCGTTAACCGTTGGATAAAGAAGCAGACGACCTTAACAATTATCTTCCCTATAGATCGCAAGGTCGGAAATGGGTACTGGGGCCCCACAATATCGTGTCTTTTATTAGCTGAAACAAGTTATTTAATCATTCATTTTTTTAATGAATTATGTATTGTAACGTCAAATAAAAGAATTAGATCAATTGGTGTTGCTAAATCAATATATTTAAACAATTTAAAAACAAATACACTGGACATATAACACTCAGATTGATTAATATGAACATCTAAATCAGTTGGTCCGTTTAAAACATTCACTGTAGTTATCACAGTACATTACTGTAAGATTTAAAGTAAAAAAAAAAATATAAAAGAAAAAACAAAGCTTATATTAAGTGTATCAATTATTTTGGATCAGTCATGTCATTAAATCTGTTATGAGCCAAATCTATAAAGGGGACTAATTCAGATTATACCACCACTTCCGTCAAGAACTAATTATTTCCCTTGTTTGAGATACCAAGCAAAGTAATTTATTACCAATAATTAATTTACTAATTGTTTTTTTTTTAAATTGATTCTTGTCGGTGAAAGAAATAATTGTGCAAATGTTCATCTTGATTCGAGATTGGGTCTCTGAAATTTACGTGTACAAACTTTCGGCCAGACAGACAGACAGAGTGAGTTAACTTTGTAAAAACTATAAAGTTTTGGTTCGATGTTATATCTATTAACATCTATTAACATCTATTAACATCGTAAATCAGAAAATAATAAAACATACACCTCCTTTTGGGTCTCTCTTCTTTATATCTTTCTATTTCTCTCTTTCTCTTTTTCTCTCTCTCTCTCTCATTTCTCTATCAACTCTCTATTTTTCTCTTGTCTCCCTCTAATTTTTACAAAGCTTATATCAACTCATTATGTTTGCCTGGTACAGTTATTGTACACGTTAATTTTAAAACACCTCCTGCCGAGTTTGAAACTAAAAATCAACTCTTCAATATAAAAAAAAAAGCAAATTACACACTCAAAATTCTGTGAGCGTAAACAATTGGGGTTTTGGCTTTAAATCCTCCTACTCTAGAAGGCTTCGAGTTTCAAATCCCTCTACTGAGCGTTTTGAAGTTAAAAAAAAACCTACAGTCATAAATTCTATGAGCGTAACTAAACGGGTTTTGAATTTGTTTAAAAAAAAAATGCAGCGATTTTTTACTTAAACCTCTCCCCCCCCCCCCCAACAGATGGTTTTGACAATAAAACTTCCCTTTACAATATAAAATCTAAAGTAAACTGCAGTCACCAAATTCCAAAAGCGTAGCCAAGAGAGGTTATGTCAAAACATACGCGCTATACAGCTAAAGTAAACTTGGTATAAATAATTAAAAAAACAACAACATTTCAATCAGTATTTCACTCCATGAATTAGTTAGTAAATGGAAAATATATTTTATAAAGATCCATTGACACTTTTTCCATTGTTCCCTTAGATGCAATAATTTTTTTGTACCAATGCGCGAATCTATGAATGAAGCTTGAGTTATTAATGAAGAAGTCTATGAATTTTATGAAAATAATACCTCCCCTGAAAATTTTTATTGAAAAGTGGTGTTTTTTTTTTAAATAAGCTAGCATAGATAATTTTTAAAATTAAATGGTTAACTTTCGGAAAAGAAAAAAGGTAGCCGTTGCATCATAAATTTGAATGATCTAAAATATCATGATGTCCAATATTCATTTCATTTCAGTTCCTGAGATCAATACGGGACGGACGGACGGACAGACAAATCACGCAAAACTAATAACTTTCGGGGGCCGCTAAAAATAGCTAATCAACTATTGTAATTAATATTTTTTTTAATCGAACTCTGGAAATAAATTGTACTTGACAAATTTGTCGGTATGGGTTAAATAAGCTCCCTTTATACTTTGTGTAGAAAATTAGGTCGACGCTTATTGTTTGAAACTAAAAATCGATAGCAAATAAAACTTCTATTTTCATTAGTACTCCGCTGGCACTGTTGTTAGTGTTTTGGCTCGAGGAGACTGTAGCCATCAAGTTCAAATTCTAGTCGTATCGTACAACTTTTTTTTGCTGTTATAAATTACATTTTAAAAAAGCGATCACATTAGCATTTACCTGATAACTCCTTCTTTCTCCCGACCCCATTTCCCAACTGGTCCAGACAAGTAATAGCATCATAGCAAATTGAGAATGCAAAAGCATAAAATTGCGCTAAACAAAAACAATTGGTAAATATATTTCTAATTGCACGGATTTGTTAATTCTAGTCTAGATCTATTATAAATTAAATCACATGACTGATCCAAACTAATTGAGACAAATACACTCTGCATACGTTTTGTGACTTGTAAAAAGTGTTTTTTTTTGTTATATTTTTTTAAAAAATATTTACTTGTTCTTACTTACTTTTTAGGTTGTGACTCTTTAGAGTGGACTTGCACCTCTGGTCAGTGTATCGATATTGGACATCGGTGTGATGGAACTGACCAGTGCACAGACAAAAGTGATGAAAGGAAATGCTGTCAGTTTTTTTTTCATTTTCCTAACAACCTAAAAAGTTCATTGGTTACATATTAAATTCATTCATTAAAATCCTGCCAGAGAGTGAGTTAACAATATACAAACAATTACTAGTTGGACTGACATTATCTGTAATTAATATTGTTTGTCTCTGGGTGTATCACAATTTTAATTTTTACATCATGAAACAAACTATATATATATATATATATATATATATATATATATATATATATATATATATATATATATATATATATATATATATATATATATTAGGGTCGTTCCGTCTCCGGCGTCTGCCGAATATTCGGCCTTTTTTCAGTATTCGGTTCCGGTCGAATATCCCTGCCAAATAGTAAAATGTAGACCTATTTAATATGCATAAAGTGTACCTTGTTCCATTATTGTCTATTATAGAATGTATTATTGTTTATATTTAACTCTTTCTCTCCTAACCGACGATACAGACATTGATTCCATCAGAATGTGGTAAATAATTACGCAGAGAAAGAGTTAAAGCATAATAATGTGTTTAAAAATAGGACCTATGTGACTATGCATCAAACATCTTTTATTATAAAGACAAGGCCTGTTAATTTTCACACAAACTGTCTTTGTAGCCTTATGTTTGTAATGTTATCACAGCGCATGGAGCCTACATCATGTTTGTTAACAGCGCTCTATAAATTGAACTATTATTATTATTATTATTAAGAGCTTTCGTATATACTCTGCATTCGTAAACTGGCGGACGTGTTTAACCTGCAATTTTATCGAGCGCTAAAACTGACCTCAACTCCGCAAGACGTGATTACATTTACCAATATGACTGCACTCTTCATTCTTGTTCCATGAGACTTTAGCATTTATCATATCGAAAGAAAGTCAGAAAGGATTTCTCCTGCATAAAAAAAATATTATTTATCTTAGCGGTTCTCAACCTTTTAAGCCCGGCGACCAATTTTTACAATCCCCCACTCTGCCGTGACCCCCTTCACACACACACACATACAGCAATAGAAGAATAGACAAAAACAATCCATATTCTCGATGGTCTTAGGCGACCCCTGACAAATCGTCATTCGAGAACCTCTGATTTATCCCATTCTAGGCCATAACTAAATATAATAAGTATAACTATGTGCAAGTGAAAACAAATCGCCACGACTAACGTGCAACAGAATAGTTCACACTTTTTATAGTACACAAAATTGCAAGCCTATAATAAAGCATATATGGTCGGCGATTAACACCTGATTATCGTATTCTCGTTTATTGCAATACTAGTTCAGTGAAAGCACAACCTGTTAAATTGCTACTTAGAAGAAATTAATTTAAAAAAAATGGCTGAAATCTGGCTACTAGAATCAATTCCTGATAAGCCTAGGCTGCTAATCAACTCAACATTAACTTATCCTTATGACGGTAGGTTACTACAGTGGAAGTACTACTTGCACAGTGGCTACTAAGAAGTTATTGATTTAATGATGCAAAAAAAAAATTGTCTACAATTTTTGCTACTCAGAATCCATGGGGGTGCACCCCCTGCGGGCGCCCATGGCTACACCCCTACACGGGTACACGGGTAACCGGACAATGAGTTTGTTTATTTAGAGAACAATCTGGAATGTTAAGAAACGGGGGGGGGGGAGGGGATCGGAATTCAGTAATTGATTTTTTGCTTTGATTTTGTATATTTGGGTTGACATTTTAATACTATACCATCACTTGCCCCAGCGCAGCCAGGGGGTTATGAGTTTAAAACCCCTACCTGGGAGTTTTGAGTTTAAAACCCCTTCCAGGGGATCTGAATTCAAAATCCCCTACCAGGGAGTTTAGATCTTACCCCCTCTCCCTTAGAAGTTTTTTTTTTTTGCAGTTAAATCCCTTTCTTCTAAAAAAAAAAAAAAAAAAGCAAACGACTATCCCCAAATTCCAACAGCACAGTTAAGGAAGATTTTGATTTTATATCCCCCTATTCAATATAAAAAAAAAACAAAGTACACACTCAAAATTCTATGAGCATAGCCAAAGGGTTTTGAGTTTAACCCCCTTCCCCCACTTAATTAGGGTTTGAACCTAAAAATATTTAAAAAAAAAGCAAATTACGCACTCAAATGTTATACATACATATATTAGACATAAATGGATAGCAGCACCAGGGAGCAAGTTTTGAAGAGAGAAAGTAGTGAATTAAAATGCGACGAAAATAAGGGAATGCGCCGACCGAGGCTCGAACCTGTGACTCTGGATTCGACACCACCGCCTAGCGATAGCGCACCAAGAAAACTTAACCTCTAGACCATCGGAATGTCCAAAAAACATTTTTCGGATCCAGAGTCATTTCGTCCGTATGCAAATAACCACCTCAGTGGTCAAAGGTCACAAGCCCTAGCTAGGGCAGAAAAATGTACTTTAGATATCTCAGAATATTCATTTTGTTGGCTTTCAATACCAGAAATAGTGATTGGCGGCGGGGCTTCGCCCCGCGCTGGTTAAGCTCCAAGTGCTCCCCAAAACCCTTGCTGGCAATGGCGGGGAGTCTACAATTTTTCCACTAACTCCCCCTCCAACGAAAAATCCTGGCTACCCCATGATATATATATATATATATATATATATATGTAATATACATATTACAGATTGTGATGATAAGCCGATCAACTTGTTGTTTGCAATAGATGATGGAGAAACTGAAGACATCAACAATATTATAAAAGACTTTATAAAAAATTTTCTCAGAGACCTCGCTGTTGATGGTAAAAACGTGATAGTTTGGTTTCTGAAGTATAAAGACACAGTCATACTGGCTTTTAATCGCACAGAAGTGAACAAGGTTAAGACTTTGAAAGCTGTTGACGAACTGAAATGGGAGCCCTCGCCCTACGCTGAGTTTAGAAATATCGTCAGCTACGTCAGCTCTATTTCAACTACTCTCTATTTCGGGGCTCATCGTCAAAAAGCTCGGAATATTCTGCTTCTGATAACCCTTTACTTAACGAAACACAATTACAAAAATTTTGCAGCGGTGGCCAATATCATTCAAGAAAAAGGATTGCACATTATAGCTGTCGGGGTTGAATTACAAGATAACCTTTACTTAAGATATGTGGCAAGTGAGCCTGTAGAGAACAACACGTTTGCTGTGGATAGTTCTGACGATTTGAATAAGATTATCCCTAGTCTTACATCCGCACTATGTCAAGGAAACTCCTCCAATGGTAAACTATTATTTCAATAAGATAGTCCTTAGTCTTACATCAGTTCTGTGTGAGAGTATAGCCTCCAATGGTAAACTATTATTTCAACAAGATAGTCCTTAGTCTTACATCAGTTCTGTGTGAGAGTATAGCCTCCAATGGTAAACTATTATTTCAACAAGATAGTCCTTAGTCTTACATCAGTTCTGTGTGAGAGTATAGCCTCCAATGGTAAACTATTATTTCAACAAGATAGTCCTTAGTCTTACATCAGTTCTGTGTGAGAGTATAGCCTCCAATGGTAAACTATTATTTCAACAAGATAGTCCTTAGTCTTACATCAGTTCTGTGTGAGAGTATAGCCTCCAATGGTAAACTATTATTTCAACAAGATAGTCCTTAGTCTTACATCAGTTCTGTGTGAGAGTATAGCCTCCAATGGTAAACTATTATTTCAACAAGATAGTCCTTAGTCTTACATCAGTTCTGTGTGAGAGTATAGCCTCCAATGGTAAACTATTATTTCAACAAGATAGTCCTTAGTCTTACATCAGTTCTGTGTGAGAGTATAGCCTCCAATGGTAAACTATTATTTCAACAAGATAGTCCTTAGTCTTACATCAGTTCTGTGTGAGAGTATAGCCTCCAATGGTAAACTATTATTTACAAAAGATAGTCCTTAGTCTTACATCAGTTCTGTGTGAGAGTATAGCCTCCAATGGTAAACTATTATTTCAACAAGATAGTCCTTAGTCTTACATCAGTTCTGTGTGAGAGTATAGCCTCCAATGGTAAACTATTATTTCAACAAGATAGTCCTTAGTCTTACATCAGTTCTGTGTGAGAGTATAGCCTCAAATGGTAAACTCTATTTCTTTTTTAAGTTTATTACAAATAAACGTATAAAAGCCAATATATGTTAAAGGACGTGCTGGCAGAGTGGTAAAGCGCTTGGGTTTGAATCTCAGTTAAGACCCGGATTTTGAATTTCAGGATTTTTAGGACGCTTTGAGTCCAACCAACTTTTATGGGTTCCTGACATTAGTTAGGGAAAGTAAAGGCAGTTGGTCGTTGTGCTGACCACATGACATTATAAAAATCATATACAATAGATGAGCTTTACATCATTTGCCATATAGATCGCATGGTCCGAGTACTTTACTTTATAAAATGCTTGTTACTCTGTTTTTTTAGACTTTCGTTTGACATTATAAAAAAATAAGTCCAGGATCTATTTAAAATTGCCATTAGAATTTAACCTTTCTATGGATTTATTATTATTATTATTATTGCTATTATTATTATTTTATATTCTATGTCTTTTTAATATCTTGAAGAGTTTACAGATAATTTTACACAAACATTCCTTGCATCAACTACATTGCCTGATGAAACTACCAGAAGTGAGTAGCTAGTAGAATAAAGTCTATTTTTTTAATTGTTAGTTTTTAAAAATACTTCGTGGAGCCTAATTTATTTTAGAAACAGTAGAAAATTTTGATATTTGACATCATGACATTAGTAGATAATGAACTTAATAAATATATAAGTCTAATGTCACAAATGTGTGGAATACATGTAACATGGTCACTAATTTATAATAACAACATGAATAGCAAGATAACATGGATCATAATAATTATTACAAAATATTTATTACTATAATAATATTTAATGTAAACAAATTAAGTGCTGGCCCTGCGGGGAATTTTCTAATTGGAACCCCCTCTCTGCAAACCCTAGCTACGCCACTGGATATAATCATAGCGTGCTGACAAAGTAGAAAATTGCGCTAAAAAAAACAATTGGTAAAAATGTTTGTAAGCGCCCAGTTTATTATTGTTAGTCTAGATCAAAATACGACCCGCGGACTAGATGCGGCCGGCGACGTGATTCCATCCGGCCTCGCTAAAATGTCGGCACAAAGAGCAGAAAATTTCGCCCCCTTCTTTAAAACAAAATGTTGAAAAATGTATCTTTCCTACGTTAGGGCCTGTGATGGATTGGCACCACGACCTTTAACCTTTGTACGTTTATGAAATGGGAGAGTCGAAGGAACTACGAGTGGAATGTAAAATCTACCAGGAAAAGTTGAACGGATCTTTATTATATATTTTTTTAACATGATAAAAAGCCAACATATTTGAAGAAAGATTTGTTTAGAAAGTGTGGCTGTTTTTTGTTTTTTTAAATATATAAATGGCATTATAAAACAAATATTGTGGGATACGTGGTCGAAAGGGTAAGTACACTTGGCTTGGCTACCTATGAAGGGGGCTCGAAGTTCGACACCCGACTGAGCAGAGTTGTGTTTACTGAGCGCCTAAAGGCAACACGGAAAGCCTTCTCCCAGATACCCCCTCCCCCCACTGGTCAACAAATGAGATTGGACCGAAGCGCTCTGAGCATGCTACAAGCATGAAAGTAGTGTTATCTAAAAGCTATATTTAAATATTACGGCATTTTTGGTTTAAGCCGCGAATAAAAAAAGATTTTTTAAACAACGCCTAGACACTGATGGATCGATGGGAATATTTACCAAAACGAAAATGAGTCGTTGGGTGGCTAGCTCTAATCTCGCTCACAATTTAAGTAGAGAAATGAAGCCATTTAAGATATCTTTCAGATATCACATTAATTAATGTAAGTACAGTAATAGATCCACAAGTTTCTATTAAAATAGTTTTAGGTCAATTTATTTTCCTTTTTATTTCTTTTTTTTTTCTCATTTGGCCAGAGACATGAATGTCGGAAATTAAATTGGCCCTCGGGTTGAATTACGTTGGCCAACACTGGTCTAGATGTATTAGAAATTTAATCACATGGCTGAGACAAACTGATTGATACAGTTACACTTAATGTAACCCTTTTTTTTTGGATTAAAGTATTTTTTTAACATATTTTTCATGTTTTTCATTGTAATTTCAACTTTAGCTTCCACTTTAGTTTCCACTGCCAGTGGCTCCGCAGATAACACAATACTTATAGTCAGCCTGTTGGTCATAACCATTCTTTTACTAGCAATCGTGGCGTACAAATTTAAAGGTAATTTCATTACAAATCTTATATGAGCTAACTCGATCTGTCGGGTACAAATTATTAACTCGTTAATTTCTCCCATTACCCATTCTCGGATCACATTGAAATTTTCCGGCAATTATTCATTGGAATAGACAAAACGTGAATCAATTAAAACATTAACCTCTAGTGCCAGTTAATTAATTTTGTTCGATGTGAAAGGAAAACAAATCCTAAAATATTGAGATATATGACTATATATGACGTTTTTCCAACTAGATTCGCTTTTTTAAAGTATTTTTTTCTCATGTGGTTTTGTTACTTTGTTGTTTTAATTGGAGTAATATTTGACGTAGAATGTTTTTATATTTTACAACTTAGATTTAATCTCTTCCCTGCGGTTAAATGGTGGGGTATATGGGTGAGTTAATTGATACATGCGTCTTAATGTTTACCTAAATTTTGTGAATCGACAGTCTACTGATAGATCCTCATAACTGACAGTCAATATGGATTAATTTTCTTAGAGCGAACTATAGTTTTATTGTATTGTTTTGTGAATGTATGTGAAATAATTTTAAAATTATGGTAACTGCTGCTATTTTTAAAAACTCTGAGAAACGATTTTCAGATTTGATCATCAAATATTGCAGAAGCAAAACCACAATGATTCTTGCAGAGGCGTAGTGAGGGGGGGGGCAAGGAGGGCACGATGACATATGCAGCCTATATTTCTATGTTATTTTCATGGAAAATGGGGGTGGGGGCACCAAAAAAGTAACTTGCCCTGGGCTCACTACGCCTCTGGATTCTTGTGTTACCTAGGTAGCTCAATTATTGGAGAAAACATCAACTTCCATTCGATGTCTTGATGTAATGTTTCATTGACTCTGTGACCTAAGTTAATTTAATCATGTAACTTAGTAACATTTTTTAGGAATAGGCCTAATGCTCTAGTGCTAAACACATTTCTAATTCGATAATAAGGATAATAATGATAATAAAGATATTGGTATTAAATGGGTAGTTCAGAATGCGTTTAAAAGCTGTATCTCCTTTTCTTTACTCTAGAGAAACTTCGGTGTTGTTCAAGAAACACACGGTAAGTAAAGTGATCTATGTGACAACTAGATGTGTGTTTGTGACTTTTTTCTTATAACAAAATATAAATGTCAGACTGCTTACAAGACCGTATAAAAATTTAATTAATAGAATCATAGATTTAATATAAGTAACTTTTTTTTTTCAGAATTTCTACAATTTCCAGTGAAAGTAAGGGTAATTTTAATTTAGATTTTTCTTTTTAATTTTATAGATGTTACAAAAAGTTTTTTTTTCCAACTCATTTGTTTATTTTTCTATTGTAGACCAGGACTATGTAGATGTAGACCATTATGACTACTTAGAACACTATGAACTAAAAACAGAAGACCCTAGCAAGACACAGGATAAAAACACTGGTGGGAAACAGTTTTAACATTTATTCGTATCGTGTTTTAGTAAAAACACTTTTACCTGTCGATTTGTTTCTAAGTTTAATTTTCGAGCCTGATAGTTTTATAACATATACACTCTGAATCTTATTGTTAAAACTGTAGACATGATAAAAAAGATTGTGCATGTTTCCTTCAGAACTATATTGAAAAGAACAATGTATTACATTCAAATAAACTTGGTAAATGTGACAATTTAATTGAATGAATAATACTTCTTAGTATATATAGAATATATGCAATACCATAGACTGACCAAAGTAACCATTACCTCTTGTCAAAAGTAACCATTACCTCTTGTCCAAAGTAATCATTACCTCATGTTAAAAGTAACCAGTATCTCAATTCAAAAGCCCCCCATGTCCAAAGTACCTACTAAATCATGTCCAAAGTAACCATTACCTCATGTCCAAAGTAACCAATACCTCATGTCAAAAGTAACCATTACCTCATGTCCAACGTAATCATTATCTCATGTCAAAAGTAACCATTACCTCATGTCCAAAGTAACCATTACCTCAATTCAAAAGCATCTCATGTCCAAAGTATCTACTAACTCATGTCCAAAGTAACCATTACCTCATGTCAAAAGTAACCATTACCTCATATCCAAAGGAACTATTACCACATTTCCAAAGTAACCATTACATCATGTCCAAAGTAACTATTACCACATTTCCAAAGTAACCATAACATCATTTTCAAAGTAACTATTACCACATTTCCAAAGTAACCATTACCACATTTCCAAAGTAACTATTACCACATTTCCAAAGTAAACATTTCCTCATGTCCAAAGTAACTATTACCATACGTGCAAAGTTTGTCAGAGATCCTTGGTTAGGTTAGTAAATAAACTTTTTACGAAACACAATTTTACTCGTCAAGTTAAAATCATGATAATATCAAGCACACACAAGATTTCAAGGAAACTTAGGTTTATAAAAAGTTTGTGACAAATCTTACTCGATTCCTCTGTCTGTCTAGTGCAATTGTATTTACACGTTATTTCTCCCACTTCCCATTCTAGAATCAAGTTAAAACTTTGCACAATTATTCATTGTCCCTAAGCAATTATTAGTCAAACAATTAACAAGTTAATTAACTTTTAAGTGGTGATGATATAAAAAAGAGACATACATCTTACAGTACTGAGATATATGACTGAAACTGTGCAGTTCTTCCGCTCAGATATGTAAAAAAATTTGTTAAAGCGTATTGTAATATTTTTCTTGTTAATCTTACTATAGTCAATTTTATACTTGGTGTTACAAGACGTTAATTTTGTCATAGGTTTTAAATACAGTAGTTGTTATTTTGATATAGCAATACATCTAAATTCTGCACAATTTCCTATCCTTGTACGTAACTATACAGACTATCATGATCTTCTGGACTATGACAAGTATGACCATTATAATGATGTCTACAAACAAGAGACCTATATGGGAGTTGGTGAGTTCTGTTCATTTTAACTTTCCTCACATAATATACAATCATTACAGAGAAAGGTGGATTACTCTGGCGCCTATGAGTCCACCTAGCTCTAATGGGTACCTGACATTAGTCGTGGAAAAGTAAAGGCGGTTGGTCGTTGTGTTGGCCACATGACACACTAGTTAGCCATGGGCCACAGAAGCAGATGCCTTTACATCTGTACTATAGATCGCAAGGTCTGAAGGGGGAACGTTACTTTTTTCCTTACAGGGAAAGGTACACTATAACTAAGAAAAAAATAAAGAATATCAAATTAATTTTGATTTGTTTACTTTTTATATTAGATATTGTGTCTATGAATAATTCTTCAGTATAAGACGTGGCAAGCTATAAAAAAAGGAAATAATATTTAGACAAAAACAATGTACAAGAAATATTTTAAAAATCTTTAAAAGTAAACAGATAACACCATAGCAATTTTATTTCCACATACTTCTGCAAAATTTTAAAGAAAAAAAAACGCAAAATGAAAATTGTTATATAGGAGTATGTTTATAAAATAAAATAGCCGCCGTTGCCTTAGCAACAACATTTTAAAACTTTAAAAAAAAATGATCTTACCTAAAAAGTAAAAAAAAAAAGATTACCGAATAGCAATTATATTTCCCTATAATCGACTAGAAGATCCTAGCAATAGAACTAAGATGTTTCAGAAAGATCTTCGGTTTCACTTGCAAACATCGAATAGCAAATAAAGAGATTAAAAACAAGATTAATTCAGAGATTCGACTCCAAGATGACCCGCTGATCACTATCAAAATTGACAAACTTAAACTCTATGGCCACATCGCAAGGTCCTCAGAACTCGCAAAGATCTTCCTTCGGGGAACAGTACCAGGGCAAAGAAGAAGAGGCAGAGGAAGCGGTGTGAAGACAACATCAAAGAATGGACAGGAACGTCATTGGATGAAATTCTACCCAAGGCTAAAGACAGAGAAAAATGGAAAAAGACGGTCTATAGATCTTGTGAGGTGCCCCTTCGGTTTAACAGACTAAGGGATAGATGAAGGTGGTGAAGGTGATAATCCTGAATAGTTTCAAATGAAAAACGAATTTCAAACAAGAGTAAGTTTACAAAACAAAGTGATACAATCATCAAAAATGTCGCAATTACCTGGTTTGCACTTTAGAGTCTAACAGAAACAATAAAACATTATAAAAGATGTAACTGGGTCTTTGTCTTGTGTCTTTTTGCGACATTGTTCACCCCATTTAATACTGATAGCTATATTGAAGGAATTTAATCTTTCTATTTTTAAGCATGCTGTTTCTTGAATTATAACCAAACTTGTAGAACTTTATTTTTTTTATAGGCAATGATAAAGAAATGCATCCAGAAGACCATTATGATAATTTGGACAATAAAATAGAAATGGTATCAGAATATATCACACCAAAAGAGATTGTCTACAACAGCACGGCAGTTAGTGGTCAGTCTTAACTTTTTGTTTTTTAAATTCCGCTTTTTATTCAACGGAAAGAAAATTAACGTTATGACTTGCCTGCGTAAATGTTTAACAAAGTAGTGTATGCTTTCCAGACCTTTTAGATGTATACAACTTTTTGATAAAAAAAGTCTTTTAATATTTGTAATTGAGCCTTCCGAAATCTAATTTACGTTTTAGTTCTTCGACAGACAATCTCGGATCAAGCTTAACAATTATTTCTTTTACATGACAACAGAAGAATAATTAAAAAAAAATAAAAAATTAGCCAATTAGTTAATAAACTATTGTAAATAAATTACTTTGTTATCTCAAACAAGGGAAAGCAATAGTACTTGACTGAAGTGGCGGTATAAGCGCTCCCCTTTCCAAGGGAAAGAAATAGTACTTGAATGATATAGTAGCATAAGCTGAATTAGTCCCCTCTATATTTTGTCGTCTGAGGCTTAGTACACATTTTATAACATGACTGATCCAAACTAATTGATACACTTAAAATAAGCTTTGTTTTTTTAGAAAGTATAGTTTTGTATTTTGCTTGTTTGTTTTCTTAAAACAATAAGAAAACAAGGTTATAAAGACACATGTGTGGAGACACAAACTCAAAATCGGTCCCCAAAGTGGTCCACCCAGGCAGGTATATATGCAGGTTTCAATATTTTCAGAAAGAACATTAGAATGAAATTCTATCAAAGAGAAATGACAGAGAAGAATGTAGAAAGAAGGCTGACGGATCTTGTGTGGTGCTCCAGCGGTCCACAGACCAAACGATAGGTGAAAGTGAATCTGAAGTTCGGCTTATAATAAATTTATAATAGCTCTATTTGTTTTGTAAAGGGACAATCTCTTATTCCTCAAGAAAAAAAAATTGCCGTAATAAAGAAATATCCTTTAGTCTAGTGTTTTATCATCTATAGTTATTCTTAAGTGCTGCAGTTCACGCGATAATATGAAAAACTAAAATTGTTATTTTAAATTATGTCCAACTTATATTCATACTAAATAGATTTTTTCTCTTAAAAAAAGGTAAACATTTTTTTGTTTAAATGTAGTAGTTAGTAGAACAGAACTTACTTACCTTTGTATTATAAGTGTAAAAAAACAAATTGGCAAAAAATCTAAAACCGTTTGCATAAATGTGTTAAAATATGGTAAACGCCTTTCTCCCTACAAAGGAGCCTTTCATGTTGGTTACTATTAATATTGAATAGTTGTAAAAGTCATGTATTTTTACGAAAAATCTGCTTGCATAGATAATTTTTAAAATAGATGGTTCACTTTCGGAAAAGAAAAAGTAGCCGTTGCATCAGAACTTTGTATGATCTAAAATATCATGATGTCCGATTTTCATTTTCTCTTCTAGTTTCTGAGATCTAAACGGGACGGACGGACGGACTGACAGAAAGGCCACACAAAACCAATAGCATCTTTTCACCTTTCGGGGGCCGCTAAAAAAAAAGCTTATATTGAGCGTACTTGGTTCATCTAATTTCGCATCAGTAATGTCATTAAATGTTTTAACAGATCTAGACAAACTATTAAAAAACCTTTATTAAGATAAAAACTGAGGGGGGGGGGGGGATTCATGGCTCAAGCCTTCTCATGCTTCTCAAGCCAACACGGTAACCACTCTGCTAGTGGAGAGCTTATGAACATGGAATATTCAATAGTTATCGTTACTTCTATAGTCTCGTCCTATTTTTTCCACTTTGTGTTCACTTTGACGACGAATTATAAAGGGGACTAACTGAGCTTACACCATCACTTCAGTCAAGTACATATTTTCCCCTTGTTTAAGATACATACAAACAATTAATTGCCATTAATTAATTAGCTAATTGGTTATTTTTTAAAATTAATTCATAAGTTGTCAGGTAAAAGAAATAATTGTGCACAATTTCAGCTTGAGTGTTGGAGAAATTACGTGTACAAACTTTTGACCAGACAGACAGACAGAGCTGCTATTAGCTTTGTAAAAATGAATGAAATTGGTCAGTATAGTGTTATTAATGCGACTGCTCTATCAACTTAGCTACTCAACCACGTCACGTATGAGAGATTACAGCTTTAAATAAATGACTCGGTCTTTTTATAACCTACCAGCTAACATTTCTTGCTCAAAAGTGTAGCCTGCCCTGGTGGGTCCGTTTTTTGGTAAACAATTCACGTCATATGACACCTTTTTTTTTTGGTATTTACCAACTCATTAAACATGGAGATAAAGTAAGATTCCAATGTTAAGTCACTGTGCTTGTCTGGTCGAAATCGTTTACACGTTTTTACTCCCTTTTCCCATTCTCAGATCATATCCCCGAAACTTTGCACTATTATTCATTATTGTGGACAAATTTGGAATCATTGAAAAATAAGGTTATTATTTAATTAATTAGTCGATATTAATGCATTTTTTAATATGGAAAATGTAATAAATCGGCGACGGGCGACCCGTGACACTAATCACAGTTAAGTTTTTAACTAACAACAAATTAATAAAACCTTTTTTTTATAAGTAAAATAGCTCAGGGCAAAACACGATGGCCTCCCAATACGTGCACAATTAGTTCTTTTACCTGACAACTTAAGAATCAATTTTTAATCAGACATTACATTACTTTTGAAAAAAAAAAGCACGGAAATTTTTCTCCCAGAGGATTGTTGACATAATGTTGTCATAATGTTGACATAATGTTGACATAATGGATGCAATTTCACTCAATATATTATAAGCGAGTTTTTTTTCTTAAATTACATATTTTATTAATTTGTTGACACTAGTGGCTAGTGAGCAATAAGAGTATTCGTTGAGGTAATCCAACAACATAGACTCTTGACTCTCTCTGAGCAACGATGTAGTGAGTAATGCAGAACCGAACCCAAACCTCTCTGGTTAACAGAAGCGGTTGTCATCAATTTCTGTTGTTGAATTTTATCGAGCAGTAACTTTTAATATTAATTTTCTTTTTATCTATTTTTATTTATCTACTTTTATCCAAATTATCCTACTCGTAAATTCGTGGATCTGGAACCTTCTTGATGGGTGGAACTTGGACACGATCTCAATAGCGGCTCTAACGAAATTTGATAGTTACTGTTTGGAATTACTAGCTCTTTGGCCACACTGGGAAAACTCTATCATCAGAATATCTTATCCATGGGCGTAGCCAGGGGGGGGGGGGTCTTGGGGTTCAAACCCCCCCCCCCCCCGAAATGAAATCCCCCCCCCGGGGGGGACGGAATTAAGTGACTGATTTTTGCTTTCATTTTGTTTATTTTAGGTGAGATTTTAATACTAAATCATCACTTACCACAGCACAGCCGAGGCAGTTTTGAGTTAAAAACCCTCTACCAGGGGGTTTTGAGTTTAAATCCCCCTACCAGGGGGTTTTGAGATTGTAAAAACCCCTATCAGGGGGTTTTGAGATTTTAAAAACCCCTATCAGGGGGTTTTGAGATACAAATCCTTCTACCAGGGGGCTTTGAGTTTAAAACCCCCTACAGGGGGTTTTGAATTTTAAACCCCTTACCAGAGGTTTTTGCAGTTAAATCCCCCTCTTCTATAAAACAAAACAAAAAAAATGCAAACAACAATCCCATATTCCAACAGCACAGTTGAGGAAGATTTTGATTTTAAAACACCATCCAAAATTTAAGATAACCCCATCTTCAATATCAAAAAAGCAAATTACACACTCAAAATTCTATGAGCGTAGCCAAAGGGGTTTTGAGTTTAACCCCCCCCCCCTCCCCCTTCCAGTTGGGGTTTGAAGCTAAAAAGTACCTCTTCAATATAAAAAAAAAGCAAATTACACACTATAAAATCTATGAGCATAGCCAAATGGGTTTTGAGTTTAAATCCCCCTCCTCCAGATGGCTTTTTCTTTAAAGTTTAAAACCCCTCCAGATGGTTTTGATTTTAAAATTCCCCTACAGAGCGTTTAGAGTTGAAAACCTCTCTCTTCAATATTATTTTAAAGCAAACTACAGTCACCAACTTCTATGATCGTAGCTAAATGGGGTTTTGAACTAAAAACAAAACAAAAAAAAAAACCCAGAGATTTTTTAGTTTAAACCCCTCAACAGATGATTTGACGAAAAAACTTTCCTTTTCGATATAAAATCTAAAGCGAAATACAGGCATGTAATTCCAAGAGCGTAGTCAAGAAAGGTTACAAATTTCTACCAGTGTCTTGGGCTCCATTAATTAAGTGTGAATAGTCTTCAGCCGAAATTGAAAACACTAAATGTGGCTCAACAAAGATGGCTAAGACAGATTTTAGGAGTCAGTCATAGAGAGTCGAATCCTTAGTAAGGTTGTGACAGAGCGTCGCATGAAGTTTTGCGGGACATGTTTTCCGACAAAATGAATTACGCAAAATAAGAGTTGCGGAAACAGCTTGCCGGAAAACGCGCCGAACGGCGCGAGAGGGTCTAAGTCAGTAAGAATAGCACATTAAGTTTTTGAAATAAAACTTTTTAATAGCAAGATAATGCACTGTAGATACCTCAGAATATGTATTTTGTTGGCTTTCAATACCAGAAATAGTGCTCGCTGAGTGAGCGCTGCGAACTTCCCCAGACCCCCTTGCTAGCAAGGGCGGGGAGTCTTCCGAAAGGGTCAGAATTTAATAAAGATTAATTATGTGTGTGTGTACACACACACACACACACATACACACATACATACATACATACATACATACATACATACATACATATATATATAAATTATTATTATATATATATAATTTTTTTCGCGGGGGGGGGGGTCGGGGGGGGATCCCCCCCAAAACCCTCCCCGAAAAAAAATCCTGGCTACGCCCATGATCTTATCTTATAAATTACAGACGTTACTTCAAAAAAGAAGTCCTGTGCATTTCATGTGTCGATCTAGTCATGAATATTATAAATATATAAAATATACTACACTTGCTTAGCCAAGGATTCTTACCTTGCAAAAGATTTTTTTTTTGGGGGGGAGGGTGGGTAAAAATATAATATTCGTTTGTTATTAAGAGAACAATAATTGATTTGTTAGTTCTATAAAGTAGGTACTGTCTTTTTTTTTTATTATAATTTGATGTCGTTCTTTCTTATTAAAAGACAAATAAAATAATTGGATGTTGTTTCAATGTGTATTTCTAGATTATGATAAGCTAGAGCAATCTAGAGGTGAAGAGCACATTTATGGCAGACCAAGATCTACGGGTGACTTTACACAAAGGCCAGAACTACCTGCATTCACTAAAGATGTTAAAGGCAAGCCTAGACGGGGTACTTTATAAAACACAGATTCCAAACTATATTACATTAGGTCAAGATAAAGTAAAACTTTAAAAGGTGTAGTCCACAAAAAAAGTGGACAGTATACAATCACATCAATTTCGATGTATAAATACGCTTCTATTTAAAGCTATTTAATACATTTGACAAATAAATTGTATAATAAACATTGTTTCAAATCTCTTACAATCTGTAAACAAACTGGTGTGTATTCTGTTCACTGTGTTAACTTTAACAAAACATTGTGTTCGAAAGTCTGGGAATTTAATTTCTTGAAATGCATTATGGATGTTATTTTGATAACACCGGCTTGCTTCTACTGGATTTGAAGACGGTGACCGTAAGCATTCCCTAAAAGAAAAAACAAATGTGTAACTGAATTGATGACGAAAGATTTCACTCACGGACTATCTTATAATAGTCTAACTGATTACAATAATAGTATCAAGAGTCCAAGACGTAACCCTCAGTGGCGTAGCTAGGGTATTTGATGCCCTGTGCGGCTGTTCCTCGTGACGCCCCTCTCCATCCTCCCCCCCCCCCCCCGCAAAAAAACCCCGTTAAAAACTGAAAAGTTTCTGATTTCGAAATAATGTGTTGTGTAACGGATGGCATATTTTTCTTGTGGCCAATACGTCTTAGAGGCTCTGCATGACTCTCCGTTCGGTATTAGCCGGATGAACCAAACATTTGAAAGCTTTTTTCACCTTTCGTTTTGCTGATTCTTTTTACCTTACAAAATAAAAGTAAAGTAATTAGTCATTAACAAAGAAATATACCATTATAAACTTGTCCATAACCAGTGGATTGAAAAATGAAGTAACAACATGTAAGGCTTCAAATATAAAAGTGTAACATTACGTGTACCTTCAGAGATTTAAACAAATCTGGTAAAATTTGATTCGAGCTTTCTACAGCTCACATTTAATTTAATTTAAGACAGATTATAAGACATAACAAATTACCAAAACAAATACAGCGTGTTTGTTTTTATTTATGTAATTACAATTTGTAGTTCTACTAAGAAAGTTTGTCCTCAGTTTGATGCCCCACACCACTTGATCCTCCGTTCGGCTCGCACCACCCGCACATTGCTAGCTACGCCACTGCATTATCTAGCACACTTTTCTACTACTTTTAGACCACCCAGTTTATGAGTTTATATATATATATGTGTATGTTTGTATGTGTACATATAATTACAATTGAAAATGCATATAAAGAATTTATTTCCATGAACTGTAAGAGATCTTCTTCACGTTGGTTTTGATTTGTCAAATAAATTTATTTTTTAGTTCCAAGTGTTGCTAGACAATAAAAAAATAGATGTACACATTTTTTACCAGACCAAGTGAGTTGATTTAAGCTTTGAAAAGTATGTACTTCACAAAAATGTGTGTGTCTATATTTTTAACGTTTATATAAATATATATATATATATATATATATATATATATATAGTTGTATTGTATGTATGTATTAGATATATGCATTATCTATATAGATTATGTTTATTGACAAATGACTGTGTATATATGTTAAATGCAATATATATGTATAATTGCATATGGTGTATGCACTATGTGTAAGTATATGGTATATACATTATATGTTTATGGTATATGCATTATATGTCTTTGATAGATGTGTTGTATTGTATACATTATGTCTTTCTATATAAATATTATTTCTATATAGCATTAAAGTATCTAAAATTTATATTTTATATATATATATATACTATATGTATTACATTGGTAATGTGTATATGTTATATGTATTATATCAAAGATGTATATTTAAAGTGAGTTAGGTTTGGTCTAAATTTCATTTTGTTACTACCCCTCTAGCTCGGCTTGAAGCTAAAAACCACCTCTATAATATAAAAAAGGCAATTACACACAAAAAATTCTATAAGCATAGCCAAAGTGTTTTGAGTTGAAACCCCTCTCAGCCAGAAGGCTTTAAATTTAAAACCCATCCAGATAGTTTTTCAGTTTAAAATTCCCCTACATAGAGTTTTAAGGTTGAAAACCCCTCTCTTCAATATAATTCTAAAGCAAACTACAGTCACCAAATTCTATGAGCGTAGATAAGGGGGTTTTGAGTTTGTATTTAAAAAAAAATTCCAAAGATTTTTTTTAGTTTAACCTCTCCCCCCCCCCCCTTTTTACATATTGTTTTAACTATAAATCTTCCCTTTTCGATATAATATCTAAAGCAAACTACAATCATCAAATTCCAAGAGCTTAGCAAAAAGAGGTTAAAAATTTTCTACCAGTGGCTGTGCTCCATTAATTAAATACAGTGAATAGAATGGAAGTCATCTGCCGAAATTGAAAAACACTAAATGTGGCTCAACAAAGATGGCTAAGATGAATTTTAGGAGTCATTTATAGAGATCCGGTCTCAGTCAAGAAAATCTTGGAATCGACAAATTTTGAGGTTGTGACAGAGCGTCGCATGAGGTTTGCGAGACATATTTTCAGACAAAATGAATTACGAAGAACAAGTAATTTACTCTGCATTCACCCGTCACTAAATAGCTGAGCCAAACTCAATCGTTGTGGGGGCCTATGCGAAACGGATTTAGTGGGGCCAAGTTTGGGTAAGAATACATAATAAGAGTTGCTATGACGAGTAAAGCGCAAACAGGGACACCCTCAGACACCATTGCTAGCATTAGTAACACCAGGAAGAACCTATTTTAGAGAGCAAAAAACGTCTTCCGGAGAAATGAAGGATCAGAATTTAATAAAGATTAATAATGTGTACACACACACACAGACACACACACACGCACGCACGCACGCACGCACACACACACACACACACACACACATACACACATACATACATACATACATACATACATACATACATATATATATGCGCCCCCCCCTTCCCGAAGATTTATTCTAGCTACGCAAGCGATTTAACCAGTACGTCCCATGACATGTGCCATCTAATGGAGTGTGTGCGTGTGTTACCAAGGGAATAATGATGATACAAAAGTGGCAACTGAAGTTTGAAATCTTAGAAACAAAAAAGTGCCTGTACGGCTGTATATTTAAAGCATATATGGTTCTGACAGAATCCTTGAGATGAAGATAATTTTACATTATGTTTGGAAAAAGTAGGAAACCTATTTTCAGGGAGATAACTGATATTAATACTTTCAAATGTTTTTTCATCATTACTTCCCTATACATTCACAACAGACTCATTCATAATTTACATGTGAAAAGATGGTTTTTATTTAATGATTTGATTGCCAGGGGAACAAAAGAGTTTTTGTGTCTGTTTGTCTTTGCTATCGGTATCTTGTATCTCTTTTGTGATGGTAAAATCACAAAATCCTGACCCAAAGTATGATTTTTTTCTTACAATCTTTTTTAGCATTTAATGAATGTTTTTCTCAAACAGCTGCCCAAATGGGGATTGTTTTTTGCCAATGATTTTACCAGCAGCAATTAGGATTCTATGAAATTTATCTTTTATATTTAATATTCATTTTACCATATAGGCAGTGATATTAAGACTTAAAATATTGCAAATGTGAGCGTGATAAAACATAGCCAAGGCCTTTTCGCTAAAATTAAATGACATTTTTCTAAATAATCGTAATCTTTGCTGATATAATCAGTATTTTCAGTAAAATTTAATATATTATCTAAGACAGAACCAAGGTATTTAAAAGTTTGAACTATTTCAATATTCACATCAGCTACAAAACAATATCGTTTTCCTATTTTTCTACGAAAATTGATTATTATTTGTTTGTTGTTGTTTTTTTTTAATTTACTAATAAAAAATTATCTTTACAGTATTTTTCAATGTGTTCTATTTCTCTGAAATACTCATTTTCGTCTGAGCTCTCTGAGAGCAGGGCAAGAAGAGTCGCATCATCAGCGAATTTTTTGAAGGAGCAAAAAAGGACTATCGTATTGAAATTTATTGGTGCACAATATGAATCACAATGGCGATGTCACAGCCCCCTTGGGGCGCCCCTTTGTTAACTATACTTGCATTTGGTATTACATTATTTACCCTAACCCTCTGAGGCTTCTTGGTCAAAAAATCATTAGCCCATCGATATATATATAATTCTCTTCATGGCTCAACATTGTGGCGGATGTCAGGTGGCGGCCCACATCTAAGGGTCTGACAAGGCGTGGTAGCATGACCATGTCCAGACTTAGGATTGGCCACACCTACATCACGCAATCTTTTGTGCTGAAGAGAGAGGAGCCCCCACTTTGTGAGTACTGTGACTCTCGACTCACCTTGGAACATTTCCCTATTGATTGCCCCAGATACCAGGATGTCAGGGAGAAATTATTTAGAGCACACAGCTTAAAAACACTATTCGATAATGTGGACCCTGGGAAGGTACTGGGTTTTGTCCGGGAGGTGGGGCTGTCTACGAAGATCTGTTTTTGAATTGTGAACATATAATATTTACATAAGATTTTTACCAAATTATTAAATTTTTACTACCTGTACTATTTTAACTGTGAATAGACCTTGTTTTTAATGATTTAATTGCATAGAATTTAGTCCTTGTTAAATAAAGGGAGAGTGATTCTTAAAGGATTACTGGCACGACATGGCCTAAATTGTGCCGATGTGCCTAAACTCAAAACTCAACTCAACAGTTTGGACACCGAGAAGTAAAGAAAAGATCACTCTTTTTTTCTACGAGGGAGGGAGAACAATTAGTATTCAGCTGTCACTCAGCCTTTTATGCTCGGCGACCCCTTTTTACTATCCCCCACTCTGCCGCGACACCCCCCCCCCAACACACATACAGCAATAGAAGAATAGACAATAACAATCCATATTTTCTATGGTCTTAGGCGACCCCTCGCAAATCGCCAATCAACCCCCAAGGGGGTCGCGATCCACAGGCTGAGAACCCCTGATCAAAGCCATCTTGAGTTCACTAATAATAATAGTAATAATACGCATATCCTAAAACTCAATGTTGTTGACAAATGCCGGAAATGTGGATGAGTCAATTGAAAACATAATGGCAGGATGTTCAGTCTTATCAGAATCGGCCTAGCTACGTCGCCAGAACCAAGTGGCCAACACTTGGCTTTGATACATAATTTGATTCGTAAAGATACTCCCCCTCATTACAAATTGTTACATATTGAATGAAGTTGCTTGTACACTATATTACATAATATTGGGAATTGATTCTAAAAGAGCACTTCATTCTACATAGCAAAATTTGGATCAATTAGCGGGTATAGCTAAAAAGATTAAATAAGAATTATAGCTAGATTTAGGTATTTTAGATCAACAGATCAGTGTCAAAGCTATTCTGGCATTTTCGTCCAGAGGTACATTGGTACATTGGTAACTCCAGGTATACAATGGACCTCATTCACCAATTGTAAACAAACAACATTTAGTCACGTGACAATATTGATAAAAACAACGGAAAAAAACGGTCACGTGACTGCCATTGTGTATTAAAAATTATATTGTAATTTGTATAGAAGAGATAGTGAATCACGTGGCTAAATGTTGTTCTTTACGATTGGTAAATGAAGACCATCAAACTAATGTATTCAAAACAAGACTAAACAAAGTCGCAGGTAAACATATCTACAAAGTTTATTTACATGTGTAACTAAAGGGCCGTCAACTGACAAGCCTTATCACAAAACAAAAGTTACACGTTCGAAAATAGTATGGCAACCCGCCCTTGTCATATATTACAACTAAATATACAATCTACTGTCCAATCTGGGAAATCACACATCAGTGTAAAATAAATGAAGGTCACTGGCCTCAGGTCAAAACACGACCACTTTTGGCCACTCTGGGGTTACAGGCTTCAGGTCACTTTTGGCCACTCTGGGGTTACAGGCTTCAGGTCACTTTTGGCCACTCTGGGGTTACAGGCTTCAGGTCACTTTTGGCCACTCTGGGGTTACAGGCTTCAGGCCGACACAGACACTTTTAGTCAATAAAAACAAAAGGATCACGATGAACTATAAGCTATGAGCCTACAAGCAGGGGTGGACTGGGTATCAAAATCGGCCCGGGCATTTCTATACCATCCGGCCATAATTTATATTTTATAAGATGGACATCCAGTTCTAAGTCTACCTGTCCTCAAAATCATTATGTTAAATTTTATAATGTATCGATAGATGTACACTAGCCGATAGTAACACTAAGTCCTTATAAAGAATAAAGGCTTTATGTTGCTTTTTAATCGCAAAGTGTATAGGCCCTGAAAGGATGAATCTCTATGGATGTAGAGGATGTAGGCTATTACATTATTTCGGAAAATATGTTTGATTAAATTAGTAGGCCTTAGTAGAGTCTCTAAAAGATTCCCCTGAACAAGGAATACCATAAAACATTTAACAGTGGCATCCATGCCGCCCTTATCTTATAAAATACAGACGTAATTTAAAAAAAGAACATGCTTACTGTGGTCCTACCGGCCTATTTGGGATACGGGCCCACTGGGCATTTGCCCGAATGCCCATATAGTAAGTCCGCCCCTGCCTACAAGCTTCATAGAATCCCACCTATAGACATCCGTTCGGTAAATCCTATCTGATGATTCAATACAGAGTTGAATCCCTCAGAGACAAGGCTATAAAAATATGTCACGTTTGGGAGTACCCCAGGATGCAGAACATCAGGCTAAAACATACTGCCTGGAAATCATATGAGGCTATATCTACTAATTACTACATTATAGAAAAAACAATAATGACTAAAGATATACTTAGCCCAAAGATCTCCAGAGCAGGGCACACTTCTCCCGACTACCCAAAAGACACACGACCACTAACAGAAAAATAAATATAATTTACAACACAGGACCAGTGGTCAAGCTGGTAACTCAGGAGCAAGTGGCAACTAAACATGGTCTACATGCCCTTATATAAACTTCGTAAGGGGAATCATTCTTATAATAAAAATGACTATAAACAAAAGTTATTTCCCCATTATGTCACACAAATGCTCACCACAGGAGGTTCTCGAGTCTACTGATCATCTGCTCTACTGGGATAGGCCTATTTTGACCGACAAAACGGTCGATTTTAATCGCCCCGATCTGCTGCTCATTGTTAAAAAAAAGAAAAAAACGGTCCCATTATTGACATCGCCGTAACACTGTCTCATAATTTAAGGAGTAATGAAATGGAAAAACAAATAAAATATGTGAAGCTAGTCTTTGTGATTAAGCGTTTATGAAAGCTATCCAAAATAATAATATACCCCATTGTTATATCAAAAGAGGGGATAAAGACAACTGAACTCACAGATACCTTCAACATTCTTAGGAACATTCTTATCTTATCTTATAAAAAAAACAGATTCTCGTTGCTTGTCAGAGGGCGGTACTGCTGCAGACTGCCACATCACCAGAAAATTCATCAGTGGAAACTGTTAAAGGGACTACGATAAATTTTGTTTCACTTTGAAGAAACGCGACGCTAGCAGTGCCCCAGAGAATGGATAGGCCTACTCGTTCGTTTCTAACATAATAATAATTTAATTTATAGAGCGCTAATAAAAACATGATGTAGGCTCAAGGCATAAGTTTTGAATGAGAAACGTGGCATCACTAAAAGCGTTGAGTCCATTGAGCGCAGGGCTCTCTGGGGGACATATGGAGGGATAGTTCACTAGGTACAAGGGCAGTTTTCTTTATTGCAGATACACTGATACCAAAGTGTGGTCACCTTGTTGTTTAATTCTTGCTTTCAAGGGAAGCCAATGAAGTGTGCGTCAGAGAGCAGATGAAAAATCTCGTCTTGTTTTGCGTAGGACAAATCGTGCAGCGTTGTTCTGAATTCACAGAATCGACTACAAAATGGCGACACTTGTCATGAGACCATCTACAAAATACAAATACTTTACATTCCTTGAAAAAGCTCTGGATTAAAATAATTATCAGTTTTTAATTGACTAATTGGTTATTTAAAAAAAATTGATTCATATTTTGCTTTTTCCAATGAATATTTGTGTAAAGATAGAACCTGATATGAGAATGGCTGTGGGAAAATGTTTGTGTTCAAACTTTTCACAAGGCAGAAAGAGTAACAGATATACTTTTTTTGTAACAAAAATAGTAACTCTCAAGCACAGAGCTTATTATGATTGACCTCCCTCTATTTTTTTATGATTTAGTGGACTAAAATATGTATTCTAGTTCAAAATGTTAGCATTTTTTTCAACTTCCTAGGTTATGCACTTTTTTCTATCCATTCATTGGCTAACACTTGAGGATTCAGTTCCGTAAATACTTACAAAAAAAAAAAAACAGCTATTGCGTATGTATGTCAAGATGTTAGTGGACATCCTTCTTCGACCAAGAATTGGACACATTTATGCATAGATACAATATTAGTAGGCACAAGTTTGGATTTCTCAAAAACCGTTTACGTACAGTAAAATGCAAATGATGATATTTATATTATGCCACTGTATGTTGACCCAAATATTCGCTGAAACAAGTAAGTTATATGTCATTTTATTTTAGCTACAAGGCGTATGCACTAGTGTAGTGTAAAACTTAAGGGGGGCAACTCGACGAGACACTGAAAGGGAATGTTGACATGGTCAAAACAACGGTGTTCCTCCAAAGTCCAGAGTCTTGAGAACAAGCTATGTTAAAAGCAGATTGTTTTGAGCTGCGATTGTGTTGTACTTTAAATTAAGTCCTGTTTCGAGTTGTCTCCGTTAAATTTATAACGCTATATTAAATCCTATTAATAATGTACTTCAAAGCCTTTGTTTATCAAAATTCATGTTATTTTAACAAATGTAGCTTAGATCGAACATGTTTATGCCAATTCTACTTGGATAGCGCTTGGTTTATTTACCATGTAGATTTATTATATATTTACTGGTCAGTTTAAACCTCAAAGACCCACATTATCTTCCAGTGGTTCTAACATTATTTCCTTTAGTGTACATACATTTAATATGTCAATAGGAGGGGGTGTCAAAATTTGAAAATCCCCGGGCCCCCACTTGAGGGGAACACACACATGACATAATGTAATTAAAAAATATACAAGTTTAATGTGTGCAATACATGCAACGTGGTCAATAATGTACATACTAACGTGATTCACTAGATAACGTGGTATTGCCTTAATATTTAATGTAAAAAGCAAATTCAGACACTCATTTGAGGGACCCTTCAGGTAGGGGCACGGTGGAATTTTCAAATTCGGATAACCTCCCCCACCAAAGCTACGCCGCTGTTATAATTTTAAGAGCTAGGGTGACTGACGTTAAGGAAGGTATGTGACTTCAAACTTGCCTCTGAAGCCCTGCGACATTGAGACCAAAAAAAATCAGTTGAATGGGACGATCAACTGACCATCAGTGAAACACAGTCAAATGAGACGATCAACTGACCATCAGTGAAACACAGTCAAATGAGACGATCAACTGACCATCAGTAAACACAGTCAAAAGAGACGATGAACTGACCATCAGTAAAACACAGTCAAATGAGACGATCAACTGACCATCAGTAAAACACAGTCAAATGAGACGATCAACTGACCATCAGTAAAACACAGTCAAATGAGACAATGAACTGACCATCAGTAAAACACAGTCAAATGAGACGATGAACTAACATTATTTCACCATGCGATGCGGCTTGCAAAGTTTAGGTGCAATGTCTGCTTTTTATTTTCTAAAAGCAAACCGTTTAATTTATAAAATTAATTATACAAGCGATTGTTTAATAAAAATACACCAATTCTAAAACAAGACATAAATGTAAGGGAGATAATGTTACAATATGTTAACAAAGAAATATAATTGTTCGTGTATTTTCAGTATCAATAAGTCAAATATATTTATAAAATGTATAAGAAATGTTCACCACAAATATAAATATTAATAAACTGTAATTTACAGGTCAACTAGCTGCTAAAATTAAAAGAAACTGTTAATGTTTTTTTATAAAGGCTAAGAATGCACTTTGTACGTTGTAACGGATACATGTGTAATCAGATGTACTTGAAGTATTTCTAACGATACTTCATTATGTTAAGTGCGTGCGTACATTGTTGAGTGTATTTTAACTGCGAACTCGACATGAACATCACGTTACAAGACATGAACAGGTACAACAGGATCAAAGTCTCAAGAACCAAGTAACATCCAGATGAACAATATAAACAATCTTTAATACAGAATGGGCCACAGTTGAGTCCGTCACTACCAACGATGTTAACCCCTCAAGAGTCAAGCAGTAATTGATTGCTAAAATGTCTCTTTATCAATAATAGGCTATTAGTTTGTTTTATAACAGCAATACCTGGTCGTGCGGTTTGCGTTTTGGACTGATTCAACAGTCCCGGGTTCATACCCTGCTTGCTTCGTCGTCCAGCGGGATGTTTAGATAAGGAAGTAAATTATCTTCAACTTTGAAGGAATATCCAAAACATGAAAAACATTTTGCAGAAAAAAAAATTTACAACGTCAACATCCGATGGGGGCCGGTTCTAAGTTTGAGTTATAACACAAAATCTCTTTGTAATCTTTGTAATCAATGTGCTGCTGGTGAGTCTTTCAAATACAACTATTCTTCTTAAAACGTATTCAACTCTTTCTCTCCATAATTATTTTTCTCGATAGTATTATTTATTTTGCTCATTTGTATTTTAATATCCTGTTCTCATTAAACTTTAATAACTTTTTTGTTTGTTATCAGAAAATATTATATTTGGTATCGAATTGTAGGAGAATAGATGCACTTTTTAAACAACACAAGTTATAGTATATGAATGAAGTATGTAGTATATGTATATGAATAGTATATGAATGCAAAAAAACTAATTTCATTTAATAAGGTCAAATCAACGTTGGCATCGTCAATTCGGCGGGAAAGAGATAAGGTGTTAGATGACATTGTTTGAACTTTAAGAACAAAAGTGTAGAGATTTTTATTAACAGCTAATAATATTTTTTTTCTCATTTATTTAGCAGGTTGTAACTCCTCAGAGTGGACCTGCACCACTGGTCAGTGTATTGATATCGGACATCGGTGTGATGGAACTGACCAGTGCACAGACACAAGTGATGAAGCGAACTGCAGTCAGTAAAGTTACTCTCAAAATAGTTTATATAGGTTAAAGCTATCTTCTTATCTTATATAATACAGACGTTACTTCAAAAGAGAAGATGATTACGTCCTACGCGTCATACATGTTAAGCAATTATTTAAATTCTACTAAGTCTTTTGTTTTTCTGGCTGGCTCAGGCAACCAATTTCCACGCTCTAATAGCACTAGTGAAGAAGGAGCATTTGTAAAATTTGCCCTAGCATATGGAACGAGGAATGTGCTTTTATCTTTGTGTCATTCTGAGTATTTTATTAGATTTAGTATTTTTGTATAGCAATATATCTTACTAGCATGATAGAGTTTTTAATGCTGAGTTAGGGTGCTGGTTAATGATTCATGGTATAGCACCAGAAAGCTAATCCAGTCTATCCCTTCAAGAGTATTATTTAGTTAATTTAGTTTTAACACAATTTCGAAATTGGGGAGGTGGTCCAAATGTGCCTTCAGATTCTGACGATAATTACACCCAAGCCTAAATCTCCCACAGAACAATGTGAAATGGCAGCAAGTGGGGTTTGAACCTGGGACTTTCAAGTTCACCGAAAGACAGTCCATCTTGGAGAATTTTTTTTTCTATATTTGAGCACTCAAAAAAATAACAAATCTCAGCTCGAGTTGGAATTAAAAACCGAGCCCCCATTATGGGTAGACAAGAGGATTATTCTACTGATCCATATGATGACACTCTTTCTAAACATTACATCAGCCAGCTAACACACACTACACACATACACACACGAGCACACTAGATAATAACGTGTGAAATGTAATTTCTAAAGTTTCTTAGTTTCATAAATTGACGGGTGTCACGTGGGAAAAGGCCTCCTTTGTCATGGGGCTCTGGGAGGTGTGTTTATTTAAAAACAAATTATCGAAATAATTTAGCTTTGGTGACGTTAGGTCTAAGAGTTTCTAATGCCACCATAGACCAGCAGGCGCTACAGATCGGAAACAGAACACACAGGTAGCATACACTTGATAAAAGAATACCTTTTTCTTAACAAGATAAAATTGTTTAATGTAATTAGAATGAAAAGGGGGAGGAATTACAAAAGTGAGGAGTATAATCATACATCCTAAAGTAATATACAGAGTAAGTATAGATAAATGTAATGGTTATCTCATCATATTGACTGCTGATTGTACAAAGTTGTTGTCAGAGGCTTATTTCTATGCTTGTCTTTGTCTTGGCTCACTTGGGGGTTCTTCAATACTCAATTACGATTACTTAATACTTACTTAGTTACTTAAATAGGAACAATTACTACTTGATACACTTTAACTCCAACTATAGATGTCCATGGAAATATAAATAATGCTTTAATATTCAATATGCACACGATGACATCGACTTCAAGAACTTAGTACTAATTTTGATTATATATAGCAGAAAGGGAGCTAAAGACTGCAATCTTCAGATAATTGAAATTAACGGTTCTCTCCCTCAAACAAGCTTTGTTTTTTAAAGTATTCTTTTTTTTTTATTGCTTGTTTTATTGTATGTTCTTTAAAGTAAAGAAAAAAAGTTAGCGTACAATTTTTCACCGACAGCCGTGAAATCAACTACACTAGCTGACAATACTACAAGTAGTAATTTTTTCAACAGCAGACTATATTTTAAAATAATAATTATTAAACGTATCCGTATATTCAAAATAAATAATACATGTTCCATGTAATAAAGAGAAACTAAAACAGAATTCTTCTTCTTACAAAATTAGATAAATAAAATTAGATAATGTAACTCTAACTCTTGATCTAATTCTAAAATGACATATCTACTTTATATTTTAACACATGAACATACGAAATATAGTCCATTCATTTCATATTTAAATCAAATTAACCTTCAAATGTGTGCTTATAAAGCATTTTTACATACATTCGTTCGCCATAGCTGCAACTCTAATTCTTGATATCGCGAGCTCTTAAATATTTATCTATATCCAATGTTTTCATTAAACAGTTTGTGTGGAAACACAAAACTCAAAATCAGCCCCCGAAGTGGTCCACATAGAGTATTCACCTAGATTCGAAAACGGGACTTCCGGTTTCAAGTGCTTTACCCCTCAGCCACTCAAGCATCTCCATATATTTATTTAGCGAACACGTATCTACTCCTAAAGATTGCAAGGTCTTACTCTTTCTTTTTTTTCTCTACCACGATATTACTGATGTCTACGAGATGAAATGCTTTGTGCAGATTAACTGTTTTGTGCGAATGTTAATATCTCAACAATCTCTAATACTTGAAAGTTGGGTTTTATGTGAATCTCTTCAGCTCTTCACTATACTGTTTTGTTTACTGACAAAAAAGAAACTACTGAATGTGCGTTTGAAAATTCTATTTATGACTAAGACTAAGACTGCTTTATTGATCCTTATGGAAATTTGTTGTGATTACAAGGACTCTTTTCTCATATTTAACATCCTTCTTTCATCAAGCTTCGGAAGAATTTAGTCTAAGTAAAGTAATGTTCACTTTAAATAACATACAGTCTATAGATCTTTTTTTTTTCTATGGCCAACTGTTAACAAGGGTGTCATGTGGTCAGCATAACGACATACAATGTTTACTTTTACCCAACTAATGTCATGTACCTATTAGAGCTGGGTGGACTCCTCACAGGCTCCTTAAATAAAGATCCTGAAATAAAGAATCTCAGTCTTCATCAGGACTCTCTAGTTCGAAAGCCAAGCGCCTTAACCAAGGCGCCTTCATTGTAAGAATTAAAAAGAATCTATAACTACTCTCATGTCTGGACGTCTCCAATATATACATTGCACAGCAACTGTAAATTATAACATTTAAAATATTTGTATGTCTTCCTCTACCTTCAGCTGTCACTAAGTCTGTTGGACCGTTGGGGAACCACAAACGATCTGTCGACTATCTTTCTCCATTCTTCTCTGTCTTCAGCTTTAATAGAATATTTATCAATGACAGGCCCGTCCATTCTTTGATATCTTTACATCGATTTTGTCTGCCTTTATTATTTTTGTTTTACCTGAAACAGTTCCCTGTACGAAGGTCCTTCCGAGCCTTGAGGACCTTAAGGTGTAGCAATAAAGTTGTTTTATTTCATTTTCTGATTATCGTCAGTAGTTTATCGTGAGGTCCGATTGCTACACAAGAATACTAGGTGGGTGCGGTAGCTGATTGGTTAAGCGCTAGGCTTCCTAACCTGGAGTTCTGGTTTCTTGGTGAGGTTCGGGAATTTTAAGTCGCCCTTGAGTTCACCTAACTCTAATGTTACCTGACATTATTTGGAGAAAAGTGTATGCGGTTTGTCGTTGTGCTGGCCACATGACACCCTGCTAGTTAACAGGTGGCCAAAGAAGCAGATAATCTTAACATCATCTGCCCATTAGATCGCAAGGTTTGAAAGGGGAGCTGGGACCTCACGATCTCATGCCGTATATTAGCCGAAACATGTCATTAGGTAATTCGTTTGTCTGTGTTTTGTTGTTGTTTGTTTTTAATTGTAAGTCAAACTATAGAATTAGATTAAATTGGCATTGCTAAACAACATGGTTTAACAAATAAATAAATTACGCTGGATATATAACGCTCAGTTTAATTAAAATGAATTTCTATATCATTCGTTCTGTTTAAAACATACAGTGTAGTTATCACAGTACATTACTGTAAAGACTGTTATGTTTTACTTCGATCTTATATCTTTTAACATCGTCAAACAGAAAATAATAAATCTTACTCTTTTTTTATTCTGTCTCTCTTCTTTCAATAATTCTCTCTCTCTTTATCTCTAGTTCTCTCTCTTTGTGTCTAGTTCTCTCTCTTTATCTCTAGTTCTCTCTCTTTATCTCTAGTTCTCTCTATTTGTCTCTAGTTCTCTCTCTTTCTCTAGTTCACTCTCTTTATCTCTGGTTCTCTCTCTTTGTGTCTAGTTATCTCTCTTTATCTCTAGTTCTCTCTCTTTATCTCTAGTTCTCTCTATTTGTCTCTAGTTCTCTCTCTTTCTCTAGTTTACTCTCTTTATCTCTAGTTCACTCACTTTATCTCTAGTTCACTCTCTTTATCTCTAGTTCTCTCTCTTTGTCTCTAGTTCTCTCTCTTTGTCTCTAGTTCTCTCTTTATTTCTAGTTCTTTCTCTTTATCTCTAGTTCTCTCTTTTCGCTCTCTATCCCCTCTCTGTTTCTCTCTCTCTCTTCTCTCGCTATCCCCACTCTATATCCCCTCTCTGTTTCACTCTCTCTCTTCTCTCTCTATCCCTTTTCTATTTCTCTCTTCTCTCTCTATCCCCTCTCTGTTTCTCTCTCTCTCTTCTCTCTCTATCCCCTTTCTGTTTCCCCCTCTCTCTTCTCTCTCTAACCCCTCTCTGTTTCTCTCTCTCTCTCTATCTCATTTTTAAGTAAAGTGTCCTATATCAGGCCTTTTGATCTATTGGGCAGATGATGTTAAGGTCATATGTTTCTTTGGCCAACGATCAAAGAGAAGGGTGCCATGTGGCCAACACAAGGAACAACTGCATTTAATTTCCCCAACTAAAGTCAGGTACCCATTAGAGTAGGGTAGACTCAGGGGCGCCCTAAATAATTCAAGATCCCAGTCTTAACTGAGATTCAAAACTAGGATTGGATCCCAGGCTTAACCACTTGGCAACCGCACGCCCTCCCATTTTTACAAAGCCTATATCAATTCATTCTGTCTGTCTGGTACTTTTATCGTATATGTAATTTCTGCAACATCCAAACTCGGATCAAGTTGAAATTTCGAAAACAATTTTTCTTGTACTTAAATAAACAAGAATGAATAAAAAGCTAAACAAAACAAGAATACAAAGAGATTTAGTTATCACACAAACTCAGAAGCTGCCCCATCGGATCCGTCTATTTGCAAGGAATATTCAAGCCATGATTTTGTTTTGACTGTTAGAGGTAATAATATTTCAAAGATTCATTCGGCGTTGAAAAGAAAAATTGTTTTGTAAAATGTTTGACAAGTTTCGGATGTCTCTTCAAAGTTAAAGGTTATCTCTTTCCTTGTCCAAACCTCACGCTGGACGACAGGGGATGGAAGAATGAACCCGGGACTATCAAGACAATCAGCCCATCGCGCTGACCTCCCCACCAGGCGTTGCTGTTCAATGTACAACAAACTAATAGCCTATTATTGATAAAGTGGTTTGTTTTTTTTTAGACTTATAGCATGACAACTATGTCACGAACGGCGATTTTGGAATTGTTTTGCAATTTAAAAATAACAACAGGTATTGAACTAGTACTTCGGCAACGTCTGCTCTATGTTTCAGTGCAGTTACCAACAGAGCTATTATCATTTTCATTTAAATAAAATAAAATGTAGATCTAGATCTACCAGTACCTAAACTAAGCATCTGATATAGATTTCTTAAGATCCATATCTACTAGATCTAGAACTATAGTTGAAATTAGAACTAATTTTTATGTAATTTAGATTAGATTTACATTAAAAAATAAAAAAAATAGATAATCTAACAATAGATTGAAAGCATCATTAAATTTAAAAATAGAACATTACTTTAATATTTATAACATTGCAATATAGATCCATAAATTGGGAAATCACAATCTATATTTTAAGTCTAGATTTCGATCTAGAGATTAAGATTCTAGATCTTGATCTAGTCTATTAAATTTTAGACTATACCTAGAAATTCTACAATGACTTTAATTAGAATATAGATCTAGATCTAGTCTTAAAAATCTAGATAAGATCTAGTATACAAAATTAGGGGGCCGATAAAAATGTCTTTTATTAATACGAGAAAGTTAACGAGGTCTAATAATCATTGGTACACGAAGTTCTCATAGAATCTTATTTGAAGAATACATTCCATATGAAGTTAAAGGATAACAAATTTCACTACTTCATACGGCCTAGTTGTACTAAAAATGTACTAATAAAAATAGTTCTAATCGTTAGTCTCTTTTTTAATAATTTTGTTTTGTGTGTTCTTACTTATTTTCAGGTTGTGAGTCTTCACAGTGGACTTGCACTATTGGCCAATGTATCGATATTGGACATCGGTGTGACGGAGCTGACCAGTGCACAGACAAAAGTGATGAAACTAAATGCTGTCAGTTAATTCATTTTCCTAACAATAAAAAACTTTCATTTAGTTACGTATTAAATTCATTCATTGAAAAAGTTTAGAAAGGGAGATAAAAGGTACGACAAGATGCCAGTTGGGCCGACATTATCTGTAACTATTATTTTTGTTTTTGTGTATCACAATTTTAATTTTTACATAACTTAACATACTATATATATATATATATATACATATCATGTGCGTAGCCAGGATTTTTTTTCGGGAGGGGGACCAAAAAAAATTCATGCGTATGTGTACATAATTAATCCCTTCATTCTTTAGGAAGACGTTTATTGTACCCTAGAATAAGTTCTTCCTGGAGTTAGCAGAAAAATTATAGACTCCCCGCCATTGCCAGCAAGGTAAATGAAGTCCAATGCTCCGCGGTCATCCTCAGCTAACAGTCTCACGTCCAGGAGATAAATCTCTTCGAGTTCACGTTGAAGATGTCTTCCTCTTGACAGCTCAGATTCAAAGTGGGCTGACTGACATTCCTCTATGCCAATGTCAATGATGATGGCAGAAGTACACATGCCCTGTTTGTAGTTTTCTTGGCATCTAAATTCTATGTGTGATGCGCCGCACGTACAATTCATGGTAAACTTCTGGATGCAGTTGTCGAGCTTCGAATTTCCTTCGTAGGCACCGGCAGATAGGCAGAGGTCTTTAAAGTCCACAGCAATAGGCTTGGACGCAGACCCAACGTTGTCTTGAAATATCCGGCTCATTGAGGTACTGGTAACAGGTACAACAGGAACAAACGCGTGGCTGCATGTGAACCTGCAGTCTCCTTAAAAGGCGTCTGTCAGGAGTGTCTGCTGAAACAGCGTGCCCGAGCAACGGCTATGTTGAGTAAAACAGGGCTTGAAATTATCTCTTTGTGTGTCAAAAGGCCACGGCATCGTCTCAACAACAGCCTGATCAACTGGAGAAAGAGAAAGCGGCACCGGAGGAAAACAGTGCGGATGCCTTTGTAGGGAACACGCTCCCTGCCGCCTGTTACTCCCACGGATCGACATCCACCTGAACTATCAAACATCTACTACATTGTTTCTTTTCGGGACGAAAAGTGCTAAGGGGGGGGGGGAATGTTATAACCTTGTCATGCACACGGCCATCCAAGATAATGCAGGAAGTAGGTGCGCACTATCAGTGACTAGACAGGAAGAATGTTGACAAGGGAGAGAACGATAACCGCCCAAGTGAGAGCGGATGTAAAGATGATGAGCTCAAGATATGTTGTTCTACATGTATTTGTGATGTCCTGTAAATAAACATCTATGTCTCGCTGAGTTTGCCTCCCTTCAGTTATTACAATATATATTGTAATAAACCTGGTGGTGGCACATATTGGGGTAGTGTTGTGGGGGTAGTCATCCGACGCAAATAGCGATAGACGAGCGGTCAACCGTGACGAGTTACGACGGTCAGCCGAGACGAGTGTCAACTTGACGGTTCGGGAATTGGATCATGCGTCAAGAGGGATGTAGTCATCTGACCACCCAGTTCATTATGACGAGACGAAGAGACCAGTGCAAGAGTTGATACGGCGGTACGGCTATTAACGGAGATATATTTGTACAACCTGCGTTACGTGTTGATAATTGTACAGTATTTGCTGTTATTTATTGACATTACACTATTACTTAATTTCGGAGCCCTGAGTTGTCAAGTTCTTTAAGTTGGTGGTGTCGTGTGGTGCAGTTTGCAGAGAGCCTGGATAGTGAGATTCGTAACAATATATATATATATATATATATATATATATATATATATATATATATATATATATATATATATATATATCATGGGCGCAAGGGGGGGGGGATCGGAATTCAGTAATTGATTTTTTGCTTTGATTTTCTTTATTTTTGGTGACATTTTAATACTATACCATCACTTGCCCCAGCGCAGCTATAAAAGAGGGGTGGGGGTTTGAGTTTAAAAACCCTACCTGGTGGTTTTAACTACCAGAGGGGTTTGAGGTCAAAACCCCTATCATGGAATTTTGAGTTTAAAACCCACTACCAGCGGGTTTTGAGTTTAAAACACCCTACCAGGTTTTTTGCAGTTAAATCCCTCTCTTCTAAAAACAAAACAAAACAAAAAAGCAAACGGATGGTTTTTGAGTTTAAAATCCCACTACAGAGAGTTTTGAGGTGGGAAACCTCTATATTCAATATTATTGTAAAGTAAACTACAGTTACCCAATTCTAAGACCGTAGCTAAATGAGGTTTTGAATTAAGAAAAAAATAACTCTAGAGATTTTTTAGTTTAAAATCCACAACAGATGATTTTGACGATAAAACGTCCCTTTTCGATATAAAATCTAAAGCAAGCTACAGTCACCTAATTCCAAGAGTGTATTCAAGAGAGGTTACACATTTGTACCAGTGGCGGGTATCCATTAATAAAGTGCATTGAGTAGTCATCTGCCTAAATTGAAAAACACTCTGTCTCAAAAAGATGGCTAAGACAGATTTTAGGAGTCAGTTATAGAGATCGGGTCTAAATCAAGGAAATCCTATGCCGAATTGGGAGTCGAACCCTTAGTAAGGTTGTGACAGAGCGTCGCATGAGGTTTGCGGGACATGTTTTCCGACAAAATGAAGTACGCATACTAGGGGTTGCGATGACATCCTAGTACAACTTGGCACCAGTAAGGATGTAAGAATAACATTTTAGGTTTTTGAAATAAAACTTTTTAATAGCAGGAAAATTTACAGTAGATACCTCAGAATATTCATTTTGTTGGCTTTCAATACCAGAAATAGTGCTTGGCCCGCCTCGCGCTGGGGGAGCTGCTATTGCTCCCTCAGACCCTCAGATACTATGCTGGCAATGGCGGGGAGTCTACAATTTTTTCCAATAACTCCAGGAAGAAACATTCTAGGACATAATAAACGTCTTTTCTTCCGAACGAATGAAGGGTCAGAATGTAATAAATATAATGTACACACACACATCCTTTTTTTTTCGCGGGTGGGGGTGGGGAAGAAAAAAAATCCCCCCAACCCCCCCTACGCCCATGATATATATATTTATATATATATATGTATATATATATTACGTTAGTATCAAGAATAACATTTTGACTATATTTGAGATTATTAATAATTTTATTTTAACACATGCATTGTAACTTAAATAAGTTTTACCAACGATATGGGATTTTCTTAGTAGTGGGATTTCTAGTCCTTGATGGTCAATTAAAAAATCAAATGGCCCTACAATTATTTAAAATATATATAGACTGCGAAAAGAAAATCTAAGCACCGGAGGACAATGATTATGCCTGTGCTAGTTGTGGAAAAATATGTAGGTCACATTTGGGGCTACGTCTTCCTGTCCTTGTTTAATAGTGCGCTTTGGTGCAAGGCAGCGTAACAACAATATATTTATATTACAGATTGTGATGATAAGCCGATCAACTTGTTGATTGCAATAGATGAAGGAGAAACTGAAGACATCAACATCATTATAAGAGACTTTCTCAAAGACTTTCTCAAAGATGTTTCTGTTAACGGTAAAAACGTGTTGGTTAGGTTTCTGAAGTATAAAGGGACAACTATAATGGCTTTTAATCGCACAGAAGTGAGCAAGGTTAAGATATTGAAAGCTGTAGACGAACTGAAATGGGAGCCCTCGCCCTACGCTGACTTTAGAGATATCGTAAGCTAAGCCAACTCAATATCCGCATACTACTTCGGGGCTTATCGTCAGAGAGCTCGGAATATTTTGCTTCTGATAACCCCCTACTTAAGCAAATACAACTACATAAGTTTTACTGCGGTGACCAAAATGATTAAAGAAAGAGGAATGCACATTATAGCTGTCGGGGTTGAATTGGGCCTACGAGATAGCCAATACTTAAAGTATGTGGCGAGTGAGCCTGTAGAGAACAACACGTTTGCTGTGGATGCTGCTAAAGATTTGAATAAGATCATCCCTAGTCTTACGTCAGCACTATGTCAAGGAAACTCCTTCAATGGTAAACTATTATTTCAATAAGATAGTCTCTAGAGTTACATCAGTTCTGTGTGAATGTATGGCCTCCAATGTTAAACTCTATTTTATTAAAAAAACAAACTTTTATATAGTTTTCAATGTATGTTAAAGAACGAGCTGGCTGAGTGGTAAAGCGTTTGGGTTTGAATCTCGCATCTCGGTTAAGGCATAGATTTTGAATTTCTGGATTTTTAGGACGCTTTAATCCCAATCATTAATTAGGGTAAGTAAAGGCAGTTGCTCGTTGTGCTGACGACATTGCACCCTTCTAAATCATAGAAATGATATAAATGGATGGGCCTTGACTATTTTTCCTATAGATTGCATGGTCTGGAAGAAGTACTATACTTTTTTTAATGTATGTTAGTTTGTTACTTTTGAATTTTGATTCTAATTAGTGTGCACACTGCACTGAGTATAATGACTTGGTCTATTTAAAATCACAAATAAAATGTAACTTGCCTGTGGGGTTTTGTATGAAATATTCTTTTCTTATGTTCTTTCAATGCCTTCAAGAGATTACGGATAATTTTACACCAACACTCCTGACATTAACTCCAGTGCTTGATAAAACTACAGGACGTAAGTAGCTAGTAGAATAAAATGTATTTTAATTGTTAGTTTTTGTAAAACATTTCATGGAGCCAATTTATTTTTTAGAAGCATTAGAACATTTTGACATTTGAAATCCTGACATGAGATAGTCAGCTTGATAAATATATAAGTTTAATTGGGGAATACCTGTAACATGGTCACTTATTTACATAACAATATAAAAAGCAAGATAACATGGACCATAATAATTATGAAATATTAATTAATTATTATTATTATAATATTTAATGTAAAAAAAAAAATCAAGTGCTAGCCTGGGGGGGGGGTCAAATTTGAACCCTCTCCCCCAACTCTAGCTACGCCACTGGATAGACTAAGACTAAGACTAAAACTGCTTTATTGATACTTTAGGAAATTTGTTGTGATTACAAGGACTCTTTTCTCATATAAAGACAAGTCATAGAGAGCTGAGAAATCTAAAAATATGAAATTGCGCTAAACTAAAACAATTGGTCAAAATAATTCCATCCGGCCTCGCTGAAACGCCTGCACAAAGAGTAGCCCCCCCCCCACACACACACACACATCCTTTTTCCAACAAAAAAAAAATTAACGAAATGTATCTTACGTTAGGGCCCTGTGATGGATTGGCACCATGACCTTTAACCTTTGTACGTTTATGAAATGGGAGAGGTGAAGAATCTACGTGTGGAATTTAGAATCTACCAGGAAGAGTTGAACGGATCTTTATTATATTTTTTTTTTGATCATGATAATAAGCCAACATATTTGAAGAAAGATTTGTATGGAAAGTGTGGCTGCTTTGTTGTTTTTTTTAAACCTATAAACGGCATTATAAAACTAATAGATCTATAAGAAATTGAATTACATGGCTGAGACAAACTGATTGATACAGTTACACTCAATATAAGCTTTTTTTGTGGTCTGTCTGTCCGTCCGTCCCGTTTACATCTCGTAAACTAAAAAAGATAGTGAAAATCAGACATCATATTATTTTCGACCTTTCAAAGTTCAGATGCAACGGCTACTTTTTTTCTATTCTGAAAACGAAAAATCTAATCTTTAAAATCAACTATGGAAGCAGTTTTTTTTCATAAAAATTAACAAACAAAGGAAGTTATTTAATAAAGTTAAATAAGTTCTGTCATACTAAATACTATATTTTTAATGAGGAAAAAATCTAATTAGTATGCATTTAAGTGGAATATAATTTAAAACAACCATTACCAAGTAGTTCTTCATATTATCGCGCAAGTGGCAGAGCTGCTGTAGGGCTATGGAGCTCTTAACGAAAGAATTTTTTTTTATTTCTTTTTACGAAATTGTTTTTTTTTTCAAGGCTTTGAATTGACCATTTAGAAAACAATAAGATAGTCATAATTCATTATAAGACATCAGTTAGGCCATGTTCATATCTAACTTCTGATTCACTTTCACCTATCTCTTGGTCTGCTGGGCCGTTGTGGCACCACACAAGATTTGTCAACCTTCTTTCTCTATTCTTCTCTGTCATTTGCCTTTTGACAGAATCTGATAATCTTTCTGAAAATATGGAAACCTGCCTTTTACCTGCCTGGGTGGACCACTTCGGGGGCCGATTTTGAGTTAGTGTTTTAACAAACTATTTTTGTAACCTTATTTATTTATTTTTTTTGGTTGAAAGTATTTTTTTATATATTTTTCTTGTTTTACATTGTAGCTTCAACTTTAGTTTCTACAGCCAGTGGTTCAACGGATTACACAGCAGTTATAGTCAGCCTGGTGGTCATAACCATTTTTTTTCTAGCAATCGTGGCGTACAAATTTAAAGGTAATTTCATTACAAATCTTATATAAGCTCACTCTATCTGTCGGGTACAAATTATGAACGCGTTAATTTCTCCCACTTCCCATTCTCAGATCAAGTTGAGACTTTTTACTATTATTCATTGGAATAGACATAACATTAAACAATTAAATACTAAATAACAAGTTAATTAAATAACGGCAATTAATTAATTGTGTTTGATATAAAAGGGAAATAAATCCTAAAATATCGAGATATGTAAATATGAAGTTTTCCAATAAGATTTGCTTTTTAAAAATTATTTTTAGCGGCCACCGTAAGGGGAAAAGCCGCTATTAGGCTTGTGGTGCATTATGTCCGTCTGTCCATCTGTCACACGCAGATGTCAAAAACTAGAAGAGATGAAAAATATTATTTCCCCATGCGATGTGGCTCGCAAAGATCAGGTGCAACGGCTACTTTTTGTGTTCTAAAAGCAAATCGTTTAATTTATAAAATTAATTATGCAAGCGATGTTTTCATTAAATTAAACCAATTCTTAGCTATACACAAATGTAAGGAAAATACTGTTACATTATTTTGACAAAGAAAGACAATTTTCTGTGTATTTTCAATATCACGAAGCCAAATATATCTATTAAATGTACAAGAAATGTTCAAATCAAATATTAGTTTACTGTGTTTTCTCTGGTCAACCGTTTGATAAAATTAAAAGAAAACAAAGGCTAAAAATGCACTATGTATGTAAATATCACGCACATTTTTTAAAATGGTCTTTTTTATGCAGGGCATTTCGTGCAGTAGCGTGACGGCCGCGGTGAAACATTATACCAAACTAGTACCTTCAACATTTTTAAATAATCATATTTTATTTACTTTTTGTTTAGTGCCCCCATTAGGATAAAAGCCGCTATTTTTTTTTTGGTGGATTATGTCTGTTAGTTGGTCTGTCCGTCACGTTTATTTAAAAAAAAACACTAAAAGTCATTGAAAATTTATTTTAAATCTTTAATGTTCCTTAATATTTTCATGTGAAATGCTTTAGTGTAAAACACATTTATTTTTGGATAATAAGGATAATAATGTAAATAAAGATATTGGTATTAAATGACCGCGTAGTTCAGAATGCGTTTAAAAGCTTTATCTCCTTTTCTTTACTCTAGAGAAATTTCGGTGTTTTTCAAGGAACACACGGTAAGTAAAGTGATCATAGTGACAACTAGATGTATGTTTGTAACTATTTTCTTATAACACAATAAAAATATGAAACTGTTTATAATTAATAAAATCATAGATTTAATATAAGTATCTTTTTTTTTCAGAATTTCTACAATTTCCATTCAAAGTAAAGGTAATTTTAATTATAATATTTCTAGATTTTGAAGACTATATAGACATTTCAAAAACGTCTTTTTTTCAATGATTAACTTAATTTTTTATATTTCTATTTTAGACCAGGATTATCTAGATGTAGACCATTATGACTATTTACAACACTATGAACTAAAAACTGAAGACCTTAGCAAGACACAGGATAAAGACACTGGTGTGAAACAGTTTTAACATTTATTCGTATTTTTAATTTCGTATCATTTGTTTAAGTAAAAACTCTTTTACCTGTCAATATTTTTCTAAGTTTAATTTACGTGCGAGCCTGATAGTTCTATAACAGATAAAATCTGAATCTTATTGTTAAAACTGTAGACATGATAAAGAAAGTTTGAGCATGTTACCTTCAGGACTGTATGGAGGAAAATAAGGTTTTAGATTCTAAGAAACTTAGAAATGTTTACAATTTAATTGGATGGATCATAAGTCTTAGTATTTATAGAATATATGCAATGCTATTTAGTGTCAAAAATAATTATTACCTCATGTCCGAAGTAACTATTACCTCATTTCCATAGTAACTACTAACTCATGTCCAAAGTAACCATTACCAAATGTCCAAAGTAACTACTAACTCACGTCCAAAGTAACTACTAGCTCATGTCCAAAGTAACTACTAGCTCATGTCCAAAGTAACCACTAGCTCATGTCCAAAGTAACTATCAACTTATTTCCAAAGTAAAAATTACATCATGTCCAAAGTAACTATTGCTACATTTCCAAAGTTGACATTTCCTTATGACAAATAACTTACCATATTTCTGAAGTTTATCAGAGATCCTTGATTAGGTTAGTAAATAACAGAATATCTCTTTACGAAACACAATTTCAACGTCAAGTTTAAATCATTATAAGAGTAAGCACGTACTAGATTTCAAGGAAGCTTAGGTTTATAAAAGGCTGTTACAAATATTATATTGCCTAAATAAATACAATTTTGTTTACATGTTATTTCTCCCATTTTCGAATCAAGTTGAAACTTTGCATAAGTATTTAATTTCGCTAACAAAGCGAAAATTTGTCAATCAAGTAACAAGTTAATATGCTTATTAGTTGTAATATATGAAAAAGATAAATAAATCTTACAGTATTGAAATGTATGGCTGCAACTGTGCAGTTCTTCCCCCTAGAAAAACCCTTTTTAAAGTGTTTCTTTTATTTTTCTTCTTAGTCTTAATGTAGTCAATTTTATACTTGGTGTTACAAGACGTTAATTTTGTCATAGGTTTTAAATACAGTAGTTGTTATTTTGATATAGCAATACATCTAAATTCTGCACATATTCCTATCCTTGTACGTAACTATACAGACTATCATGATCTACTGGACTATGACAAGCATGACCATTATAATGATGTCTACAAACAAGAGACCTATATGGGAGTTGGTGAGTTCTGTTCATTTTAACTTTCCCTCACATAATATACAATCATTACAGAGAAAGGTGGATTACTCTGGCGCCTATGAGTCCACCTAGCTTTAATGGATACAGTGGCGTCTCTAGGGTGGGTGTCACCCGGTACGGTCCACTAGGGTTTTACCCCCTCGCTCCCACCCCCACACACTCACAGAAAAAATTGTGTTTTTTTGTTTGTTTGTTTAGCCATAATACACAAACTTTATAATTAACTGCATTCATTGATTGTTAAACAACTATAAAATGTCAAATAAATTAAAAATTCAGTTGTTACAATTTATCTATAGTTCAATTTTGTAGCATTGCAACCTTAAGAAAATTATAGTGTTTTTTTTTTCTTTTCTGGATTTAAAACCTGAAAACGTATTTATCACTAAAAATTAATTTCTTCAAATATTCCATTTTTGATAAATTTACCCTCTATAAATGTTTTGTTTTTTTTTGAACGTGTTATGCTTTTGGTAAACACAAATTTAAATTAGCCACCACTTTGTAAATAGTTTAAAGATAGACCTACTCTTATGTATCTTTGACCTTCTAGTACAGGGGTTCTCAACCTGTGGATCGCGATCCCTTTGGGGGTCAATTGACCATTTGCCATGGGTCGCCTAAGACCATCGAAAATAGGGATTGTTATTGTCTACTTTTCTATTGCTGTATGTGAGCGGGGGGTGGGGGGTCGCGGCAGAGTGGGAGGTTGTAAAAAGGGGTCGCGGAACTTAAAAGGTGGAGAACCGCTGTTCTATTGCATATTTTCCGCAAAAAAAAATATAAGATAAAACAAAAGACATCGGGCAATAGATTTTAAGTTGCACCTTTATAGTGATACCTACATATATTAGACATAAATGGATAGCAGCACCAGGGACCAAGTATTTTTAAGAGAGAAAGTAGTGAATTAAAATGCTGCGAAAATAAGGGAATGCGCAGACCGAGGCTCGAACCTGTGACTCTGCATTTGACCCCACCGCCAAGCCATAACGCACCAAGCGAACTTAACCTCTAGACCATCGGAATGTCCAAAAAACATTCTTCTGATCCAGAGTCATTTCGCCCGTATGAAAATTACCAACCCAGTGGTCAGAGGTCACAAGCCCTAGCTAGCCCTCCCCCACCTCGCAGCATCCATTCACTAACAACTTCAATAGAGCCGACACAGACAGCCGTTAGGCATGTATTAGACAAACAATGGCTCTACCTAATTGTGTATCTCTCATAATGACAAGTGGACAACATAAACACATTACATATAGAAGCTTCAGTGGGCATGAGCAATTAAGCTGTGAACGTTAATATGGAGTTGAAGCTAGGTGCTGAAACAAATGTGATACATACATATATTAGACATAAATGGATACATGGATAGTATGTTTACTAAAACAATGGCCGCCGTTGTCTTAGCAACAACATTTAAAAACCTTTTTTAAAAATATTGATAGAGTACTCATAGCTAAAAAGTTAACAGATTACCCAATAGCAATTATATTTTCTTATAACTTAGAGGAGTATCCTAGCAATAGAACTAAGATGTTGCAGAAAGATCTACGGTTTCGATAACAAAGACTGCATAACAAATAAAGAGATTGGAAACAACATTAATACAGAGATTGGACCACAAGATGACCCGCAAACCACTAATAAAAATCTCAAACTTGAACTCTATGGCCAGAACTCGCAAAGACCTTCCTTCAGGGAACAGTACTAGGAAAAAGAAGAAGAGGCAGATAGAGAATGGACAGGTACGTCATAGGAGGAAACTCTATTCAAGGCAAAAGACAGAAAAGAATGGAGAAATACAGTCGACAGATCTTGTGTGGTGCCCCAACGATTCAACAGACTAAGGGATAGGTGAAGGTGATATTTCTGCATGTTTTCAAAGGGAAATCAAATTTCGCAAGGAGATACATTTCATACAAGAGTATGTTTACAAAACAAAGTGATACAAATATAAAAAATGTCGCAATTACGGGATTTGCACTTTATAGTATAACAGAAACAAAAAAAACAAAAAAACATTATAAAAGATGTAACTGGATCCTTGTCTTGTGTCTTTTTGCGACATTGTTCACCCCATTTAATACTGATAGCGATATTGAAAAAAAAATTAATCTTTCTACTTTTTTGACTTATAACCAAACATTTAGAACTTTATATTTTTTTATAGGCAATGATAAAGAAGTGCATCCAGAAGACCATTATGATAATTTGGACTATAAAATGGAAATGGTATCAGGATATATCACACCAAAGGAGGTTCTCTACAACAGCACTACATTTAATGGTCAGTTTTAACTTTTTGTTTTAATTCAGCTTTTTATTCAAGGAAAAGAAAAGAAAGACTTACTTATAGGACAATATGGCAATGTAGTGTATGCTTTCCAGACATTTTAAATGTACCTTGTGAGTTATAGTCCTAAATTTATTTAACTAGAAAAATATGAGATAGAGTAAAGGTTGGAAAAAGTCGACTAGGAAAAGATTATCTGGCTTTTGAACTCATCTCAACCGTGACTGTTATATTGAAAAATTTCGTTTGAATTATAACTTTTCCAAAGCAAAGTCTTTCTTAAAATAGTTATGATAAATTCATGTCAAATTACACAAACTCTGTCTGGAAAGGGCAAGGGCGGTAAAATGAAAACTATTAATTCTCGCTCCTATTTATAATTTCTGCTATTGATTGCATTTTGCATTAAAGAATAGGGGTTGGGCGACTCGATATAAGAATTTACTTTATAACATATATAAATTATATTAGTGACAGATTTTTTTTAATTTTGTAATTTCTTACTATAATACAAAAAGAAAAAGTATTGATTTGTCCGATGGGGGGAAGGGGATTGCATGTATCGCACTTCCACCTGTTTATATTATATAGATATTCGACTAATTTTGTTCACATTTCTCCATAAAAGTAAGACCCCCCCCACTCAAAGGGTATAGATGGGAAGGGCGGTGGAGGTATTCGCTCTTCCCCTTCCAATCGGCCAACAGGTGAACGAAATTATATAAAGACCGGTTAAAATACCAATAACAAGTTTTAATCATATAGATATTTAATTGATTCTGTTAGCAAGCTGTGATTTCTACAAATAAATAGGACCACCCCCCCACTCGAAAGTTTATGGTGGGGGGAGGCGGATTGATGCCATCGCCCCCTCCCGACCCTACCGAATCGGCCAAAATACTAGAAAGGGGGGGGGGGCGAAATAATCTAAAAATAGGTTGAAATATAAATAAATTAGTATATATTATTAACATAAGTAATAAATTCGCATACAAATTGTGTGAATTCTATACTATAATTCGTCCGCCCCCCCCCCGAAGGGGGGGGGGGTCGGCCGAGTGGGGGGTGGCGGAGGGCGGTAGGGGCGATCGTATCCGCCAGTGCGTGTAGCGCAGTAACGATTATCACAGAGCTGTCTGTAGACAGCATAAGAGCCAAGGCACAAAGGAAAAGTTGACGAATAAAAGATAAGGCAACGAAGAGGCTAAAGTAGAACCGAACCCAAACTTCTCTGGTTAACAGAAGTGGTTGTCATCAATTTTATCCTACTCGTAAATTCGTGGATCTGGAACCTTCTTGGTGGATGGAACATGGACACGATCTCAAAAGCGGCTCTAACGAAATTTGACAGTTACTGTGTGGAATTACTAGCTCTTTGGCCACACGGGGAAAACTATAGTTTGACTGTTCAAAGTATGAAAAGAAGTTAATTTGAATTCGGCCAGAGAACAAGGAAATATTTATATTGAACAGACTCTATGTATTCGTGTATTTCCGCGTGTAGGCATTACATTATTCATAAATTAAAGGATAAGGAACATTTTGTGCATCGTCTTCTATGTCTAGATGTTAAGGCCTATCATGAAAATATCTTATCTTATAAATTACAGATGTTACTTCATAAAATAAGAAGTAATGAAGTCCTACGCGAGTCGATCTAATCATGAATATTACAAATATTATAAAATGTACTAGATTTATACACTTTTTAAACTAGGATTCTTATTTTGCGGAGGTGCGGGGGGGGGGATTAAAAGATTGTTCCATTTCTTAAAATGTAATATTCATTTGTTATTAAGAGTTCAAGAATCGGTTTGTAAGTTCTAGAAAGAGGTACTGTCTTTTTTTTTTTTTAAATTATAATTTCATGTTATTCTTGTTAGAAGACAAATGAAGTAATTCGCTGTAATTTCAATGTGTATTTCTAGATTATGATAAGCTAGAGCAATCTAGAGGTGAAGAGCACATTTATGGCAGACCTAGATCTACGGGGAACTTTACACAAAGGCCAGAACTTCCTGCATTCACTAAAGATGTTAAAGGCAAGCCTAGACGGGGTACTTTATAAAACACGGGTACAAAGCTATATACCACGTGACATAAGGTCAAGATCAAGTAAAAACTTTACAAAGAGCAGTCCAAAAATAAGTGGACAGGAAACAAACACATCTATCTGGATGTATACATACGCTTCTATTTAAAAGCCATTCAGGGCCGGCCTTAGGCCTTAGTGGGCCCCGCACTGTTATAGGCCCCGTGCTAATTCTAGGTTTAAATTATTTAATGAAACCTTTGTGACTTATGACAGGGTTCCCGCAGCCTCATGGTTTTCCAGGAGCATATTAAAAAAACTCCTGAAATTGCGAAATTGAAAAAGGCCTGGAAATCTCCTGAAATTATTGAAAATCTCCTGAAAACTCATAAAAATGTCCTAAACATAGACAAAATTGTCGCTTTGGGCGGTCAATCAATTTGGAAAACGCTAATCTTTCGAGCAATAAAAAAGGTATTGTCAGATTTCATTTAATAAAAGTATAATACAAAGACAAATTTATTTTCTAATACAAAATCTTAGTTTTCACTTACTATCCTTATCCCTACCCAGACTGGGGCCTGCGCATTCCGGTTCGCGTAGGGTCCCGCAATAGTTAGGGCTGTCCCTGAAGCCATTTGTACATATGACAAATAAATTGGATTATGAACATTGTTTCAAATCTCTTACAATCTGTCAACTACCTGGTGTTTATTCTGTTCACACTGTAAACTTTGACAAAAAAACTTTGCTCATAGAGATTTTAATTTCTTGAAATGCATTATGTTATTTTAATAATAGCAAATGTACGCTCATTAAAAGAAAAAAAAGAAAAAATTATTCAATAATTCATGTAACATAAGTGTGGTGAACAATGCGGACAATCCCTTTATAAGAAAAGGTGCCATTAAGATACTCACGGACTATCTTTTAATAGTCTACCTGTTGCATTGATATTACCAAGACGTAACCATATCCATTTACAAGCTTTTCTACCAGACAGAGTGAGCTGATTTAAGCTTCGAAAAGTATGTACTAAACAAGAATTTATTTATTTGTTTATATTTCTAACGTTTATATGTATATATATATATATATATAAATATTCGTTATGTATGGTTTATGAAGTATATGTGTATATGGTAAGTGTATTATATGTATAAGGTACATGAATTATTTATTGATTTCTAGACTATGTTTATCGGAAAATATTACTATATATATGTGTTAAATGCATTATGTTTATATGGTATATGGTATGCATTATGCGTATGTATACGGTATATACATTCTATGTTTATGGTGTATGCATTAAGTGTCTTTGATAGATGTATTTTGTTGTATACATTATATCTCTATGGTATATATATTATTTGTATATAGAATTAATAGTATCTCATTGTGGTTCATTTTGTACACCAATGATTTTCAATCCGATAGTTCTTGTTGCTCCTTCACAAAATTCGCTGATGATGCGGCTCTTCTTGTCCTGCTCTCAGAGAGCTCAGACGTAAATGAGTATTTCAAAGAGTTAGAACACATTGAAGGATACTGTGAAGATAATTTTTTATTATTAAATGTAAAAAAAAAACAAAGAAATGATAATCGATTTTCGTATGGACAAGAAGGAAAATGATATTGTTTTTGTAGCTGGAGAGAGTATTGAAATTGTGCAAACCTTTAAATACCTTGGTACTATCCTAGACAATAAACTAAATTTTACTGCAAAAACTGATTATATCAGCAAAAAAGGGCAGCAAAGATTACGATTACTAAGAAAACTGTCCTCGTTTAATGTTAGCGAAAAGGCCTTGGCTATGTTTTATCACGCTCACATCTGCAATATTTTAAGTTTCAATATCACTGCCTGGTATGGCAATCTGAGCATTAAAAATAAAAATAAACTTTACAGAATCCTAAATGCTGCTGGCAAAATCATTGGCAAAAAACAACCCCCATTTGGGCAGTTGTTTGAGACAAACATCTATAAAAAAGCTAACAAGATCCTCGAAATAAAGAATCACCCTTTGTGTCAGGATTTTGTGATTTTACCATCACAAAAGAGATACAAGACACCGATAGCAAAGACAAACAGACACAAACACTCTTTTGTTCCCCTGGCAATCAAATCATTAAATAAGAACAATCTGGTATAAACTTTGTTACATGTAAATTATGAGTGAGTCTGGTGTGAATGTACACTTTGGTTTCTTATAGTTATAATGTTTTTTGTTTGGTGTAATGCACAAATTGTAAGACAAATTTGCATACGGACAATAAAGATTATTATTATTATATATATATATATATATATATATATATATATATATATATATATATATAAATAATATATATATATATATTATGTAAACATACTGTATGTACTACGTTTGTATTGTGTATGTATATGTATTATAGCAAATTGATATATTTGTGGTTAGTTAAGTTTGGTCTAAATTTCATTTTGTTACTACCAGATCTTTATCTCATCTCAGTTTGAATCATGAGGTTATTGTTAATAAAAACTATTTCGAGGTTTTGGTCACAAAAGAAGTTTGTTCAAATTATTTCACTAAAAATACAACAGGCCTACAACATTTTAGTTGTGTACTAGCTTCCTGGAGCGACAGCCCAACGACAGAGAAAATGTGTTATTTTGTTATGACAGACCCATTGTTGTTTCATGGGTCATCATTCTTCTCATCTATTCATCATTTCTTCATCTCATCATCTTATCATTTCATCATTTCATTGTAGTGTAACTGAGTTGATTTTCTGCGTGCGTCCGGCGTGTCAGAAGGTCATGCCCAGTGCGTGTTTCATGTCCAGTGTTATGCCAGACGTGCTGGTTTCATTCACTGTTCATTGTAGTCTAATTTTGTCGAATAAAGCCATGTTATTGGTATACTAGTATTTGTTGTTTCATTACAATTTATTCGACAAAATTATGTATCTTGATTAGTGTTGAATTCCTTAATCTACAATGGATAAATTACTCAGACCGAAAGAGTTGGACATTGATCCTAATGCTCCACTGGCCTCAGAAAAATGGACTCACTGGTATGACACATTTCAGAATTTTCTTTCGTCCATCAAGGATATTAACGAAGACTTTAAACTAAAGTTGTTGAAGAATCACGTATCTGCTACGGTTTATATGCTCATCAGTGATGTATCGTCCTATTCGATGGCCATAGACACACTCAAGACAACTTATATTAAGGTAAAGAATGACATTTTGCAAGACACTTGGTTGCTACATGTAAACAGCAGCCGGGCCAAACGGTAGAGTCCTTTATGCTAAAGTTGCGAAGCCTGGCCCGGGACTGTGACTTTAAAGAAGTTACTGCAGAACAGCACAGAGACATTTGCATTAGAGACGCCTTCATAACTTGTCTGGCATCCAACACTATTAGACAGCGGTTACTGGAAAAGACATCTCTTACTCTACAAAGCGCTTTTGACGAAGCTAGAGTGTTAGAAACAGCCACAACGCATGCTCAGGCTTACAATTCAACGAACGAAATCTCCTGTGGGGCAATGAAAACACCAACTAGCTCCCATCTAGAAACATACATTTCTAATGAAGACCAGGAATTGAATGCCATTAAGTCGCTATGCTACTTCTGTGGTAGGAGGAGACACTCTAGGACTGAATGCCCTGCTCGAAATGCATTATGTCATCAGTGCGGTAAAAAGGGACACTTCCAAACTGCTTGTGAATCAAGTAAAACAACAGCCACCAAAGCTGCCAGCACAATATCACTGACCAGTGTGATAACTCCAACTACCTTGTCATCAACGCATTTCTCTGGGCTTACACAGTCTACGGCCCAAGTGAACGTCAACGGGTTGGTGTTGCAAGCTCTCATAGACACTGGCAGCTGTGAAAGCTACATATCAGAAGCCATCGTCAAGAGAAATAAATGGCCAGTACGCCCGTCTACAAACAGAATATTCATGGCCACTACACATCTTTCTGAAAAGACATTAGGACATACATTTGCCGATGTCCAGTACAAGGGAGAACACTACAAAAAGGTCAAACTTTCTATACTTGCTGGATTGTGCTCGGATGTAATACTTGGTGTAGACTGTATAAGTCTTCATAAGGAATTGACCATACCGTACGGAGGAAAACGCAATCCCTTACACATCTGTGGTCTTAAAGCAGCACGAGTCGAAACACCGAGCCTATTCAGTAATCTAACTTCTGACTGCAGACCGGTGGCTACTAAGTCCCGAAAGCACTCAATAGGTGATACCGAATTTATTGAGTCTGAAGTGAGAAAACTCCTCTCGGACAAAATCATTGAACCTTCAAAGTCTCCCTGGAGAGCACAGGTGCTGGTGACAACAAACGAGAGACATAAAAGAAGGATGGTCATTGATTACAGTCAAACAATAAATCGCTTCACCTTACTGGATGCATACCCAATGCCCCGAGTCGATGAACTGGTAGAACGGATATCCAACTATTCCGTTTTTAGTACACTAGACCTCAAAAGTGCCTACCATCAAATACCAATCAAGACTGAGGAAAGGCCGTTAACGGCATTTGAGGCATGTGGCAAACTCTACCAGTTCTGTCGCATCCCATTCGGTGTTACCAATGGAGTTGCATGCTTTCAGAGAACAATAAATCAAATTATTGAGAATGAAAAGTTGCAGGACACCTTTGCCTACGTGATCAATGTAACGGTATGTGGTCATGATAAAGAGTCGCACGATGAGAATATGCAAAGATTTCTAGATGCTTCTAGAAAGTATGGGATCACATTTAATGAAGACAAAAGTACGATAGCCACTGACAAAGTTTGCCTATTGGGATACGAAATTTCTAAAGGCCTACTCAAGCCAGACCCTGAAAGATTCCAGGCTTTAAGAAACCTTCCTCCTCCTCATGATATGCGCTCACAAAAACGGATCGTGGGCATGTTGGCGTACTACTCACAGTGGATCCCAAATTTTTCTAACAAAATAAATGTTTTGGCAAATAACACGTCGTTCCCTCTTTCAAAACAGTAAAGACAGCCCTTAACGAATTAAAGCAGGAGCTGGAGAAAGCTGCCATCTTCACCATCGACTATACTCGACCGCTGACAGATGTTGCAATAGCTGCCACCCTCAACCAGGATGGCCGCCCCGTGGCGTTCTTTTCAAGAACACTCTCTAAAAGTGAAAAGCGGCACTCAGCAATAGAAAAAGAAGCCTACGCCATTGTAGAATCTTTAAGGAAATGGCACCACTACTTAGTAGGAAATCGCTTTACCCTTGTCACGGATCAACGCTCTGTGGCCTTCATGTACGACAAACAGAGCAAAGGGAAAATAAAGAATGAGAAAATTCAAAGGTGGAGACTGGAACTGAGCTGTTTCCACTACGATGTCTTGTATAGACCAGGCAAACACAATGTAGCGGCTGATACGTTTTCTAGAAACGGGTGTGTGTCAGCTATGAGTCGAAATGAATTGAAACTGCTCCATGACTCTCTGTGTCATTCGGGAGTAACAAGACTGTGGCATTTAGTGCGAGCGAAAAACTTACCTTTCTCTTGTGAAGATGTCAGGCTGGTTGTCAACCAGTGCAGAATCTGTGCCGAAGTAAAACCCAGATATTTCAGTAATTCTAATGGAACTTTAATTAAGGCGATGCAGCCTTTCCAGAGACTTAGTATGGATTTCAAAGGACCGCTCCCTTCTACATCTCGGAACACATACCTGCTAACCATAGTTGACGAATTTTCAAGATTCCCGTTTGCATACGCCTGTTCTGATATGTCGGCTTCTACTGTAATCAGATGTCTAGATAATTTATTTGGACTATTCGGAATGCCTGACTATGTACACTCTGATAGAGGTTCCTCATTCATGTCAAGAGAGGTGCAGGAATTTTTACACGAGAGAGGGGTGGCCACAAGCAGGTCGACCCCCTATAATCCAAGAGGAAACTCTCAAGTAGAAAGGCTAAACGGTTCATTGTGGAAAGCTATAACTCTGGCCTTAAAAACTCAAGGACTCCCGGTTTTCAAATGAGAGCAGGTGTTAAACCAAGCCCTGCTCTGTTCTGTACCGCTACAAACGAGACACCGCACGAGAGAATATTCAAGTTCTATCGCAGGTCCACCTTCGGCAAATCACTCCCGACATGGTTAACTCAATCAGGAAAAGTGTTGTTAAAAAAAGGGAGTCCGTGCATCAAAATATGACGATGGTACAATAGCTGTGGACTTAATCACATGCAACCCACAGTATGCCATTGTAAGACTTCCTGATGGAAGAGAAGAAACAGTGTCACTACAACATTTGGCCCCCGCTTCAAGAGAGGGAGAATCAGAGGTGTATCAACATATGGAACATGAAGACCTTGAGCCGGAGACAAGCCCTATCAGACAGATGCAGGTGCCTACTGACCATGTGACTATGGAACCAATGGCTGCTCCTAACACACATGTACAACAGGGGAAAATGGACATCAAGAAGAAGTAAATACAGGGGCTGAGTCTTCAGTTAGAGAGACGCCGACGTCACCAACTGAAAGCGACGGCAGTATTGGTCCTGGTAGATATAACCTAAGACCAAGAACAAGCAGACCTAATTATAAGGTCTAACATAAATTTAATTATTTTTCCATATCACAAGTTCTAACTCAGTATCTGTAGGCTTAATATGACACACTTAGAACTGATCATTTTACAGTGTATAGCTTTTCTAGTTAGACTTTTGTATTGTATTACTTATTACATTATTATTCAAGACTACTTTCTCTACTGGTCTAACCTAATATTTGTATGCATAATATGACACTTAGCGACTGATAATTTTATAGTGTATAACGTGTTTGTTTAGAGGTATACAATGCTTTTCAATAGAGTAACTCTGTAAGTATTCTGTATGGATACTAAGGCCTCCTATATTGTTGTCCTTCACTATTATTTACATGTTTATGTTTGTATAACTTTTAGGCGGGGTGAATGTAGTGTAACTGAGTTGATTTTCTGCGTGCGTCAGGCGTGTCAGAAGGTCATGCCCAGTGCGTGTTTCATGTCCAGTGTGTGTGTGTGTGTCTGGTACTGCATCAGTGTTATGCCAGACGTGCTGGTTTCATTCACTGTTCATTGTAGTCTAATTTTGTCGAATAAAGCCATGTTATTGGTATACTAGTATTTGTTGTTTCATTACATTCATCATCTTATCATTTCATCATTTCTTCATCTCATCATCTCATCATTTCATCATCTTATCATTTCATCATTTCATCATCTTATTATTTCTTCATCTCATCATCTTATCATATCATCATTTCATCATCTCATGATCAGTCTCTTGACCTTCGTCGTAGAAGTGAGTGACAGATCGCGTAACTAAATCCCACAACTTTTCTTAGAAGGATATTCAGAGAGAGTTTGGTCCGTTCTTTTCTCCAGCCAGCTTTTCTTTGGAAGACCCTTTCTTCGCATTCCGTCCACTTTGAAAAGGAGTCATGTATTAGGATATAACCAAACCATCTCAGCTTTCCTCTCTTCACAGTATTGAAGTGTTCTTCCTTCTTGCCAGTTAGCGTGTTGACTTGTAAAAATATAATTCATTTGTCTGCTTTTTCCTGGTATCTGATACCCAACATTTTTCTGTAGCATCTACTCTCAAAGGCTTGAAATTTTCTTTCAGCCTCAGTGTTCAGTGTCCTACTTTCACAACCAAATAGGAATAGAAAGACCGCTAGGGAAGAAAACAGTTTTAATTATACTGCGTAGCGCAGCGTAGCTGATGTAACTTTTCCAGATTTTCCACAGTCTGCTCATGACAGAGAATGCTTCCACCTATTCTTAAGTTGGAGCCTAGGTATTTAGAAGAGTCAACTTCTTCTATTATTTGGCCATTCAATAGTATGCAGCACCTCGTACTATTTGCAACCACAAAGTAGTATTTTGTTCTATTCAATATTATACATCACCAAAAATTCACGCTACCACTAACACATCAAAAGTACACACACTCCATAACAAGTCCTTTTTAATTTAATAGTAACAAGTAACGACGTCAAAATATAAATGATTTTGATGCAAATGATTACAATAGATATAGTTCTAGCTGTATATATGCATGTATGTATGTTTGTGTGTTGTATGTATTTGTGTGTGTTAGGTGACTGTAGTTTTGCACATTTGTTGGGCGGGGGGGGGGGAGGTTAACTTCAAAACCTTTCTTTTTTTCGTCTCTCTCCCCTCTCTCTCTATTCTCTCTCTCCTCTCTCTCTATTCTCTCTCTCCTCTCTCTCTCCTCTCTCTCTCTCTCTTTTTTGGTTTTCCCTCTTGTTCTCTCCACTACAAGATCCTTATATAATTCTATGAATGTTAAAATCCCCCCTCCCCCAAAAAAAAATTACAATGGGAAATCCCGATGTAAAACATTTATGCGTTGAGCTCCCTTCTTCACCGTAGCGATTTAACCTGTGTCAATCTATCACCGTGTAGTGGGATTCACTGTATCGATCGCTACCTTCAGGTGAGTTGTTAATAAAAATGTTCGTAGTACACACAGGTCTATGATCTGTCACAGTTGACTGGCTGAACAGTGTGTTGTGAGTCACTATTTTCTTATTCGTTAGTAAGTATGTAGCCTAAAGTAGTCTAGATTAAGTTACTGCATATCCGGGAGAGGTGAAAACGTCGCTTCCCGCTAACTCTCTGTGTTAACGTATCCTAGTTTCCATGTGTTAGCAACTGTATTCACTCTCAACAAACACACGCACAAACACACATCACACGCACACACACATCCTTTATGAGCCATACTGCCCACGCACAGTGCATGGCTTGCGTCAAGCTATAGTGCATTCATCCTGTATCAAGTTCTATTTGGACTTGTTTCTGTAAGTTTCAGGGTAAAACTGAGTTTAATAGAAACAAGGTTAATCGAAACAAGTGAACTATTAAAGCAATACTTTAAACAAAAAAGCAATGCTTATATTAAGTGTAATTGTATCAGTCAATTTTAATAAATCATAGAAAATTTATAATTAATCTAGACCAATGTGTTCCGCGGAGCCCATGCGTTCCGCGATGCCTGAGTAGTTGTTCCGCGAACTACTGAAAAAAAAAAGGGTAATTAAAATCTATAAAAAAAATAAATAAGCAAAGTATTCCGCTAAATATTGAGAATCTGTTAAGGAAAAGGTTTTGGAAACACTAACCTAAACTAAAGTAAAGTTTACCTTTCAGATCTTGCGATCTATGGGGCAGATGATTATAAGGTTATCTGTTTCTATGGCCAACGAACAGGGTGTCATGTGGCCAGCACAACGACTAACCGCCTTTACTTTCCCCAACTTAAGTCAGATAGGCCTACCCATTAGAGTTGGGTGGACTCAGAGAATCTCTAAAAATCGCGATATTCTTAATCCCAGTCTTCATCGAGATTCAAACCCAGGACCCCAGGTTCAGACGTCAAGCCATTAACCACTCAGCCCCACTGGACTAGACTAACAATAACAAATCGGCGCGATTGGAAATATTCGAGAAACGATTTTTGTCAAGCAAAGAATGGAGAAAATTTCAAACAATTACACGGAGACATTAACTCTGTAGGGTAAGGGAAGTAATACTTGAATTTTTTAAATATAGTTTCATGCTATCTTGAATAACAGGCGCGGTGGCTGAGTTGTAAAGCGCTTGGCTTCCGAACCGGGGGTTTCGGGTTCGAATTCTGGTTAAGACTGGAATTTTTAATTATTAGGGCGCCCCTGAGCCCAACTAGCTCTGTTTCGTGCGCATGTTAGTGTAAATGTGAAACGGTGCGAATGCGTGCTGAAAGGAGAGGGAGAACCAAGATGGAGAAATAGAAACGAAATAGTGTTCTAGTGTTCATTGAAAGAGTTATGACGTTGTTGTTTTAGTGTTCATGTACTGTTCAAAGAGTCTCACCTTAGAAAGGAACGTAACAAGCTCTAATAGGCTCTTGACATTAGTTGGGTTAAAGTAAAGGCGGTTGGTCGTTGTGTTGGCCACATGGCACCCTCGTTAACCGCAGGTCACTAAAAAAGAATCACCTTTACATCATCTGCCCTATAGACCACACGTTGTGAAAAAGGAACTTTACTTCTCTTCAATAAGAGACTGAATCAAATTTAGAATTGATGATGTGATAATTCCATATAAATTATCGCAATAGTTTTTTTAATTTCTACTAGGCATACACAGATTGTAGTACTGCGTGAAAATAATTTTGGGATCAATGCTTATATTGCTTACACTTATACCAGTGGTTCCCAAACTGTTCCTTAATAGAACACTTCTCACATTCTGAGTATGTAATGACCGTCTTCCCATTTTTAAGAGAGCTTAAGTCACGTGGTGGCCTACTAGTTAATTTATCCAGTGGTTTGTATTCAGGACTCGCGGAACCCAGTTTGGGAAGCACTGACATATGGAAATATTAAGGGCATTATTTATTTTCGAAGGTTCTCTTATAGTCAAAATGTGAAAAGAAAACTCAAGAAAGTCGATTGTACCACAGCCAACACTGTCCAAATCTTAATATTGAAACAAGTAATATATAAAACAGTACTTTTAAATAAGAAAAAAGAACTATATCAATAATGTAGAACCTATTTCCCTTTTCAATGTCAAACTAATGAATTAATTACCAAAAATTAATAGACTCAACGGTTAAATGTTTAATTTAACAAATAAAATAATCGTAGAAAATTTGGACTTGATCGGATATGGATTTGAGAGAAATAACGTGTACAATCATCTAAGGGGCAGAACCCACATATTTAGCCATATCTCGTAATACTGAAGGATTAATTTACCTTGTTGGTATCTATCAAAATAATTAATTACTAGAAATTAATTGACTAATTGTTTGTTTATTATTCTTGTGTTGTAAGGTACAAATGAAATAATTGTGGAAAGTTTAGACTGGATTCTTATCTTATCTTATGTAATATAGACGTTGATTCGTCAATGGATGCGGGAGAAATAATGTGTTCAAATTATTTACCTTACAGAGAGCCTGAGTCTAAGAAGAAGACATACATAATGTAACCAAAATGCAAATTACTTTTTGTAATTCAACAGGTGATAGAAGACGTGAAACAGGTTGGATCTACAAATCTGATAATAGTCCAAAGCTGCAAACTGATAGTGTTGGAGCAGTGAGTGAAGCAAGTCAACTCCCTTGTATGTAGACATGTCGCAGTGAGTGAAGCAAGTCAACTCCCTTGTATGTAGACATGTCGCAGTGAGTGAAGCAAGTCAACTCCCTTGTATGTAGACATGTCGCAGTGAGTGAAGCAAGTCAACTCCCTTGTATGTAGACATGTCGCAGTGAGTGAAGCAAGTCAACTCCCTTGTATGTAGACATGTCGCAGTGAGTGAAGCAAGTCAACTCCCTTGTATGTAGACATGTCGCTGTGAGTGAAGCAAGTCAACTCCCTTGTATGTAGACATGTCGCTGTGAGTGAAGCAAGTCAACTCCCTTGTATGTAGACATGTCGCAGTGAGTGAAGCAAGTCAACTCCCTTGTATGTAGACATGTCGCTGTGAATCCGAAAAAGTCGTATAGTCCAACATACATTAAGCTCATGTGTGAAACGTAGACATTAAACTCATGTGTGAAGGTAGACATTAAACTCATGTGTGAAGGTAGACATTAAACTCATGTGTGAAGGTAGACATTAAACTCATGTGTGAAGGTAGACATTAAACTCATGTGTGAAGGTAGACATTAAGCTCATGTGTGAAACGTAGAGAGAAAGTTTTAATTTGAAGCGAGCAATGGCGTCCAAAGTATTTAAATCAACGGACATTTACAAGCATATATACGGTAAAGTATTTTATTATGATTACTATACTCAATAATAGTGTTGATACAAATTTATGAAATACCATCTGATTTTTATCAACTAGCTAGAAGTTTTGAGAATTATTTGAAAAAAAAAAATTCTCATCTCACTCTTAATGTTCCCATTTCCCATTGAGACCCCAGGCGCGCCAGGACTGGTATCTTCAGTCGCGTGAGACCAAACCATAGGTGTGCCACCAGAGGTCATGGAAAGGGGAAACGAAATGTTTGCAGAAACGTAATCATAATAAATTCTTCTATGTAGAAAACAAAGAAACGCAATGAGTTACTATATGTGCTAATTAATCCAGTTGTATCCCTTTTATCATTACATTGAAAAAAATAGTTTTTGTCTATATTCAGTGCTGCAAAAAAAAAAAAAAAAGTTCAAAGATAAAACATGCAAAATAAAAAAAAAATAAAAAAACAAATTAAAAAAAACAAAAACAACAAAGCTTACATTACGTGTCATTGTATAAGTTAGTTTTGGATCAGTCATGTCATAAAATTTAGACTAACATTCATAAATCAGTGGGATTAGAACTATTTTTAGCAAGTGTTTTTATTTAGCTTAATTTCATGCTTTTAGCTTTCTCAATACGCTTTAATCCTATCACTTGTCTTAACTAGTTGGAAATGGGTAGGGGGAGAAAGAAGGGGTGTCTGGGTGATCGCTTTTTAAATGTATTTATTTTAAAACAAATCGAGCGACCTGAATTCGAACTCGATGACTCCTCTGACAATACAAACAATAAGGGGGGCTAATTCAACTAAAAGCACTTTATTAGTCAAGGAAAATTTACTTCCCTAGTTCGAGATACAAACGAATCATATAATTACAAATAGTTAATTAACTAATTGGTTAATTTTTTTTTATTGATTCTTGTGTTGTCAGTTAAAAGAAATAATTGTGCAAAATTTCAGCCTGATCCGAGATTGGGTGTCGTACAAATAACGTGTTCAAACTTTTGGTGAGACAGACATACAGACAGGCAGAGTGAGTTGATACAAGCTTTGTAAAAAAAAATGTGCGATTTTTAAAACTTATTTAGGGAATTTCATAAAAATATATTCTTTTCTAGATCGACATGAGACCTGCGTATCCCATGGAGTAAGTGAGGCGAATCTTCAGGAACATGTCGTCTGCAGCAAGAACCCAAGACATAAAGAGTTTGTCCCAGTTGACGAGTTCACAATGCAGCACCTTCCAGTCAGCTTCAGAGACGATACTATCTTCCGATTGGTCAAACTAATGTTTGGGTTTACGGTGAAGATAGATGTCAGAATGACCAGTCCACAAAGACCCCAGTACTGGGAGGGGAGTACATCAAGTTACCCGTTCTACGATCTCAGAAACCGCCGCATGGTCAGAATGGGCAGTGGCAGTATACGTAGCTTGTATCAATACACTGGTGGACACAATAGCGAGGGACGCAGGCATTGGAATATGTATGCGTCGTGCACGTGCCGGAAATGCATAGAGTCTGATAGCCCCAGCGCCACCTGGTGGGAGATCGAGGTGATGACCGCCACCCACGTGGTGTACGACGACACCGAGGCCTACCATGCGTCGTGCATCATGTTCTACGATGGGCCAGGCCATGCGGCGGTCGTCCTGGACACGGTCGTGGTGGACTACGCCAACGTAGAGACAGACAAATGCTGGCTGAGGTGCGTCACCTGCAACCGCACTTTGGCAGCCACCATGGAGAAGATGATTCAAGAGTTTGACCAGGCCTGGAGGAGCTTTCACCCAAACTACCAAAAATCAAAATACACTGACAAGCTTGCGCTCACAGTGTCGCACCCACATGGGTGCACGAAGCAGGTCAGCGTTGGTCAGTGGGTGGACAGGATCATGTTGGACGGGGATGAGAACTTTAGCTGTTACACCTACACCACACCAACATGCCCCGGCACCAGCGGGGCCACTGTTTACGTGCTCGGCTACCATAATGGTCAGCGGTATATGTATAGTGACCACCACGTGCACAGTGGCGTATCAAAAAGTGGGTTCAATTATTGTGGAAACGGATACGATCTGTAGTACTTCATTTTGCTACTTGGTTTCTTTCTTTTATTTATACAATTAAAAAAATATTGTGACGGTTTTTTTGAACAGGCTTATATTCAATAGTTTACAGGATGAATTTTTTATTTCCTTGTTTTATTATTGTGAGAAGTGGCTGAGTGGTAAAACTTTAGGCTTCCCAATCAAAGGTCTTGGTTTCGAATCTCGGTGAAGACTGGGATCTCGAACGTGATCTTTTTAGTGCGCCCCTGAGTCCAATCAATTCTAAAGGGTGCCTGACATTAGTTGGGGAACGTAGAGGCGGTTTGTCATTAGGCTGGCCCCATGACACCTTCGTTAACCGTCGGTCATAGAAAAATACTACCTTTACCTCATCTGCCCTAGAGATTGCATGGTCAAGGGGCTACTATTTATGTGCGTATCATTGGATTTTTGGCTCGGGATTCCGGAAACATTCGGAAAATAGTATTCATTGTTCGATCAGAGTTTAAGTGGCAATGTATTGTTTTTAGTTAAGGGGGTTTATATTTGTTATATAGAACCCGCTTTTTAGGCGTTAGTTACTTCAAGTAAAAACAACTAGAAGGCACTATAGATGTGATTTAAACGTAGATTTAATATTCTGAGGTTTTCGGAAAAAAAAAGTATTTTGAATTTTGCTGATTAGAAATTACCAAACTGTGGGAGATGGGTGGACTGAGGAATATAGAGGTGCAGATCTTAGAGAGAAAGTGGAGGTGGCCTGGTCACACTCCTAAAAACGCTACCAACAACAGAGCTAGACAGGCCTTAGAGTGGAACCCCCCCCCCCATGGCAGCGGAAGACCAAAAAGAACATGGCGACTCAGTGTACTTAGATGAAGCCGAGAAGACAGGGAAGAGCTGGGAAGCCATTAAAAGACCAGCAAGAGACCGTGGAGAGTGACGTGTTTTTACTGAATCCCAATGTTCCATGAGGAACACGAAGGAAATTTAGTGATGATAACCAATAACAGTAATTAATCGAGTTTTTTATATATATCAGCAGGAGAAGTGTCTCGTTTAGTGAATGTATATTTGCATAATTTGAAGTTATCAGAACTTTAAGAAGTTTCGTAAATAACTTCATAAGTTGATTAATGAAGCTGAAATGTTTGGAAACTATTATAAACTCCAAACAGATCTGATACTCAAAGAGTGAAGGGTCTTTATGCAAATTGTAAATAAATCGTTCTATTGATATACCTGTTGAGTTGTCTATGATATATATATAATTAATTCCCTTTATTTAGGGCATTTATGATAGATTCAGCAATGTCACTAAAGCAAAGTTGAACTCCAATGCTACCAACTAATCCAATATAAAACTGCGATAGAGTTCTATAAATCTTAGACTCAAGTCTACGTACAGTACGAAGATTTATATTATTCATCTTATACGCTAAAATAAGAACTACTTAGTTAGCTCAGTATAACAGTATACTGGACGTGACACAGCTTCGTAGAAATTGTTCACTTTTACAGCCATGTCCTCATTTTGTGCATATACTATGTTTGTATTTATTTTGTAACGTGATGAGATTAGGAAATATTTCGTTTTACACGGAAATACAATCCATCATTCTAACATTGATATGAAAGGACCTGGCTCAATCAAAATATTTGAGTTTTGACATTACAACATAAATATAATACGATCAATATAAAAATCTGGAGATTAACAATGTTTCGAGGTTTTACTGGGTTTTTTTTTAAACTAACTTCCAACTCCATTTTTATAATGTTTGCCGAAATAGAGTAAAAAAAAAAACACATCCTGGAAGCGAGACGTGAAGGTGTTTTTCGACTCACGAAGAATACATGGTATGATCAGTGTTTCTTTTAAACTGAGTCAGGGTATTCCAATTTTAAATTGAAATCAGTTTAACTCATTTTTATAACGTATCAATTAAAAGAACATGAAACATCTTTTATTTATTTTAAATTAGACCTCAGTGAGAGTCCGTTGAGGGACGAGCTTTGCCCCAATTATGTCCCCTTACCAAAAGGAAAGACTTTACCCGAAGACCAGGAATGAAAGATGGCTTTTTACAGACACTCTGTCCAAGACTCCCCTCCAGCTAAATATAGATTCTCATTTAATCACATCAGTTGTTGTGAGATAAGCATCTTTAACCCCGCCTGGGTTCTCCTATCTCGGTAAAGTCGGAGGCCGAGCCCACGAGCGTTCCTACGTAATCCTATATCATACGAACTGACATGACAAATTCATAAAGTACTTTTTCTTTCCTATTTGTTTGACTCTATGCAAGAGCGAGGTGGGGGAGCTTGTGGTGGAGGCCGTAAAATAAAGCCAGGAAAAAAAAAGGTGTCTTAGTAGAGTTCAAGTCTCTAATTAACATGAGCGACTAAGTTAACACCCTGATGCCCGAACTACGATCCTCATACAATATCCGGTCCTTAAGTTGCATCCTGTCTCATGAGGCTTCTGCCTAGCTAGGGTGTACAATGTGGTCACAGAGATTGTGCCACTCACGAAATCACCGTGATCCTGCGACACCTGAGTCTGAAACTTATAATGGCCCCAGGACCCCGCCCCCCCCACACACACACACAAATGGTTATCACTGTATTGAACAAAATAAACATAAAACCCTGTTTAAGACACAAAAACAGATGTGGCAAACTATGTATTTTTTTGTTTACCTAAGGCTATGCTTTAACTGTCTACTTTCTAGAAAAGTAGTAAGAGCCGCTTTTGCAATATCGTTTCAATGAGTCTCCTCCCATCATACAACCATGGAGGTCTTGCAACCTAATAGGAGTACTCAGGGGCGTAACTAGGGATTTGGGGGCCCGGGGGGATTGACCTCTTTGGGGGCCCCTTGAATTTTGACATTCGACATATGACATGAGATAATGTACCCAAAAATATATAAGCCCCAAATCAAATTGGTTCAGTATATCAGTAAACTTAACAAAAAAATAATCATGAAGACTCTTTTAATGAATATTGCCGTTGTTTATTAGTTAAATAATGCACAAGTGACAAATCTAAATTGATATCGCTTCAGTCGTGCATTCTGTGCAGCCAAGACATCTATAACATCATCTACATCGATACTTTCTAGTATTTGTAACTTCACTGACATTAAAACCACAATAAGCCTTTCTTGCGTCATTGTGCTCCTGAAATAGTTTTTGATGAACTTGAGCTTTGAGAATGATCTCTCACATGACGTAATGGAAGTGGCCTGAGTTAGCGGTATTCGGTATTGCGAGCTTTCATTTGATAAAAATTTATTACAAAGACGAAAGTTGGACTATTTTCTAATTCAAACAAAATAATTTTGACATTATGCTTATCCCTACCCAGACTAGGCCCCGCGCGATTCGTTTCGCATAGGGCCCCGCAAATGCTAGGGCCGGCCCTGCTAGTAGATATTACTCTTAAGAACTTTAAAAGGAAGGGTGTGATAATAACTTCAAAAGGAGGATGTGTTAATATTATATGATATTACGTCATTATTTTTTGTTCATGTTTTGTGTGAAAGCAAATGGATTAGATGTAAATAAAATGAGAGTTTCCATTGAATTGAGGAAAAATGAATAAAGGGGTAATAACTCGAGTGTGAAGTTTAATTCTGAAATTATAGACGCCAAACCCGAATAATGGACAATTTTAGCATTATTAAGAATAACTTTTAGATCTGTTATACTCGATTCTGTAAATTTTGCTTCAAGGTTAATTAGTGTAGCCATATAATACTCGCCATTTAGCTCTATTATTTGTAAAGGTAACAAGATACCTGGAATTCGCTGTATATCATGCAGTTTTATTCGTGGCAACAAAGTTTAGAATGTAAAACTAACTTTTTAAAAAAATTGATCTCTTTGGGAAAAAAAATATTTTTAAAATGTCGACAAAGTCAATGTACTGATAGACCTAGATCTAGGTTTAGTCTTTGTGATAAATTTAATCCATAAATGTTGAAAAAAAAGACACCCGTTGACACTATTTGTCAATCAAATATATTAATTTATGTATTTACAAATAAATTTCGGACACCCATTTGGGGGCCCCCCCTAGGTGGGGGCCCGGGGGGATTTTAAAATTCTCCCCCCCATCCCCACCCCCCTTAGTTATGCCACTGGGAGTACTTGTAAAAGAAAAATATTTAAAAGAGCACAGTATGGACAATACGGTTATAAACTGAACTGTTTTTATTTGTTATTTGTTTAAAAACAAGCAATAGAAAGAAAATACTAATTTAAAAAGCTCATCTAAGGGAAAGAACAGCTAAGTACTGTCATTTATTTGAAATTACACTGTTTAGTTCCCTTTCTGCTCTATAAAACAAAATTAGTTAATTAGTACTAAACATAGACATAAATAAATATAGACTGGCCGATAAAAGAGTTTTATGAAACGAAAACTTGTGACTTGCAATTTTGTGTACTTTATTATACAGCATTTATGAGCAATGTAGTTTTGTTTAATCTCTAAGACTGAAGATCATGCAATTTTTCAGAATTCGGAAATCCGACAACAATAGATATACATGTTTTCAAGTTACATGAAGTTATTTCCATTTTCGAATCTATATTAGTCAATGTCTATGGTACTAAATTATTAACTAATTTGGTTCTTTTTGGATTGATTCGTGTATTTTCATCGGCTATGAATAAATATGTAAAATTTCATATTGATCTGAGAATGGGAGAAAATACGTGTCAAAACGTAAGAAGGACTTGTTCTTTTTGACAGGTTTTTGCTGCTGAGCTGTCAACTCTTTTGCAGACTGTGCCAAGGAAAAATAGTGTGTTCAGTTGTTCAGCACTGCTGTACAGTGTGTTGGTTATGTTGGGCTGTAGTGGTAGTAGGGTCTGCCTAAGGTGGATAAGGAAGGAACATTGAAAAAAGGAGGTGATTTACGGTTTCATAAGGGTGGGTGCAGTGTCTACAAAGGGGGAGTTGTGTGGAATTTAGTTTATTGAGATGGTAATTTAACAGAGGTGTGTGTCCTGTCCTTAGTTGGAAGATTGTAGATTGCTCTTTGCGGGGGAGGAAGTTAAAACTGTCCAGTTTGTTAGGCATAGTCATTTCTTTGTGCATAGCTCTGCCTGTGTTTCCTGATGCCCATTTGTTGAGCCACTCCTCTTTGTGGTTGTTGATTAACATTAATAAGGGACTAAATCCATATCTATCATTATTCCCCTAATTTCGATAACAAACAAAATAGTTAAACACCGACATTTAATTACCTGTTTTGTTACATTTTTGTACATTCATGTCTTGTCAGGTACAACGAACAACTGAACACATTTTTAACGTGATCCGAGAATAAGTATAAGAAAAAAAACAACATGTTCAAACTTTTTACCGGACAGGCAGCCAGACAAACAGAGTGAGTCGATATAAGATTGGTAATTAATTACACTTTACTTATCATATAATGTCAATACGATTCTGGTACGAAACAATAACTATGTTATGTACAAATTTCACAATTTTGATTTGCTACACAATGACATACTGAAATATTGAAGATTTCCATCTATGGTAAATAACTATACTGGGTCGCCTTGTCACACTGTACCTGAGTACAACATATAGGAACTGTTGACATACTAAGTTATTTCCCTTGTCGTACAAATTTATTTTTATACTCTTTCAATATGACGTCTTGACCGCCGCCAAGGGGCCTGGGGGGGGGGGGGGGGGCTAAATGTAAAGAGCACACGTGTCCAGGTCCCAAGAGATGGGGTAACCCATCACTCTTTTTTTAATCCTCTTCCGCTGCGCACCTGGATGTATAATCAGACACAGATGACAAAAACATTTAAAAACATCAACTGACTGACATCACTAAATAAACAAAACAAACTACAAGCCTCAACTTAACCCTCACCAAGTACGGTATTGATAAATGCAGCAGTACCGCTTCTTTTCGATCATTTGGTAATCCTATTCTAAGATTTTTGACAATTGGTGTTTGATATAGGGACCCAAATATTTCTGGCGACGAGCCTGGTGGCGTCTATGGCAATGTTTAGTTTGTCTCTTTGTATTAAAATGTTCTTAATATTCTTTTTTTTCTTTTCGTACGTTGTTCTTTAGGTTCCCTTCTATTGCTCCTGGTTCCCTTTCAGATATTGCAATTTATAGGGCCAATGAAGTTAAGGTCGTCTGCTCCTTTGGTCAAAACTTAGGATGTCATGTGGCCAGCACAACGACTACCACCTTTACTTTCCCCATCTAAAGTCAGGTACCTATTAGAGTTGGGTGGACGCTGAGGCGCCCTAAAAGTCCCAAAGTTCAAAGTCCTAGTCTTCGCCGACATTCGAACCCATGACCCCATGTTTGGACGCTAAGTGCTTAACCACCCAGCCACCGCGCCCTCTTATATCGCCCCTACCTTACCCCAACACACACACACATTTCTCTATATTTCTTTCTCTTCTTTCTTTAATACAAACAAAGAGGAGACTTTTGAGTTAAAAATATATCCTGCTAAACACCCAACACTAAAAGAAAGAGGTATTCTGTTGGAGGAGGATATTTGCTGAAGACACGTCATCTTTCTATTGACTTAAAAAATACGAATCCACCTATTAGTAAAGCACACAGAAGTTATGGGAAATTTGTGAACTTCCCAAAAATTCTGGGCGCAAGAATGTGTACAGTTTTAATCCGAAGAGCAGTCAGTCTTAGTCACATTCAGTTCTGTTCACATTGGGAAGTAATCTTTACAATTGCAACAGTCTATGGTCAGTAATAATAAATAAGTTGATAGCGAATTTTTACATAGCGTTTTATTTCACAGATTATCCTATAAGTCACTAAAGTGAAACAAAATAAAAAGGGTTATCATTTATAAAGGAAAAAAAAACAAGTTTAACTAATCATTCCTCACTACAGAAGGATCACTCACAAATTTTCAATCAACAACAATGATGTGCTTACCAGATGTAGCAGATGACGGAGCACTTGGTAAGTAGGAGGATATAGATATAAGATAGAGCTTTGAAAGTATGAACTGTTTTCAAACAAACAGCTGGAATATCTGCAATGGTTGGAAAGAGATAAAGTTAGTGGAAACATATTTCTGCTATTATATTTTTACACTATCTATCTATCTATCTATCTATCTATCTATCTATCTATCTATCTATCTATCTATCTATCTATCTATCTATCCATCTATCTATCTGTCTGTCTGTCTGTCTGTTTGTTTTTCAGCATGTCTGTCTATCTATCTATCTATCTATCTATCTATCTATCTATCTATCTATCTATCTATCTATCTATCTATCTATCTATCTATCTATCTATCTGTCTGTCTGTTTGTCAGCATGTCTTTTTGTCTGTCTGTTTATCTATGTATGTATATGTTTATAGCCTCGCTTATATCAACTCCCTCCGCCTGTCTCTCTAATCAAAATGTTTATACCTAATAACTCCCACTTACTAGTCTCGGAGAAAGTTGAAATTTTGCTCAACTATTTATTGTAGATGACAACACTTCAATCAATCTAGCAATTAATAACACTTAAATCAATCAAGCAATTAACCGATTCGTTAATAAATTAGTCGTAATTATTGATTTTGTTTTATATTTAAAAAAAAATGATTAAGCTTGTGGAGGTAAGCAATGCAATAGTGAGAAATATAAAGCGAGAATGGGAATCAAACGTTAAAGATAAAAAAGTCAATGTTGCAAGATCAGTAAAGTAACTTGTACTATTGTGTTCAATTATAATTGATTCAATGCAATTGATGAATATTCACTCAATAAAAACGAGTTGTTGCTGCTTTTTCTTTATTTTTTTTAATGGGATTGCTTGAAACACGATCGGGTGCATGACATTACCAAATGTTTGTGTATAAATCTTTAATAGACTTAAATATGTAACTTAAAAAGTTTAATCTTGTTTTAGGAACAATTCAACACGAATGTCTCTCCTCTGAGGGTGGCGAAAGTGATTTGCAGAACTATCTAGCGGTCTGTGAGAAGAACCCAAACCATACAGGGTTCATTTCTGTCAAGGACTTCACAGTGCACCATTTGCCTGAAGGTCATCGTCACCATGATCTGTACGAGTTCATCAAAGCTACAGCAGATCTGACTGTCAGAGTCGGAGTCAAGATGACAAGTGTGAAGAGACCTAATGTTTGGCCAGACAAAACTGGACCATATCCATTCTGTGAATTGAAAGGTAAAACCACTTTTCGTTGTGGTAGCGGAGAGCTGGATATCTATGAATACAAGAACGGATATGGCCGAGACGGCCATGGACACACGGAAAAGGCTGGCTTCAGCTATAACAGCAGATACCCTACCTGCCCGTGTGAGAATTGTTTGCATTCAAACGCTGCTAAAAAAATCTGGTGGGAGGTTGTGTTGACAACAGCCGCTCACGTGGTCTTTGATGACATCGAGGCTAAACATACCACGTGCAAGCTGTTCTACGATCAAACAGACAGCGACGTTAAGATCTTTGACAAGTTCAGCGTGCTCTACGTCGACGTGAATAAGGACGCATGCGCCCTGAAGTACATTACTTGTGACGAGACCCTGGGAAAAGAACTGTACGCCCTGGCTAGGCGTAGAGCTGAGCTACTGGAGAAATAGAACAGTTTATAGGCTAATAAAGTCAATGACAATTGGAACTTCATCGTATCGTACCCACACGGTTGCACTAAGCAGGTCAGCGTTGGAAAGTGCTTAAGCAACGTAAAAATCTCGGATTACCTACTTAGTAAGGACTACTACTACTCTAGAATGACCTACAACACGTGTACGTGTCCAGGAAGTAGTGGAGCGTGGATTCACTTAGTAGGTTGTCCTGGCGCTCACGTTCACCGCGGAGCTGATCTCCAGACCGGAATTAACTTCAGCAGTGTTGGCCTGTACTTTCGTAAAGAAAGCCCTTAAAAATGTGAACACGTCAATCACCACTTGCCTTTAATAAAAGCCACTTCACAAACATATATATTGCATAGAAACTACTTTAGCTCTATTGCTTTAAATAAAACAACAAAAACATAAAATATGAACTCCACAAAATATTAGTAAACAGAAAACCTGCGAGAAACATTGTATTATGTAGTCATTGGTGGAGTGGCTCTGCTAACACTAGTACATCTACTTTCTTTTTTATTCTCTCTGTCGATTTTCTATGTTTACCAAGTAATAAAGAGAATACACTAGTTATACAAGTAAATTCCCCTTTCACGGGCCCTTACGAACTACAGGGCAGGTGGTTAAAGAAGGTGTTATGTTGTCAACCGCCTTAACAATCCCAAACTAATGCCAGGCTCCCAGTAGTGTTCAGATGTGTCCTAAAAATTCTAAAATCTCAGTCTTTCCGGAGATTCAAACTTTAGACCCCTCTGTCCGAAGGCCAAGCACTTCACCACTTGGCCACAACGCACCCCAACTAGTTATAAAAAAAAGTTTTCCTTTCATACCTTGCGATCTGTAGGGCATATACTGTTAAGATTATCTGGGGGGGGGGTGCCAACGGTGAACGAGCAGGGTGTCACGTGGCTAGCACAACCACCTTTAAGTCAGGCAGCCATTAGAGTTGGGTGGATTCAGGGCGCCCTTAAACTCTCAAAATTCTAAGTCCGAGTCTTCACCTAGACCCGACTCCAGGTTCGGAAGCCAAGCACTTAACCAAACAGTCAGTTACACTAGTTAAAACCATCTTTGCTAAAAAAAAGTTTATGCGTGCGCTGGATGTGGTAAAATATGTAGGTCGCAGCTTAGGCTGCGAAGACAAGCCTTATTATTTATAGTTAAATTAATGTCTTTGTAATAATGTATTCTTTAATAACATGTCTTAATATTTTATGCTTTTTTTTTCTTACCCATATTAATACGTATAATATTTATACATCTCTGTAATCTAAAATAAATTTTTATCAGTGGATAAACGACTATAGACCCGAATATAAATGTGTTGTTGTTTTTCTGAAAAGTAGTGCGTTTTATATTTTCTGTATTATTTTTTTAATGAAATAATAACTTTGAACTGACATTATATAAATTACGGGATAACTTACAAAGACCACTATACATTGACTACAATTTCTTTATTGTTTTAGGGCCCTTGTGCTTGATTGATTGATGCCTTTCAAATTTAAAAAAAAAAAAAGAAAACTAATTCCAAAATATGACTTTTATAATTTAAAAAGCTTAAAAGTCTCAAGATTTTTAACTTTCTTTATTGGAAGAACGGTTCACACGTCACAGACAGAGAGACAGACAGACGGACAAACTGACTGCACCAACCCGCAACACTTACAGGGTCGCCATAACGAACCTTATTTTTGTGATCCAAATATAATATAGGGATAACATTGGATAGACGGACTAAACGACAAAATACACAAACCAACTTTTTTTTCTAAAATTGTATTTTGGGGGGCGGCCACAAGAAAAAAATATTTTCCTTATGAAAGAGCACATTGTTTTGTGATAACATAGCTAGCGTGGAAGCGAAGTATCGCTTAGACCTTGGGACTAAAAATGGAAAACTCTCCCACGTCACGACCGACAAGTCATGCGTATCACTGTGGATCAATACATAAAGACTTAGACTGCAAAGGTCATGCTTGACTGCACTTTAAATATAGGGAACTGGATAGCTATAAGTGGTGTGTCTCATCAAAACATTGGAACTAAGGCAACATTTTATATAGAATTCCCAAATGTGGACAAAATTATATACAGAACAAGTAAACTACACACCTTTTTTTTTAAACAAAGCTTATATTAAGTGTATTAATTAGTTTGGATCAGTCATGCAATTAAATTTATAATAAGCCTAAGACGACAATCTATAAAGGTGACTAATTCAGCTTATACCACCACTTCATTCAAGTACCATTTCTTTTCCTTGTTTGAGATACAAAACAATGTAAATTATTACCAATAGTTAATTAAATAGTTAGTTATTTTTTATATTGATTCTTGTGTTGTCAGGTAAAAGAAATATTGTGCAAATCTTTTAGCCTGATCCGAGATTGGGTGTCAAAGAAATAACGTTTACAAACTTTTGGCCAGTCAGACTGACAGACACAGTAAGTTGATATAAGCTTTGAAAAAATTATTCTAAAACCATTCCACTTGGTTAATTGGATTTAAAGAGAAAAAAAAATGAACCCTTTCAGACCTTGCGATATATAGGAGAGATGATGAAGATGTCATATTTCTCTGGCCGACGGTCAACGAGGATGTAATGAAGTAAGCACAACGACCAACCGTCTTTAATTTCCCCGACTAATGGCAGGCACTCTTTACAGTTGGGTAGACTTATGTGGGCCTAAAATTTCCAAATCCAAGCCTTCATCGAGATTTGAACCGGAGACATCTCGGTTCAAAAGTCAACTAGTTTTTACACTCAGCCAACATGCCACCAAAGTGGATAAAGCACGGCCTCGCGGTTACAATTTTCTTAACTAGAAATATGTTTGAAAAGTAACGGGACAGACATTAGAGACACCAACAAAAGATTTCATTTAATTCGTAATCCTGAGACTCCGTGTGACAGGCGGCATAAGAAACTAAAACTCTCTTACTCTTTTAAAGCCTTTGACCAAATTTAATCACGGTGTCATAGTATTTGAGTCTGTAGATTAAGGAAGACTAATGTAAATATTAAAGATGAGTGCTCTCAGCACAGACGTCAACATACAAGACAAGAGAACGTGTCTTCCAGGGCCTGTCGAGACAAAGTTCAGAAAGTCCAGGAGAAGAATTAGACACGATTTCTTGAACAGTTAACAACGGCTTTCTAGGTAACAGCTGTGCTAAAATACTTAATCTTTACACCGCTCATCCCTAATCTTTAAATCAAATTATCCTTAATCTTTACATCTTTTACCCTTAATTTTTACATCACTTATCCTTAATCTTTAACCCACTTGTCCTTAATATTTAAATCACTTATCCTAAATCTTTACATCCCTTATTCTTACTATTTACACCACTTATCTTTAAATCACTTATCCTTAATCTTTAAATCACGTATCCTTAATCTTTACATCACTTATCCTTAATCTTTAACCCAATTATCCTTAATCTTTAAATCACTTATCCTTAATCTTTACATCACTTATTTTTAATATTTACACCACTTATCTTTAATTTTTAAATCACTTATCCTTAATCTTTTACACGAATTATCCTTAATCTTTACATCTCTTATCCTTAATCTTTACATCACTTATCCTTGATCTTTAATCCACTTATCCTTAATATTCACACCACGTATCCTTAATCTTTACATCTCTTACCTTTAATCTTTACATCTCTTGCAATTAATCTTTACATCACTTATCCTTAATTTTTAACCCACTTATCTTTAATCTCTTTAAATCACTTATCCTTAATCTTTACATCACTTATTCTTAATTTTACACCACTTATCCTTAATCTTTACACCACTTATCTTTAATCTTTACATCATTTATTTTTTATCTTTACATTTCTTATTCTTAATCTTTTACACCAGTTATCCTTAATCTTTTACACCAATTATCCTTAATCTATCTATCATTCATCCTAAATCTTTATGTCACTCATCTATATTTTTTACATTCGTATTTTTTACATCAATCATCCTTAATCTTCAGACTCAAAGACTACGATACTGTGATTAAATTTTTAATGATTTTCTATTTTTTAACAAACTATAAACGTTTCCAATTATTTTAGAAACAAGAAAAACAACCATGTGTTCCTGTTCTTTCGAAAGACAATGCCTCAAAAAGTATAAAAAGAAATGGATTTAAATTTGGCTAAAGAACTAAAAAATATTTATCTTGAACGGATGCTACTTTATCGGGTATTTCCGCATGTGTGTATTCAAGGGTTAAATAAATTAATGTCCCTAAACATTTTGCACATCTTCATCTAGGTTAAGCCTATCAATACAATTTTATTAAATGTAGCAGTTTTTACATGCACTTGATCAGGATTTTTTCTAGGGTGGATAGGGAGGGGGGGAGGGTAATAATATTCCTTATTTTTATATATAAATTCGTACATTTATCTATTATTCATCAATATTATCTGGACACTGAATTCATCGATCTCAACAAAACACTGGACACAGTGAGTCGCGATGGTTTATTTTGAGAAAAATAATCGCTATATAAGGTATATAAAAAAAAGTATTGTCTTTTTTATTATAAAAAAAAGTATTTTTAAACCTTTTTCTTTTTACTGCATTTGACGCCAGATCAGACTACGCCCCTTCCGTTAGGGTATTTTTGTAGAGGTATGTATTGCCCATACCAAAACCACCTGTCACGGATGAATGTCTGTATGTGTGTATAATCTATTTTTACAGATATATGTCGATGCGCGAATGACCGGAAGTGTGTTAATTTTTTTAGATGGAGAGAGACCAGCGTGTGATATGTGCCATGAAGTTCAATAAAGTTTTTTTTTGTTTTGATGTTGTTATGTGTTCTTCTAATTACATCTGAACTCAGGGACACCTAGACTTTAGGGAAATTAAGGTAGTTTCAAGATAGCTTTAGATATATGTAATAGAAAGCTGTAACAACACCCATGAATAATAACATCAGTAATAATTTCAAAGATAAATTTAATTCAATAATAACTTTACTGAGAAGTGAACACATTTCTCCTATGGATTCAAGATATACATACTCCATGTAGAAATATGCGATAGTAAATCACGCGTAGCCTGCATGTATTGTAGGTCTAAGTTCTATTCATCACATTTAATGAATGAAGGTTTATAAGATGTGTGTACTGCCTTTCTTACTAAAAACTATTTTTTTTATATCGAGATTTCCTCAACAAAAACTAGTGCATTTCCCAGGACATCTGTCCCCCCACCACGCCTCACCTAACATTGAGTCTGTTCAATATATAATACTTAGTGCCTTTCTCCTTCAAGACATTTTACCTGGTCATATTCAAAAGGGAATTAGCTTACTATGCAATGCAGGAAGAAGATCTATAGGGAGTATACATCTCTATCCATATCTATCTATCTATCTATCTATCTATCTATCTATCTATCTATCTATCTATCCATCTATCTATCTCACTCTCTCTCTCTCTCTCCCTATGCATACATTTCTAATATTCATTTGTGAAATAAGAAATTTTATTTAAAGTTTGATTTGATAAATAGAAGGTTTGTAGATATATATATATATGTATATATATATATATATATATATATATATATATATATATATATATATATATATATATATATATATAAATATAAATATATAATATATATATATATATATATATAGAGAGAGAGAGATAGATAGATAGATAGATAGATAGATAGGTGGATAGATAGATAGATAGATAGATAGATAGATAGATAGATAGATAGATAGATAGATAGATAGAAAGATAGATAGATAGATAGATAGATGGATAGATAGATAGATAGATAGATAGATAGATAGATAGATAGATAGATAGATAGATAGATAGATAGATAGATAGATAGATAGATAGATAGATAGATAGATAGATAGATAGATAGATAAAATAAATAGATAAAATAAATAGACAGACGCACAAATTATAATGAATAAAATGTATTTTATTTATCTTATAGATGACGTAATCCCAAGATGTTAAGCAACTCCTTATGTTTTGTTTATTGCTTTTTCTGTTGTTATCTGGGTATGACATCATCTATCTCTTCTTTTTTTTTTTTTAAATATATAATTAAAATATTTGGCAAAACACATACCGCTTTATATAATACTTAACATCTTCATGCCAGCAATGTTTTTTTTTTAAACTTCTATGGCCTTCTTTAGTTGCGAAGCATATATATATATATCATCTGATAGATATGGGTTGAATGCCTGGGCATTAGCTGTGCTCTTAACGATGTCGCCCACACAGCAGTTCCCTCCTCTCCACGCACCAAAGTAACGGAGAGTGCCGATCAGTGGCGGGCAAAAAGGACGCTAGGTGGCCACTTAATCGTGCGGAACAGACCGTCCTAGCCCAGTTCCGAGTCGGTCACTGTCCGTTCGGTGCTTACTTCGGACGGTTTCGAGAGAACTACGATACACGGTGTCGCCGCTGCGTCGAGGACGTAGAAACAATAGACCCCATTCTTTACGAATGTCGCGTTCTGCATGAAAGACGATCGGGACAACCAGGATTTGATAGAGAGAGAGAACTGGTTCGTGTGCGACATTGGGGCTGTCCTTGTACAGGGACAAGGCGACCTAGAAACTCACTGCCCGCTTACTTTCACATGTTCTAAGGGAGTAATTCACGGCATGGTTCGTTCCTGATGAGGTTTCTGATTCTGATGCTAGAGTGTAACACTGTGCTGCAAAGTGACTTAAGGTCGCCATCTCTTGATTTTGCCTCAGGACAGCATAGGCTTAAATCTGGAGTTTTTCTTCTCTTGTCAGTTAGGAGGAACTTCCCAAAACTTTGAAGAGACGAAAGCTGAGCTTGTTTAGTCATATTGTAAGATAAGACTCACTGTTAAAATTCCTCCTTCGAGGTACAGTGGTGGGAGCACGAAGACAAGGCATTGCAAACAAAAACTGGCTGGACAACTTAAAAGCATCGGCCTCTCTCTTGATATCCTGCTAATTTGAAGTAAATTTTTTTTTTCTTAGATGGTCCCAAGGTATTTCAAAGTTTGCACTATTTCAATGTTCTCTCCTGCTACAGAAACAATCTCATTTTCTTTCTTTTCCATACAAAAAATCGATTATCATTTCTTTTGTATTTTTATATTTAATATTAACAAAATATTTTTACAGTATTCTTCAATGTGTTCTGATTCTGTGAAATACGCATTTACGTCTGAGCTCTCTGACAGCAGGGCAAGACAGTGAAAGAATATGGGTCTCAGCTCACGAAAAATGGCCAGCTCCTCTACCCCTGAAGCAAAAACCACCTTAACCTGCGATATTTGTGGACGGGAGTGTCTCTCCAAAATAGGGCTCCACAGCCACATGAGGAAGTGCGCGAGATGAACCATAGTCGTTCTACGACTGAAGGAGGCCAACTTAACTTGATACATATAAATCTAAATAAATAAATGTTAATATTACACCTGCTTCTATTTCAGGAGACTGTGGTTTGGACGTACAGATTCGCTGGGGAAAATGTCAACTGATTTTGGTACCTGACGAACACTTTGAAGTCGAACTTTTCGTTAACACAACAAAAGATGCTGATGGAGCCAGTAGGCCAGTGGGTGAAGTTACATGCCAATCGGTAATACGCATGTTTGAAAAGTGCTTTTTTTTTTATTGATGCAAAAACATTTTAATAAGAAATTAATATAAACAGATTTACTAAATAGTCGTGAAATAAAAAAAAACGTTTACATAAATAATTATAAGCATATTGCATCAATATGAAACGACAAAAAAAACAACATTAGAAATGTCCATTTATGCCGGAAAAAGAATATAAATATTACAAGTTTTGATAAACTGTTTTTTAATTGTTATCTAATACCTTTTGTGCATTTTTCGCTTTGTAGACAGAGCCTGATTCGAACTTGATAAGCCCCTAAGCTATTAAAGCTATAGGGCCCATTTAAATGGGAATTTTTTCTTTGCTTTTCCTTTAGCGGGCTTGAAAATATACCAGCGGGGTTGGGGGGGGGGGGGGCAAAGCAATCGGAAAGCAAATCTATAGATTAGGTTGCTTATATGTCAATCCAGGACTTACTGCAGGATAAATCTTTCTGATCATTTCCCTTTGTAGCTCATCTTTATTATTTATTTGTCTACATTGGATTTAAATTTAGCATCCTTTACTCGGTTTGTTTATTGTAAAATCCGAACATTTGTAAAAAAAAACAAAAAGCTTTTAATTTTGAATATGACAAGACTTATCATCTTATGATCATAAGAGTATGTTCTATTCGCTTCATTTTAAAACTGTTGTTAGCTTTGTAAGTGCTCTGGGTATCTGTAAATGTGTATCAAGCGTATTGAATGAATACTTGTTACCTCTACGTTTAAATTAGGATATCGGGGGTCGTCTGTCACAAACAGGCTGCCTGAGTGGTTGTAATGGTCGTTGTGTAGGGTTTGGCTCAATGACGTGCAACTCCATGCCCTAGTTCAATCTTTGGACTGTCACTATAGGAACATCCTAACGTCTAATAGCGGAAAAAAGGACTCTCTCCAAGGAGACTAAACTTCTATGTACAGTTAATAAAACACTTTCTTATTCTATTTAACATATGTCCACTAAACGTCGTGTGGATCATCAGATCCATGCAAACAAAAATAGTTAATTAGTTAAATAGTTAAATGTGATTGGACCAAAAGCGCTCTGAGCATGCTATAAGCATGAAAGTAGCGCTGTATAAAAGCTATAATAATAATTATATGGTCCAACACAAAATACCTATCGCCGATACGAAAACCTTTCCTGCTCATCTATCAACTTCTGACTAACTCTGAGCTGCTGGTCGTGCGGAATCCTCGCTAGACTCATCATTCGGTCGTCTCGTTGGTCCAGGGTTCATACCTGCCCGGTGACATTCAACGTCGTCTCGATGGTCCAGGGTTCATACCTGCCCGGTGACATTCAACGTCGTCTCGTTGTTCCAGGGTTCATGCCTGCCCGGTGACTGCCGGTGACATTCAACGTCGTCTCGATGGTCCAGGGTTCATACCTGCCCGGTGACATTCAACGTCGTCTCATTGGTCCAGGGTTCATGCCTGCCCGGTGACATTCAACGTCGTCTCGTTTGTCCAGGGTTCATACCTGCCCGGTGACATTCAACGTCGTCTCGTTGGTCCAGGGTTCATGCCTGCCCGGTGACATTCAACGTCGTCTCGTTGGTCCAGGGTTCATACCTGCCCGGTGACATTCAACGTCGTCTCGTTGGTCCAGGGTTCATGCCTGCCTGGTGACATTCAACGTCGTCTCGTTGGTCCAGGGTTCATACCTGCCCGGTGACATTCAACGTCGTCTCGTTGGTCCAGGGTTCATGCCTGCCCGGTGACATTCAACGTCGTCTAGTTGGTCCAGGGTTCATACCTGCCCGGTGACATTCAACGTCGTCTCCCGGGAGGTTTGGACTAGGAAGTAGGAACATCAGAAACATGTCAAACAAACAACTTGTTCAAACTTCAGTCTCCGACTCTGACCTACTCTCACAGTAACAAATCATCCACTAACTTCAAACCTTGCTTCATATACCCCCTGCACATTCACGTCAATCACGTGACCCTGTTGGCCAAGATCTCACCCCTCGTGATAACCGTGGTCAACATTTCGATACCCAAGTAAAACTCTAAATTTAGCCTTACCATGAATATTAACAAACATGGGTTGTAACAGGTCATTACATTTAGCAATACTTATTTTCAGACCACAGACGACTATCACTTCAACTCAGCCTAACGGGAAATAACACCCGTCGGCACGTGACTGTATCCGTTCTTTTTCATGCAGACGTCATATTCAATCTTGCAAACTATAGAAAAATACTTTTTAAAAAAGAGTTTATCTAAGGGAACAAACTTCACATTTACAGTATTATCTTTCATAACTGTAAGATTTATTTTCCCATTTCAATATTAAACAAAATTAATTAATGACTAATTGTGTTGTTTTTTTTAATTGATTCGTGTTTTGTTAGGAACAATGAATAATTTGCAAAGTTTCAACTGGATCCGAGAATGGGGATAGAAAATTGTACGAGACAGACAGACAGACAGAAAGAGGGAGTGATAAAAGCTTAGTAAAAAAATACTTTTTAACACCCGAGAACTTTGCTCATAACTAAAATTTTTAAGTAGTTTATTTTTTTGTTAAATTAAAACTTGTTGATATATATTAAACCATTTTCAATTACATTTAAACGAATGAAACTTTATTTAAAGTAGACTCTAATATCTTATATCCCCCGTCTATTTAAAACAAATTGCCTTGACATTACTAAATATAAGGAAGTCTTAATTTAATATATCATGCATTATTTATTTTCCATAGGGGCCCTTTTTAACTCCGCAATCTCAAGTTTGCACCATCAATATCACGGGGGAGGGCTGGGTACAAAACAAGACTTCACTTTGTGGCTTTTGGGATCGTCAGACAACAGAGGGTTATTTCATCATCATGTCGTTCAATGTTTCCAACTATTTTGTATCCCAATTTCTCCAATGTGCATGGAGAGACCAGAGAGTCGATTTGTTCTTACCGGAGTTCTGTAAGTAAAACAAGCAAAATACAAAATAGAATACGTTTAAAAAAAAAATCTATATTAATGTATCAATAAGCTGTATTAATTAATTATTTCTTTATCAATTAGAACATGGAAGATTGTATAGTAAGTTGTCTATTGTTTCTATTTCATGTTTGGGCTCACTAAGCCTGAGACGGCAGCCCAATATAAAGGGGACTAATTCAGCTTATAACACCACTTCATTCAAGTACTATTTCTTTCCCTTGTTTGATATACTAAACAAAGTAATTGATTACCAATAGTCAATAAACTAATTTTTTTTTTTTTAATTGATTCTTGTGATACTAGGTAAACGATATAATCGATATAAATTTCAACTTGATCCGAGATTGGGTGTCTGAGAAATAGCGTGTACACACCTTTGGTAGAACAAACAAGCAGATACATAGACAGACAGACAGACAGAGGTCATTAGCCCATAGTGTGTGTGTATACAGTTTGTAGCTCTGCCACGTTAACATGACACTATAGAGCTATTTCTATTCTATCTTCTACCAAGACAAAAGGGAAGCAACATAGAGTGTGTTTATTCCCTTTTAAAAAAACATCTGACATACTTTTGATTTACTGCGGAATGCGCGCTCAATTGTCGTTTGATCATCTCGATGATCCCGGGTTCAAACCCTGCCAGCAGCCATCCTCTGTCGCACTGAGGGAGATTTATACTATGGAGTGTTAGGCTCTTCCGCGCTGTGTCTTATTCACATAAGTCAAATTGAGGTAACTTTCACATAGCGAAATCCAATAATACAAACGAAGGCTAACAATATAAGCTAGTTGACGCTGATATTGAATCAGTGGCGTAGATAGGGTGGGTGAGGAGGTAGAGACTTTGAAAATCCCCTCCCCCCAGGGTCCCCACTTGACGGGGGACCCCAAATTAGTGTTTTTTTTTACATTAAAAATTAAATATTACGCAAAATGCAGGGGCCCCCAAAGAGGTCAAGCCCCCCCCCCCGGGCCCTCAAATGATGGAAGGAACATTCCTAGCTAAGCCCCTGTATTGAATACCAAACAAGAAGTTTAATAATAACTAAGGGAGCCGTCGAATGTTGTCAAGCTAAGTCTTTTACTCTCTAAAGTCTTCAGAAGTATTCTGTTTACATTTCGTTATTTTTGTAAATTCCTATTATTTTTTTAAATTTTTTTTTACTATTCGCGTCATTGCCTGTAAGTCCAAACTTTCCCTTTCTATGAAACAAAGAACGGTACGTGACGTTTTGGCCCCGCCGTTTTGGCGACGGGACGTTTTGGCGCGAGCCGTTTTGGCGACGGGACGTTTTGGCGCGAGATATCATTTGACGATAATTTAATAAGCACGTAGCTTTTTTTAATGAACCCTTGAATTCCAGCGACTTAGGCAAATAACCATGGTGTCTATGTATACTTAACTTAAAGTATTTTGAGAAACATGGTACATGTATTATATTTTTACTTATATTATTAGCAAGTGTTTGGTATGTATAGCTGGAGATACAATACAGTCATTAAATAAACCAATGTTAATGTAAACAAATAATCGCATCAATTTTTAGTCTATCATCGTTTCATTTTGTTTTTAATTTTAAAGTAATATCTTAAAAAACTTTTTTGAAAATAAAAGTGTGCCTCTTAATAAACACACATACACAAGTCAAAATGTTTATTATAGAAAATGATGTGAAAAACAAACACACATTTACATTTAGTACGTGAAAAATATGTCTTAACACAAACACTCATGTAAAACATAGATATGAATAATTCTTTTAAAAGAAATAATACAATAAACGTACATAATGTATTTCGCGCCAAAACGTCCCGTTGCCAAAACGGCTCCCACCAAAATGGCGGGGCCAAAACGGCGTCGTCAAAACGGCGGCGTCAAAACGTCCTTCTTCGAACAAAGAACTAATTCCTAGTAACAGAATTAATTTATGTTCAGTTCTGAAGGGAGATCCTTCAATAATGTGGGAACTCCTAGAAAGCGTTTGTTCCTTTATATTTCAAACAAGATTTACTTTTCAAACATCTACACATTTAAAGACCGCATCACAAACCAATAGATGAAAGACACTGCAGCCATCGGACCCCATGATGACCTGCTAACTCTCGTTAAAAAAAACAAGCAAAAGAAAGCGATGGGAAGACAACATAAAAGAATGGACGAGCCTGCCATTGAAGGAGTTTCTAAGGCTAAAGAAAGAAAGGAATGGAGAAAGACGGTCGACGGATTTTGCATGGTGCCCCAATGGTCAAACCGACTAAGGGATAGGTAAAGGTAAAGGTAACCATTCTTTCATATTGTGGAAACTACTTCAGAGTTTGTATTACCTTTTATTTTAAACAAGTTTTTGTTTCATTATGAATATGAACAACCCAATAATAGTTTCATTCATTTTGTATTCCATTTTTAGTTACTACAAGCTTTTACTGGCAAATATCATTCCATTACACTTTCACAAGCCAGTTGATTTTGTCGGATTTGAAGACTGCGAAGCATCTGGTGTTTGTTGATAATTATTATTATCAAGTCGGTGATTCGAGCAAAGCCCTCGGCTACTTTGGGACAAGGAGTGAACAGTTTACTAGGCTTGACCTCAATTTGTTTAATCAGTCGGCAGCATTTATCGATGAAGTAATTATCCTTATAACCAAATGGCCTAAGCCTTATTGTGAATATGTTTGTGATTCTGTAGGTAAGTGCGAGGTTCTATTGATACCTCAATATACGTACAAAATATGTGCCTCCTCTATAAACAGATTGAAATAAATTGTCGCAGTCTTCATTCGAGTCAAAGTTTACAGAGAAATTATAACTTTTGGATTAATTAATTCAGTCACTGTTATGATTTTGTGGGGGCAAATTTCAAACACTTCTAATCATAAAACAAAGAAAAAGGCTTTAATTTTTTAAATATAAATTAAGCGTAGTTGTAACAATTTTGGTAAATCATGTAATTAAATTTGTAATAGATCTATTCTAAAAAAAATAAAGGAGAGGCAGGGGAATCTGGATAAATGTTACTGTGATCACTTTTTAAATTCATTTATAAAAAAAATAGAACAACATGAGTTCGAACTCGAGGGCTCAAACCTATTTAATACTCCTCAATCGAACATGCTAACCACTGTGCCAGGAAAGTGCTAATGAAAACAAACAGAGAGTTGTATACTTATCTATTGTTAGTTTCCAACTTTAAAGCGGCCACACATTTATTTCTAATTCAACTTACCCCATCAAATTAGTCAAGAAATATTTCATTGCCTTGTTCGATACTAAACGGTCACGGGTTCGATAATCAAATTGAACCAAAATTTTAAAAAATATATATCTTAAAATTATTTTATTATATTTTAAGTTTAATAATGGAGGTATTGTCTTTTTTTTAAATATATAATTTTATGTTTCTTGTTTTAAATCAAGGCCTCCTAATTTTTTTTTTAAATTATTCATTACTAGCTACTGTTTTACCGAATATCACTGTACAGGACACTGGTACAGGCAACCTGTTGGTTACAGTTAAAAACCAAAGAGGTCATCAAGTTGTTGATGTAGAAGTGGTAAGTACTAAATGCATTTATTGCAATAAAATATTAAGTATTGACCTACAACGTGATTGCCGAGTAAAGAACTTAAAACTTTCAAACAAAACATATTGTGATTAAATGTGGAGCAAATCAACCAGCGTAGCCGGTGGGTTAAACTAGTTGTGTATAAATATTATATGATGAGTAAATATTTTTCATTATTTAAAGTGTTTTCCTAAAAAAACAAAGAATTAAGTCACAACATTATCCTGATCTAATTTTTCTGTTGTCCACAATTATAAGACAATGTGAATATTTTAACCATCCACCTTTTTTTTCCAGGACGACAGGTTCGCAAAACAAAGTCTAGATAAGGGCGGATTTCTGTTGAACAATTATACTTCATATAGTGACCCTGATCTAATTCATACATTAACAATATATATGTCTCCGAACAATGCGTCATCTTGTAATAACGCCAACATTTGGAATTTAAGTAAGTGGTCAACATGTGTTAATTGTATTTGTAATTCCTACTATCATCGAATACTTTTATCATAGTAAGAAATTTGATTCATTTATTTATACTTTTTCGTTATTTTAACAAGCTGAAATTTTGCATAAATCAAGTCTTCCTTAAAAAATAAATCAGAACTTTTTTATGATGAAACAAAACGTATTGGCTCGTTAAGTTTGGGATTTGCTTATTTTGGTTTATGTTTTTATGTATTAGTGACGATGACATAATTAGAAATGATTAAAAACACAGATTAGGAAAAGATATGAAATAAAAAGTAATTGATAGATTGACGTCTTAGAAGGCAGTCGAGATCTCATTAAGTATTAGTTTTTGTACTTTTGTTGTGACAACGATGACAATGTGCGGATCCTCTTTATTAATGTATTAAATGTTTGAATTACATACACTCGTTTTAAACTCATCTAATTGTTGAACTTCGCATGTATTCTAATTGTACTAGTTGTTTTTTTAAATTTACTTTCGCTTTTACCTCACCAACACCCTACACAAGGCACAGAGATAAAGTTCCCAACAATGTAATCTACCTATGAAACAGAAAAAAAAAACCACACACTCCATAACAATCGGTTCAGACAGACAGACGATTTTTTTCTTGATGTGGGCTCATGGTCAGGTATTGACAATATGGTCACAATAAGTCTTGTCATCAAGAAGTATAAAGTATATTTTTTACAGGTAATACAATGGTCACCTTGTCTCCTGACTGCCCCAGTGGACCATATGTCAAGAATGGCTTTATCAGACGTAACACTACAGCTTCCTGTCGCTGTCTTCTCTCTGGGGAAACATTTCCTTCATCTAGTGTCCAGTGGTTTGATGCTACAGGTCTGAATGTCAGCCAGTCTGGAAAGTTTAGTGACCTAATTATAGATGGAAGTCAAGGTAACCCACATTAAAATTGATGACAGGTCAATAATAAGATCTAAATTCATTTCTCTGTTAGGTTGGATATCGTATTGTATGGTTGTCTCGGAAGACAAATGGATTCCTTTAGATGAGTCACTGGTTTTAGTTTCTTCTTGGGACGGGTGTAAGTAATCACGTGTATGCATCTATTTTATGGCTAGCTGATAGGGCAGTTTGTTTTTAAATTTTCTCTTGTCTAAGGCCACTTCATTTCTTTTGCTCCGTGCGAGGTTTGTACCAGCATGCACAGTCTGTCTCCATGTTGGCCGATCTTGAGCTATATCCTCCCATACACTTTCGTTGATGCCTGTAGTTCTCATGTTTCGCTTGCAGACATCACTGACCTAGAAAATCTTATTCACCAAAGATTTGTTATTTGTACATGGACTAAGGCCCTACGCTTCAGCAAGTGCCCAGTGGTCACACTTTAATAAACAGCTACTTTAGTTTAAAAAATCTAAGTTTTTTTTTAATACATTGATGAGACCTTAAATGTGATAATAGAACAAATAGTTGACTTTTGTCGGTAAATAATTCATTTTTATATCGAGAAATATTAAACTTTTTTTTTAATCAATAGTAAATATAGGCCATATATTGTTACAGAGAGTGGGCAATACTTTTGCTATGAGACAAGATTTAATGACAAAACTAAAAGAGTTGCTTTTAAACTCGACTATTTCGGTAAGTTAATATTTATCTATTTATAAACCATTATTAACTATTACAAAGTACACAGTGGTACAGTACAATTTTCAAGCTTCCATAAGTACTTTATAACAATAGTATAAATAGTAAAGTTCACAGTAACCGCTCATTGTTTACCCTTTTATATTTTATTTAATTCTATAGTGCTAAAAAAGGGCAAATGATAATTAGTACTTGGTTTTAAGTATAGTGTATACCGGATACAGGAAAAAAAAAAGCTTACTATCTATAGATTGGCCTCCGATTGAACACTATTCGTCTTCGTAGATGAAGGTTTGTCGAATGTATTTTCTTAATATTCTTCATAAGCCCCAAAATTTTTGTCTTTTTATCTTCAGATGTACCAGAAGTTGTCAACGTTACTGTCAACGGCGTAGACTCAGTCAACGTGAGTGTGGGTGATACTGTCACTATCTACTGTCAAGTCAAGTCAACAGATCCGCCATCTAAAGCTGTGCTTCTAGCTAGTGGTCTGGGATCAGTCAAAGAGATCATTTCCACCAACGAGACACTAGAGTTATCTCTCCGTGACTTACAGTGTGAGGATTCTGGGAGATACAACTGTACAGGGCGGAATGGCTTTGAAGATAGTGTGGCGTCATTTCTGGATTATGTTGACATCAATATAAAGTGTAAAATTTAGTTTTTTTATTTGTTTTTTTTAAAGTACATGTTTGTATGTTTTAGTTAAAAAGAGGTAAACGCGTTTCTTTTTGACATTTTTTTCATATTCCTGAACAATGGGCCTCATTCACCAATCGTAAACAAACAACACTTTGCCACGTGGTTCTCTATATCTTCTATACAAATTACGCAATCCATAAAGGCTTTAACGTGATACGTAATTTTCATTGTTTTATCAATATTATCACGTGGCTAAATGTTGTTTGTTTACGATTGATGAATGAGGTCCATTGGTTTGTGCTCAGTTAATGCAGTATATCTTATAACAGGCACAAAACGTAAAGACGGTTCCAGAAATAAGTATTTAAATTGTCCTTTTAACTATATCATTTATAATTGTGGAAATTATTTTAAATTAGAAGACATTTAACGGCCCTTTAAAATATTAGCTAATATTTAAAACGGTGTATGGGTGCTTTCTTGTAAACTTTGGGTTAAGCACTCAAATTATTCCGCCTTGAAAACTTTGTTCCGTCACTCTTTGGACCAATGATATTTAAATAGCTTAGGGCTTAGAGACAAGATAATCTTTTGTTTCGTCTCTTTTGTTCTGAAGGCATTTTGAAACATTTTTGTTTTTTAAGTTCCACATGTTGTCCATCCAAGTGTTGCTAAATACAGATAATTTAATATCTCTTTATTTCCTAGTACTATTACAGCATGTAACGGATTGCCTGAATCATACAGGAAAACTTAATAAGTATTAGCATGCAAGACTAATTAACACATTAGGCATACGTATTAATTAGCTGCATTTTTTTCTAATGTCTGTAAAATACTATAGAAGTTAACATAAGGCTTAAACTAAAAACAAATCTTTTGTAGAGAAGTCAATACACACTGTCCAGCCTTCACAAATCTAAATTTATTTCTAGGTCCAATAAAGTCTGTCCAGAAAAGTAACACATTTCCGATAATTCGAGTGTCACCAAATGAAAATACAGTTTTCACTTTTGAAGTCTACGGCTATCCTGAACCGACGCAATACGTTTTAAAAACAGAAACAGGACAATCAACTTCACTTATTGATCAGAGCAAATACAAAGTGACCTTCTTAAGACTGACTCCTCCATTGGGGCAGATAACTGTGACAGTCTATGACGCTAATACAAGTGGAACGACTACTTATGTTTTAAGTGTCACAAACGATGCAGGGGAAATAATTCTAAAATATCAAGTTATTAAGGAGCAGTTTTCTCAAAGCTCAGGTAATAATGTTTTTCCTACTTTACTACACAACAATTATTGATTTTCTAAGATATATATATATATATGTATATATGTTACATTTATTTATATACAAAATAAGTTCGTTACATATTTTAGTCTTAGCAAATGTAAGAATTACATTATTAATTATTTTTAATTAAATATTTTTATCTACATATAGTAAAGAGTAGAGATCCTCTTGGAACGCTACATTATGGGGGGAGAGATGATGTCAAGGTTATTTGTCTCTTTGGGCAATATGTAACAAGCAGGGTGTCATGTGGCCAGCACGACCAACCGCCTTTACTTTCTCCAACTAAAGTCAGGTACCCATTAGAGCTGGGTGGACTCCGGGGCGCCCTAAAAACCCAGAATTTCAAAATCCTAATCTTCACCAAAAATGGCAAGGTGGCTGAGTGGTTAAGCACTAGGCTTCGGAACCTGGGTTCCTGGGCTCGAATCCATATATCTCAAGGTCTGTAGGGGAAACTTTACTTTAACTAGTCTTTACCGGAATCCAAACGCTTAAACACTCAGCCATAGTGCCCCAACATGTACTTTTGCTTACCAAAAATATTATTGATATGTTCCGCAATTCTAAATAATTTAACATGACATTACTTGATGCTCACAGTGGAAAAGTATGACATTACACACATAAATTATAAAACATGAGCTAACAATTACTAGTCTTGTATTTTGTCTTTAGAAATCCCTGTGTCCCAGATCATTGGAGGTTGTGTTGGTGGACTGGGAGGTATTATGTTGGTCAGTGCTTCAATTGGAATTTTGCTCTGGTTTGTAAAACGTCGCAGACATAAAGGAAGCCCAGGTAATAATGAGAGCTATGATGTCCCCATGCCTGATACTGTAGAAGAAAACAGACTACAAGCAGAACAAAGTAAGACATTGGAGACTATTGCCTTAATTTCATTTTTAAGTAGGCCCTACTATGTAATTTTTATTTTTTGGCTTTTAAGTTTAAATGTTAAACTTGCGGCCTTTAGGGTCCAGCCTTGAGAAGAAATTTATAATGTTCTATCTGTAATATATCAGATAAAAAAGATATTGTTCAAAAAGTCCTTCTAGCACATGCTTTACAGTTTATAATTTTATTCTAATAGAGTATAACCGAAATACTTAAAAATACTTAGTATAAAATATTTTAATGATGATACTTAAAATAGCAATGGAGGTGCTGTGGCTGAGCGGTAAAGCGCTTGGTTTCTGAACCGGGGGTCCCGGATTCGAATCCTTGTGAAGACTGGGATTTTACCATTTGGGCGTCTCTCCAACAAGTTCTAATGGGGTACCTGATGTTAGTTGGAAGAAAAAGTAAAGGTGGATGGTCGTTGTGCTGGCCACATGACACCGTAGGCCACATCTGCACTATAGACCACAAAAGAAATTGAATGTTTTTAATTTTTTCAATTATTTTTTGTATGTTAATTTTAGTATAGCAAACTAAATTCCAACTTCAATTCTTTATTTCAGCTATCTACACAGAAATTCACTTTGTCCAAGAAGATAACAGAAATTCATCAAATGACACAACGGTATAGAAAACAGAACCTTCTTCACAGTATAACAATGTTGTTAATGCTGTCACTAGAACAATGTCAAGAGAACGTACTAAATGGAACATTATCATCAACAGAACAATTGGGCGATGTCTTCAAGGCAAAAAAATGCCATTTCCAAAAAATGTCATCAGTCAAAATATGTCCTCAAAATCAAGCAACGCCATCAATTGTGTGAAATCAGTGGTGTAACAAAGGGATGTTGTGGGGGGGGGGGGCAGTAGCCCTGTGCGCCCCAGGGTAAGGGACATCAAAATGGGTTCTGAAACACTTCATAAAATATCAGCTATAATTCATTTTAACCCAACTGAGGTTTTCTTGTTCTTGACTACTGTAAGTCAGGAAAAGAAATTCTATAAGCATATATAATTGTCGCTACAGTTTTTTTTTCATCTTTAACTCTATTCTTTTCTTTAAATCTGTTCTTTTCTTTAACTCTATTCTTTTCTTTAACTCTATTCTTTTCTTTAACTCTATTCTTTTCTTTAAATCTGTTCTTTTCTTTAACTCTATTCTTTTCTTTAACTCTATTCTTTTCTTTAAATCTGTTCTTTTCTTTAACTCTATTCTTTTCTTTAACTCTATTCTTTTCTTTAACTCTATTCTTTTCTTTAAATCTGTTCTTTTCTTTAACTCTATTCTTTTCTTTAACTCTATTCTTTTCTCTAAATCTGTTCTTTTCTTTAACTCTATTCTTTTCTTTAACTCTATTCTTTTCTTTAAATCTGTTCTTTTCTTTAAATCTGTTCTTTGATCTTGTTTACAATGCATGTAAGTTTTATTTGACTTACTAGCAATGGTTCTTATTCAGTTACTCAATTTGTAGGGAAGCATTCAATGAAAATCAGGGTGGCGATACCATTCAATTTATTTTTCATCGCTCAAATAAAATGTATTCTCATTGAAGTTGGAAATCAATGATAGAAAATTAAAATTTTAATAACATAAAATAACAAGAAAAACATACAAAATAGTTTAAAAAAAAAAAAAAGCTTATATAAAGCGTAATTGTATCCATTAGTTTGGATCATTTATGTAATTACATTTGTAATTGATCAAGACTAACAATAACACCATGGAAACACACTCACACGCTCCATATCAGCCCTATTGATTGTAAGGTCTGAATAGGAGATATCTACTATTTTACTTATAATATATTTGACAAATATATTTTTATTTATTTATGTATTTAGATGTAGAGTTTTTAAATCCTTTATAGAAGATTTTCACACATGGCGGTAATATTGACAGCAGGCTTTTTGGAACTTCCAGAGTACTGACTAATAAATATGATTATAAGTCATGTCTTAGCACTGAATAATTACATTTTCGAAGCCCTTCCTTTCGTAGGTTGTATTTAGTTCATATTCATGTTATCATCCTTGACACTTATCGCAAAAGTTTCCAATATACAAGCACCTTTTATATATCTTAGTGAAGGAAATGTTAACCAGATAATTCCAATCACTGAGGTAATAAGTGGCATACCTATATTTCGGATGTTCCTTCAGGGTTGAAGATAATCTACTTCCTAGCTCAAACTTCCCGAAGGTCGACATGGGGTGGCAGCGGTAAGGATATGAACTCGGGACCATCAAGACGACAGAACGACAGTCCAGCGACCATACCCGAAACCAGTCGTCAAAGTAGGCCTAAACACTGGTCTGCAACGCGCCAACATGTTGGCAGTGGAGGTCTGTACGACGTGGCGAAGAGCTTGTTACGAGTAGATGAGACTCTTAATTATGTACAAACTAACTTATATATAAATAGCAGATGATGAATACTTTAATATTGAGAAACCATTAATAACATATCAATAATAACTTAGTTTACATGAGTCCATCTTGGATCTTCTCTCTCTCTCTCTCTAAACCTTTCAACACTTATTTGCACCATTCCACATTCACGCTATGCTGCGCACGTAACACACACCCCTTTTAGGTATTTCTATCACACCAATTTGATAATTTTCTTACAAAGGATAATCATAATCTAACAAAATCAAAAAAAATAAAATACATTGTATAAAATCTACGTATCTACTTTATACTACTTATACTCTTTTACATTTCCTATGTGGCCTTTACAAAACTTCTATAATGTAGTACCCTAAACATATATGTATGTGCAGCAATGATATCCAATTTAGTACAAATGTATTTGGTCAGTGTAGATTAGAACAATAATTAGTATCCATCATTCCCACCTTTTCTAATCATATCTATATAATTCTAACATTATTGACATGCCATCCTTTCCGCTTCCCTCCTTTGCAATGATGTCCCATTGTGATCCCACTACAGAATGAGCTAGCTGTACTGTTTCCAGCCTGCTAATGTCCATTTGTCTTCAGGGTATTCCAGTTCTCAATGTTCATTTTGTCTTCGTTGAATATCACTCCTTTATATTTTGAAAGTTTATTCGCTGTTATGTCACTCTTTCTTTTATCTCTTTTTCTTGGTCTTTTTTTAAACTTTTTCTCCGCCGGCTCCTTTTCCAAAGCCAATCTCTCTCTTTCAATGGCAACTAATTCATTTTTCTTTTCTCTTTCAATGGCAAACTTTTCGTTTTCTCTTTTTTCCTTCATAACTAGTCAAAATAAGAATTATTATCATTATTATATTAGAAACGAACTGATATTTATTCTCTGTAGCAGCCAGGGTCGAGTTTCGCTAAAGGGAAACAAAATTCATCGTAGTCCCTTTATCAGTTTCCACTGAGGAATTTTCTGGTGATGTGGCAGGTCTGCAGCAGTACCGACCTCTGACACTCAACGAGAATGTTCCTAGGAATGCCAAGAGCCTTGAAGGTATCTGTGAGGTAAATTGTTTTTATCCCCTTGGTTGATAGAACAATGGGGTATATTGTTGTTTTAGATAACTTCCACGAACGCTTAATCTCCAAGCCTCAAGGTTCCCATATTTCGTTGTTTTTCTATCTCAGTTTTTCTTAAATTGTGAGACAGTGGTACGGCGATATCAATAATGGTAGCGGCTTTTTCTTTTTTATCGATGAGAAACAGATCAGGGCGATTAAAATATAACGTTTTGTCGGTCAAAATAGACCTATCCCAGTACAGTAGATGATCCGTAGACTCACCTAACCCTACTCTTGTGGTGAGTATTTGTAATAAGGAGGAGTATCATTCCAGATCAAATTATGTGTCAAAGTCAAGTGTTGGTGTATTAACTTTGCAACTTGGTTATGGCGACCTAGGTAGGCGGATTTTGATAAGGCTGAACCTCCTGCCATTATGTGTTCAATTGACTCACTCACATTTCCACATTTTTGGCATTTGTCAACAATATTGAGTTTCAGGATATGTTTCTCGTAATTTTTTGTCCTGATAACTCTGTTTTGTATTGCTGTAACAAAGCCTTCTGTTTCAAGGTAGAGATGACCTGCTTTGAGCCATGTTAAGGAAGCAGTCTAGTCAATGTTGTCCCCACCTAATAAAGCCGGGAATTTTCCGTGGAGTGTTTTTTCTTCCCATTCCCTACGTCGTCCAAACCGACATTAACATCAACATTGTGTTGGTTCAGAGGGGTTGCATCGGAGTCGTATTTGCGTAGGAAGGCGTGCAGTTTTGATCGTATTTTTGATACTTGCGTCTTACACAGTTGAGAGATGTTCTGCAATCCACGGCCTCCATCCTTCCTGGGCAGATATAACCTTATGGTGGAGGACTTGGGGTTTAAACCTCGAAATTATTATTATTATTATTATTATTACTATTATTTTTATTATTATTATAGAAATGAACGAATATTAATTATATGATACTGCTTAGGTTTAAATTCGTTTGAGGGAAACACACATCCATTGTAGCTCATTTAACGCTATCCACTTAACAATGTATTCCGGTGATTGACATTTCCACAGCAGTACCATTTTCTGATAGGCTATAAGAATTCTCTAAGGAATGTATAGGAGGGCCTCGGCTGATACAACAGTAGGTTATGCAAATAGCTAAACTCCATATTATAAAAATGATGTTCTTCTTCTTATTATTATTATTATTAACATTTGTGAAAAAGATGCTTGTTACTTTGTTAGATTTTTGCTTTTGTTAGTAAACTGAATTCTAGTTACTTCAATTTTGTTATTATTGTTGTAAATAATTATAAAATGTGGGCTTCCGTCAATAGTCTAAGTGGGATAATTTTTTAATTATTTCAAGTTTGGCTGCACATTCATCGCGAATATTCTAAAAATAGAACTACATTGCTATTAATGATTATATTATGGAAATGTACAAATACCACTGGCACTTTATTCTATCTTTTAAATATGCCCTAGATCTTTAGAAGAAGTAGCTTTTGTGATTTTAGCCTTTGACCTTTTCATATTTAAATTCAATGTTTACATGGAAAAAAGCAGAAGGAGGATTTAAGTAAACATGACCAAGTCAAGACAACCTCAATCGGCCTCGAGGTTTGAAATATATTCAAACGGAGGAATAAAGGGATGATTATCTTAAGTATAATTCATAAATTTGGGACAAGGTAATATTATACAAATTGATTACCCTTTAAAAAAACATGAAATAATGCACTGTTAGATACTTAGTTAGTCTTATTAAACATTTAGTTAGTATAGAGACGCACCATAGTTGACGGACTTTTAATGCGACATTTAGTGACGTCACGGCTTAGCGGGATATAGTCTGTTAATGTTAGTATTAGTCAGTTGGTGTTAGAACTTCAGAGAGATAACTTCGTATTAAGGACAGAGACTCGACTGTGGCCTTTTCAGTATTAAGCTTCAGTTAAGTCTGTATAACGGTTTGGACTTTCTACTTGTGTAGGCATTGTTATGTGCATCTAATACACCCGCACAGGAAACCCCAGACATCTCCAGAGTAATCAGTCGAAGTAAGACAGCCAGCAACAGCCACAAGGTCAATGTCTATCACAAGCACAAAAAGAATTGGAATCATAAAATCAGATATAGCTAGATTTTCACTTGTAGGAGTAACAATATACATCTAGTCAAATCTTACTTGTGTTAGACAGAATAACTAAACCAGTTTTACAATTAGACTTAGCAGAGTTTAAGTCACTGATTAACATGCATGACTAGATTGACACACGAAATGCGTAGGACAAAATTATCTTCTTTTTGAAGTAACGTCTGTAATATATAAGAAAAGAAAACATAGCTCCGAAGAAATTATTATGTAGCAGCTATGATTACATAATTGTACATGAAGTAATCTTTTAATGAAAAAAAATGCTCTTATGGAATCGTTTGAAACTTTAATGATTAAAAATGTCGAAAATTCAAGCACGTTAACACAGAAATGTGTATATCACTTTCATTTTTTAGCTATGTAAATTAACAAATTATAAATTGCAATATTGTGTCCAATGGTGTTGGTAAAAATCTCAGACAATATGATAATAGCCCACTTCAGAAGGAACACTGACCCATATCTTGGTACATAGTTCCGGTGCAAGAACCGGCAAAATTTTGATTGGGAGAAACTTTGGTCATATCTGAAGTTCCAAGAGCTGCAAGGAAATCTATCTGCCTGCAGTGTCACTTGACCTGTGTGGAAACTGGTGCACTGTGGACCTTCTGATTTTCGCAATATAATTTAATAGTTCCCTGCCAGCAGCCACATCCAGTAACATACCAAAAGTCACACCGTTCTCCATTTTTTCAATATTTTGTACCGAATTCTCAGCTGAGTTTTGATTTTTAACATTTGAAAAACCATTGATATTTAAAATTGCTTCAACTGAGTTCAATCAATAATTTAGTACTATAAATAACTCTAACAGATTATAGACTGAATTTATACCATCGAAACATCCTAATAACCTGAAATAGTTATATCTAGTTAATTAAGTAAAGTACGCCCTTTTGGATTTTGCAGTCTGCGGTAAAGAGGACATAAAGGTCATCTGTTTTTGTGATCCACGGTTAACGTACAATGTGTCATGCGGACAGCACAATGACCAACTGCCTTTACTTTACCAAACTAATGTAAGGTACTCATTGTGCGACTCAGGGGCGTCCCGAAAATCCCGAATGCATAAGGAATGTTGTTATAGGTCAAAATAGTTTACTGTCTTATTATTATTCTTGATATCTATGTATGTGTATATGGCCCCTTCTGTCTCGGAAGACAATGGATGCGCACAGAGGATTCATTAGTTTATTATTCACTCACAGTCGTTTGCCCAAACCCACCCTTCACTAAATAGCTTTTTTTCTCCTAACCGACGATATTATCGTTGATTTTATCCCAATATGCAGCCTAACCAACGATATTATCGTCTATGCTTAAAAAATGTTTTGTTATCTTTCCTTACAAAATGCTTTTAATTCTTTTAATTGCATATAAATAAATTATGAGTCATTCCCGTTTAGAAAAAAAATACGGATTTTTTTCATTTTGATTGATTTTATAAAAAAAAAAACGATGTTTTGATAGTGTGGAGGCTAAAAATTACTATATTTTTCTATATTAATATTTATAGTGGTGTTGGACATGGGATAGTGACCTCAAGACAATTAATATAAATTTTTTATATATGTTATATATTAAATTTTGTGAGAATATAAATAAATATCATCAAAAAAATCTTTATTTAATTTGGATCATAAAATATTGCCTAGATCTAGTCGAGATCTAGTTTTAAGGGAGACTTGTCCACATTCAGTAAGTTACAGCTTTGTGCTTCTACTTTCTAAAATGAACTTTTATTTTCATTTTATAAACATTAATTTATGCTATCTAAAAAGGGTGTGCATTTTCCTTTAATTGTATACCAAATATAACATTTTTTGATTACAAACAAAAACGTTATTTAAATTTAATCATAACAGGGTAGTGGGATATACATGAGTAAAATGAATAATTACGGAGAGAAAGAGGTAAAATAGGCTCGAAGATACATTACCTTTTTCTTTCCCAAACGTAACGATTAATGGACAAAACACAAAAGATATTTTGTGAAGTAGAATTAGGAATTTCCCAAAAGTACTAAAATAAGAACTAGTTTGGAAGCAATACTTCTTTTTTTAGCGGCCCCCGTAAGGGGAAAAAGCCGCTATTAGGTTTGTGCAAAATGTCCGTCTGTCCGTCTGTCCGTCTGTCCGTCTGTCACACTCAGATCTCGAAAACTAGAAGAGATATGAAAAATATTATTTCATCATTAAATCCGGCTTGAAAAGTTTAGGTGCAACGGCTACTTTTGGTTTTCTAAAAGCAAACCGTTTAATTTATAAAATTAATTATGCAAGCGATTTTTTCATAAAAATACACCAATTCTAAAACAATTACGTAAATGTAAGGGAGGCAATGTTACAATATGCTAACAAAGATGGACAATTTTTGTGTATTTTCAGTATCACTAAGTCAAATATATTTTAAAAATGTACAGGAAATGTTTACAACAAATACAAATAATAGTTAAAGACGTTTTTTCTGGTCAACTAGCTGCTAAAATTAAAAGAAAACATTTCTGTTTGTTTATAAAGGCTAATAATGCAATTTGTATGTAAATATCACGCACATTTTTTTAAATGGACTTTTTATGCAGCGATTTTCGTGCAGAAGCGTAACGTCGCAACATGAACAGGTGCTAAACCAATTCCTTAAACTTTTTTTAAAAATCAGATTTTATTTTTTGTTTGTTTAGTGCCCCCATCCGAATAAAAGAAGCTTATTCTTGTGCGTTTTGTCTGTTGGTCGGTCTGTCCGTCACGATTAGATTTAAAAAACTAGAACTCTAAAAGCTATTGAAAATCTGATTTACCCTTTAATGTTCCTCCCATAACATCTCAATAGTTTTAAGTATCTAAAGTTGATTGTTCCGGATTTTTTTGTGCAAAACTAATCAACGCCAACAAATGTTTGTTTGCTCTTCTAACTTATATTACATTCAATTTCCATGCTTAAACGTTGCAAAAACACATCATCAATAATATGTTGTTCCGTTTTTTATGTAAATAGCATATTAATGCTAAATCATAATCTCTATACTGACTTATATTTCATTAAGTGTAAAAATGTTCCGGATATTGTTTTATAAAACATGAATTATGCCTAATGATTGTTTGAAATTGCATAAGGCTTTTAAAAAAAGTAATTTACTAGAATTGATTACTGAAAATTACTTTTTAGACATTTAATTTTCTTGTAAAACATAACATAGAAGTTTTGTAATCGATAAAGAAAGTTCCGGATTTTGTTTCTTACAAATCGTCGCCAGAAATTTCCTAATTTATTTAAAAATCTACTAACGCCAAATAATTGTTTGAACTCCCTCTTCTAATTAATAAACAAATAATCTTCTCATTTACGAAATAATGTTTTTACGGATTTTTATGAAAAATATTTTAACTCACTACTCTCTTACAGTACATTTAACTTTCTACCTAAAACATTAAAAAATCTAATTATCGTTAATATTATGTTCCGATTTTTAAGGAAAACAGAATCCAAACACCAAAGTAAGGTATCAAAATCTCTCCACGTGGCTGTAGTACATCTAATTTTTATACGAGACCATCCAAAAAATTTAATTAACGGTATTACATTTATCTGAAATTCTCTTTTTCTTTTACTATTTATACAAACATCCGGAACAATCTATTATATAAACTTTTCAATTGTGTTCATACCTAAAAATTATTGCGATGTTTTGAAACGTAAAATAAAGGTTAATCAATTTTTAATAACTTTTAGTTGTTTTTTTTATATCAAGATAACGGACAGACCGACTGACAGACAAAACGCAAAAACAATGTGGCTTTGATCCTTTTTAAATAATATCTATTAGAACTCAGTGCACCAATGTCTATGAACCCTCGTTAAATATCTCGTGTAAATAAAGACATTTTTTTTTATGGTACCGGTACTAGCCTATTGTGAGGTAATGGAATTTTTTTTCTTTGACGTCATATGAATGGACTCTTTAAATGTAATGTTAAAAGAACGCACTCTGTGCACCAATGTCTATTAACCCTCGAAAAAAATTGCTTGTATTAATGAAAACATATTTTAGTCTAACTAAGCCGTGTGACGTAGTGTTTTTTTTTCCTTTGACGTCACATGGAATGAATTCTTTAAATGAAATGCTAAAAGAACGCACTCGGTGCACCAATGTCTATGAACACTCGAGAAATGGCTCGTGTTGATAAAGGTGATTTTTAGTCTAGCTAGGCCTTGTGACGTAGTGTTTTTTTTTCCTTTGACGTCATATGGAATGAATTCTTTAAATGAAATGCTAAAAGAACGCACTCGGTGCACCAATGTCTATGAACACTCAATAAAAGGCTCGTAATGATGAAGGCGATTTTTATTCTAGCTAGGCCGTGTGACGTAGTGTTTTTTTTCCTTTGACGTCATATGGAATGAATTCTTTAAATGAAATGCTTAAAGAACGCACTCGGTGCACCAAAGTCTATGAACACTCGATAAATGGCTCTTATAGATGAAGGCGATTTTTAGTCTAGCTAGGCCGTGTGACGTAGTGTTTTTTTTTCCCTCTGACGTTATATGGAATTAATTCTTCAAATGAAATGAAAAAAGAACTCGGTATAGTAATGTTTATTAAGCCTCGTTATGTGACTCGCGTTTAAAAAAGGAATGATATCTTGATTTAGATCTAATCTAGATTTTTTAAACTAGATCTAGATTTTTATTACAGTATATCTAGATCTGGATTAATATTCTAATTAAAATTATTTTAGAGTCTAGATCTAGAATTTCTAGATCTAGTTTAGACTAAAATAGACTAGATTAAGGTGTAGAATTTCAATTTCTAAACTTAAAGTGTAAAAAAAAAGTGTAGATTTTCATTTCCAAACGTTTTGATCAATATTGTAATGTTTTAATATACTAAAACTAATCTACTATTTTTTATTAAATTTAAATTTAAATTTACGGCAAATGAATCTTTGAAACATTATTACCTTTGACCATCGGATGGCTGCCTGGTCGTGCGGTTTGCGCGCTGGACTGTCGTTCAGATTTATGGATGGCCCAGGGTTCAAACCCTGCCCGCTCCCATCCCCCGTCGTCCTGCGGGAGGTTTTGACTAGGAAGTAATTATCTTCAACTCTGAAGGAACATCCGAAACGTGTAAAACATTTTACATCAAAATTAAATCACCTCTTGAATATTATTTGCGAATATGCAGATCCGACAGGGATCCGACTTCGACGGGGGCCGCCTCTGAGTTTGTGTAACACAAACTCTCTTTGTAATCTTGTTTTTTTTGTTAATGAAATGATTGAATTACCAAAAAGTCATATCCAGTAATTTATTTGATGGTACAGAGCTTTGTAAACGTCATTTGAAACATCTACATAGTCCAAATAATCCATACAGATTAATCCCATGTGCACAACGGATGTCAGGTTATTGTGTAATTAAGCATTCAGTGTTTGGACACCTAAAATTGGAAGATACCTAAAATTTATTCTGGCGATCTGTTAATAAGAGATAGATCAATTAGAAAAACAAGCAGCATATGAAAAAAATCCTTTGAAAAAAAAAGCAAAAGCTTATCTAAATGGGAAGAACAATAATTTAAGGGGACTAAACCCAACAAATTTACCATATCTGTGAATACTGAATTATTAGTTTACCTTATTGGTATCATACAAAATAAACAATTACCAGCTACTCTTTTATTTGTATTGATTCATGTCTTGTCTATGCCAATGATTAATTTTGCGAAGTTTCAACTTAATCTAAGAATGGGTGTGGAAGAAATAACGTGTAAACACTTTTTATCAGACAGACAGACAGACAGAGGGAGTTGATATAAGCCTGATAAAAAAAAACAACAACAATAAAAGCAGAACACTATTTTCATAGAAGAATCATATTTGAAAGATGAATCGCAAAATGTGGAGGCATGGAATAAATTTACTGTAGGACTGCTAATTGTAAATACCTTTCTTCCACTCCACGCACACTCTTTACTGGCAGCTAGTCATGCGTGACACCTGGAATTAATAGATAAAAAAGACCAAGTGCATGGACCCTACATTAGTTTTTTACCGTGTCCTCTATTTCTTTAGACAGTAACCTGTATGAAGTGCAAAACATGAGGGTGTCCAAGCCATGAAAAGGAATCGAAAGAACTTAAGTATTACTTTTGAACATTTCTTAATGTGTAACTTTCTCCGATGTTAGGTAACCTTTTTAAATGATATAACACAACTACACATTCATAGTATAAAAAATTAGTGCTTTCAAACAAAGTTATACATAGTGAAAAACTGTCGATTTGATTCTTGGAACCCTGGAAACAGGCATAGAAATGTTCTTTTTTGTTCAATAGTGTTATTTTATAATTAGTTAGGATGTAAAGTATATATTTTTATACTAATTTATTATTAAAAATCTTAAAACCTTCAATTTTTGTCTCCAATTTTACTTACTCTGTCAATATCTAAGCCATGATACGATTGCATGCGTTGAATTTTAAGTCTAATAGAATATTTTGCCCAGTAACTTGTCTAATGCTTTCGAAGCGTCATGAGTTCTGTTCCGCAATGTTTAGAAAAGATCATCTATAAAGTTAAAATGCATCTTTTATCCAACAAAATCTACTTAATAAAAAGTAGAAAATGTCAAAAATGTTGTAAGGTAAATAAATGTATAATGTCCATGGCAATCGCAAATCTGATTTTTTTTCACCTATTCAGTTTCAAATAGAATCTAATGTTAGGACATCTCTCTACCCTAGAGGCCAAGAATTATATACCTAAAAATTTGTGTAACTATCGCTGTAAATGGTATTTTATTGATTTCACCAAACACAAGCTTGGTAGGTATTATGAAATCACTTTTAAAAATATGTTTTAAAATATATATGTAAATATATATATATTATATGTATATATACTGTCAAGAGCAAGGCAAGAATCAATAAAAAAAATTTAACCAAATAGTTAATTAACTATTTGTAATAATTTATTTTGTTTGGTAGGCTATCTCGAACGAGGGAAAGAAATTGTAATTCACCAAAGTGGTGGTATAAGCTGAATTAGTTCCCTTTATAGGTCGTCATTTGAGTCTTAGTGAACACAAATCTGAAAACTAGGACGAGACTATAGAAACAATAGATAACTCTACAATCTCCCATACTCATTAGCTCTCCACTAGCAGAGTGGTTACCGAGTTGTCTTGAGAAGCCTGAGCAAGCTTGAGCCATGAGTTCAAATTCAGGTCGCACCCTTTTTAGCGGCCCCCTCAAGGAAAAAAGCCGCCTTTAGGTTTGTGCGAAATGTCCGTCTGTCCTTCTATCCGTCTGTCATACTCAAATCTCTAAAACTAGAAGAGAAATGAAAAATATTATTTCACCATGCGATGCGGATTGACACGTTTAGGTGCAACGGCTACTTTTGGTTCTCTAAAGTATTTATTCATGTATTTATTTATTGAAAGATAGAAAGATAAGCAAATAATAAAGTTTATTTCTTTTATATTTTAGGTTTTTGGAAAATCACGATGTTAAACAAATTTTTGTATCTCGTTTTATATCTTACGTTCTGCTTTCAATGTAAGTTAAGCTATATATACATTATTTGTATACTATAAGCTACGTATTCGACATAGTTATATATATATATATATATATATATATATATATATATAGTTTTGCTTTTAATATACAACACCTGGTGTCTAGAGATAAGAAGCTCGGTGAAAGAAAAATGTGAACACTTGAAGGATGAGCTCAGGTCAGTCGAAACAAGAACTCGGCTAGGCTTCAACTTCTTTGAAACTAAGACACACTTTAAGCATTTCAGGCTATGACACCTTCCAACTCGAAATAGAAACTTAAAACTTAAATGGTTAGCATGTTTCGTGTATCGTACTATTGACGAAACTTTAATTAACCCACTGGCGCCTATTTCTTTTGAGTTGCTCACTTTGCATTTTGCCTAAGAAATGTTAATATAATGATGTAATTACTAGAAATTGTTATTGTAAAAATAAAATTTGGAGAGGGGCCTATGCAACAGCCATTAAATTGAGCCCCGCGATTCGTAAAGCCGGCCCTACTTCTATTTTTTTTTTACTCAAACGTTACGATTTTTTTCTAATTTCAGCAAACTGTAGTCTGGACATAAAGATACGATGGGAAAAATGTTATTTTATATTTGAAGATGAAGAAGAATTCCATTTTGAAATATTTCTTAACACAGCAAAAGATGATGATCTGGATAGTCGTACTACGGAGGAGGTTAGATGCACATTGGTAATACTCGGCTTTAAACATTTGTTCTTATATACATGTCATTTTAAAACATTTTTAAATTATTAGCATGCCTTAATAGAGAAAAACGTTGTGAAAGTGCGTATGTGAACCCTATCTTTACAAAACAAGAATTATATAGCATTTACCACAGAAAGGCAAAAGCAGAGCTAGTGCTATTAGAGCATGGACTGATTTACTTTTGCCAGCCAAGGCAATCAAAGACTTTGCAGAAATTAAGTCATTGATTAACACGCATGACTAGACTTGTTCATATTGAAGATAATCGAGAAATTTCATTATCACTTTGATTCTGGATGACATTCGGATTTTATTTTTCTGTTTTAGAGGGATTATAACCCAGTGGTATAGATATGAATTTGGGGGTCCGGGGGACTTGACCTTTTAAGGGCCCCTTCATTTTTACATTCAACATCATGACATGAGATAATGTATTTAATAAAAATAATATATTTGTCTAACTTTCAATAGGTACTGTATATAAGTAAAATTTAAAAAAAAATAATCACTAAGACTCTTTTAATGAATAATACTGTTGTTGTTTTTCTGTGGCAAGATGATGCACAAGTGAGAAATCATATTCAAATTTGCTTAACGCCGTACAGCAAAGGCATCTATAACATCATCTAGTATTCTAGATCAAGATCTCACGTGACAGGGGACACAGGGGACTCTTAAAATTGGACCCCTTCTCCCCGCCACATATAACCAAAAGTATGACTATTAATTTAAATATGTTTACATTGTTTATTTATTTAGATCGTTCAGGACCCATATTTACCTAAGGATTGTAGATTAAACATCACTGCTGAAGACTGCATAAACAAAAAGTATTCTTCTTGTGGTTATTGTGATCAACGAATGAGTTATGGTTACTACATTGTTATGTCTTTTAACATTTCAACACTTCTTTTTAATTCTTTGCAATGTTTTTGGAGAAATGAAAATAGTACGTTGGAATTACCTGGGATCGGTAAGTCAATATTTTAAAGTTTCTGTATGATCTAACATTAACCCCTAAACTAAGTCTAAATGAATAATAAAGGAAGTGAATAAAGTATCATCATTGGCATCTGTCCATTGACCTTCGTCGTAGAGTTACTGTGACAGTTCGCGTAACCAAATAACTCCACTTTACAAGGAGGGCAGTTAATCTTAGTAGGATATCAAGAGAGAGGGCGCTCCATTTCCTTTATGTTATTCAATGGAAAATTAATTGTTTTGCTTCCTTTAAAAATTCTCTAAAAAAAAAACTTGACAGATATAGATGTTGCTGAACATTAATGTATTAAACTCTTGAATAATAGAATGCATACTTGCAGAAATACCCGACGACGGACAGTCCGTCCAAATTAAATAATTTTCTAGCTCTCTAGATAGGCTACATTTAAATGTATTTACTTTATACTTTGAAAAATTATAATGTTCAAACTAGAGTTTATCCAGCCTGGCCAACGAGCTAGTAGTTCTTTTCCCAACAATATGTATCAGCTATAGACATATATATATATATACATTATCTAGACTGGACATGGAGACTTTCTAACACTACGAAAAATGTCGTGAAAATTTTGTAGAAAGTTGGAACAAGGCATTAATTTGTAAAGTAGATAAAAGAAGTAAATTTTTTTTTCAACCCTAACCTATGTAACATATAATTTAATTTTTAGATCCAGATCTAGTAATTGAACATGAAAAATAAGAGTACTCCTGTCTCATAATTATTATTTTGCAATTTTTAGATACATAATCTAGAAAGATCTAGATCTTTTTAACTTTACATAAGACGATTAAGATCAACATGAATTATTTCGATCTAGGATTTTTTTAAACTTTATCTCAATGGAAACAAACATGAAATAGCTTTGTTTCATATATTTCCTTGAATATCCGAGAAATGATTTTGCATTATTTCTAAACTTTGAAAACTAAAGATCATTACTTTTCTAAGACAGAAAAGATTGATTGGGGCGACTCCCCTAAGAGCTTGAAAAAGAGTTTACGTACATAAATATATATATATATATATATATGTATATAGGTCTGGGAATCGATCAATCGCGGATAAGAATTTATTTGCGGTTTCCAGTCTAGTATAATATATCAGCTTTCTAGGGAAATATTTAGAGCCGTTTACGAGATCTGTGTTTTGAGTCCTATTCTAGGTTTTAGATTCCACAAAAGTACAAGCTGAATAGAGGTATTGTAAAAAATAGCTCTGATTGTGAAATTTCTCGAAATCTTACGAAATATATACACAAAGTTTTGTAGACTTATTTATATTTCTTTTATTCGATATTTCATTAGGTCTTAAATTATCTCTTACACAAGTTCTTTTGAGGTTGTGGTATCATATTGGTAAAGTACCCGGTGAAGACAGATTAATGTTGTTTTAATTCGGGATTTTAAGGACGAGCCTGAGCCCCTAAGTTGTAATGGCCACTTGACTTCCTCTTTAATTATCATCTATAAAAACAGATAAGCTTTACATCATCTGTTACATAGATAGCAATGTCTGAAATGGGTAGCTTTTGTACACGTTTGTTTCAAAATTCCCATCATACAAAAAGAATTGACTACACTCAAGAAAAATTTACGAGCAAAACATTTTCATACTAAATATTTTCACAAAATTTAATTTTTATTTTTTTTTGTAATACCTCTATTTAAGTCAGAACTTCACGGAACCTTTTTCTAGAAATTTTACAGTTGATGTATTTCGTTGAGAAAAGAATTACTAGCGTAAACAAAATCTAAAGCTAGAACGCCATCTCCTTTAAAAGAAGAATACAGGAACTAAGCTTGACGCAAACACAAACAATATTCTTGGACAACAAAACACGCCCAATGAAAACTAATTCCTATACATAAAAACACGACTATTAGATAAGAAAAAAAAATTTCACGCGCATACAGCAAATGGTTCAATAGTTTATCAGAAGAAAAAAAAAATATTGGCAAAAGAAGAGATATATATATAATCTAGATTTATGAGTCAAAATTAATAGATCTATATTGATTTGAGATTTTTTAAAAATTTGAGATCTACATCTATATTATTTTTTTTTTTGCCAGCGATTTGTACACAGTTTTGAATTATTAAAATAAAATAAATTCCTGTTATTTATTTATTACCAAAAAGAATAAAAACAAAACAAAAAAAATTAGCAAAGCATGGAAAGATTATAATATATCTTGTATTTTTGTAACGTACTTTCTAATAATTTAATTCAATGACAGTTTCATTATTGTTAAGATATCTAAAAATATAAAGTTTTATTTTTTGCAAAGCCTGTTCATGTTTAGTTATTATTATTTGCATAGCTTTGGTTTTCTTTTTTTGTTTTGTTTTTCTCCATTTTAGATACAAACTACTTCTGGCTGACAGCTTTTAATTACACATTTACAATAGAGTCGTCGTTAACAGAATTGCACGGAGTGGGGCATGCACTAAAAGAAGATTATTATTCAAATTATAACAACGATATGGACAATGTCTTCATCTACTTTGGAACCGAAAATGAGCAGTTTACTTTAATTCAATATGGTATCTTAAATCAATCATTGACTTCGATAGATAAAGAGATTATCTTTATATTGAAATGGTCGAAGTCTTATTGCCACTATGTTTGCAATTCTGTAGGTAAGTGAGTAAATAATAAATTTTTATATCTTATACAGCTTATTAAATATGCTCAACTACTAAAGACTAGTTAATAATATTTTGTTTAAAAAGTACGACATTCATTTATTTGTTGTGTCTTTTTTTCCTTGACAAATCATAACGCTATATGTAAATCTGTGTTTAGATTAATTAAATACACATCTCTTCATTTTACCAATTCAAACTCGACTAGACTGCAATTTCACTGTAATCTAATTCTGTACAAATCATTTATGCGACTCTGTAGTTACAAATTTTCTTATGTTTAATTATGTTGTTCTAAATGTAGTTTTAAAAAAGGTAAATGCACAGGGAAAAGAAGACACATATTAGCCAACACCAAACCAAATAAAGCATCTGGACCTGATGGTATTCCAGCTAGATTACTCAAAGAACAAAGCAATGAGCTAGCCCCAGTGTTCAAAATACATTTTCAAGCAACTCTTAACCAGGGCAGAGTACCAAAGAAGCTAACGTCTCCTGACCCAGGGAAACTACAGAACTCTATCACTAACCTAGAACACATAATATGTACCAACATCATAAACCGCTTCAACGGACATAATGTCTTTACTTCATACCAACATGACTTTAGGAAATATAGATCACGTGAAACACAACTAATAGGACGAATTGATGATTTTTCAAAAGGTTTAGATAATAGTGAGCAAATAGATGCTATCTTACTAGATTTTTCCAAGGCTTTTGACAAATTTCACCAACATAGTTTGCTTAAAAAATTAAAATATTTCGGCATTGATGGTTAGTTGCATCAGTGGATTAAAGATTTTCTGATTGGGAGAGAACAAACTGTAATAAAAAATGGCTCTAAATCAACATCAATAACAGTAAACTCAAGAGTACCTTAAAGAAAAGTCTTAGGCCCACTACTATTTTTAATTTATATATATATATATTGTTACGATTCTCTCCTACTCAGGCCTTCTGTAAACACTGCTAAACACAACACAACACATCAAGAACTTGACAACAAGGCTCCAAATTATCTGGTACTTTAATAATGGTCAAATCAAACAGCCAATACCACACAATTGGCAACACAATCAACTGCTACAACGTTAGACCGTATATCAATGTAATAAACTCATAACTCTACTGTCTCTTCCTGGACTCTTACGTTTCACTGGAGGACTGCACCAGGACCGACTTTGTGGCTGACTAACAGTCCCGGTCTCAACGCTCTCCGGTCTTGAACTGCCGCTTTCTTACACACTGTGTCTCTGGTCTGCGCAGGCTTATGATCAGATGACCATAACACGGGCGTTATTCACGTGCAAAGTTCTTACCAGTACTGTCCCTTGCCTTTCAACATAGCACGCTAAACTGTATTACTGGCCTGTGTCACCTATGTCAGCTGATCACACACAGTTAACCCTTTTGCGTCGCGAATAGGGTTATAACAATATATTACCAAATTGCATTAGTTCAGGAACAAAAGTCAGATCATTTGCTGATGATTGCATAATATATAGAACAATAAAAACACTAGTTACAGAAATTACAAAGAGAATTAGATGAACTACAGAAATGGGGAAATTGGAGCATGTCTTTTCGCCCAGAAAATGTCAGTTATTAAAAGTAACAAAAAAAATAAATTAAAAAAATAAACTCCAAGGTAAACCAGTAACACAGACTAAAAATGCAGCATACTTATGTGCTATAATAAATGAAAAACTGTCATGGACTCCCAATATAATGAATCAATCGAAAAATCAAACAAATCATTAAGGTTTATTAAAACAAATTTATATAAATAAAATAAAAACATGAAACTAAAATGTTATTTAACCTTGGTTAGGCCAATAATAGAATATGCATCCTCTGTTTGGGACCCCTCAACTCAAAAACATTAAGAATTTAGAGTAATGAGATTCATAACAAACGAATATTCACATTTGACTAGAGTAACACCTTTAGTAAAATCACTAAATTTAGAAAGCCTTCAGGACAGAAGACGCAAAAGTAAAGTAGCAATTATACATAAAACACTGAACATATACCATCTTGCAGAAATTCAGATAAACAACCATAGCGTAGAGCGAGTAGGAACAACCATCAACAACAAACTGAAATGGAGTGAACACAACCACAACCTTTACACCAAAATTCACCAACAATTCTTCTATCTTTGAAAGCTAAGGAAATTTAACATCGACATAAAAATTAACTTTTCTATACATCAACCATCAGTAACCTAATTAACCTTGCCATCACCTGCTGGTATGGTAATTCTTCACTGGCACATAGACATTGACGAAATAGACTAATTAAAAAAAGCATCGTATATCACTCGAATACAGCTACCATCTCTTGAAGAGCTTTTTCAAGAAAGATGCATTTCCAAAACACACACAATTCTTAAAGACAACCTGCAAACACTGTTACATCCGATCTGATCGAAGTGGTCGCCTCCTTTCCTTTAGGACTAAAACAGAAAGATTTAAAAACTCCTTCATCCCACTTTCGGCCAGAGTGTCACAAGATCAGCTGTCGTCATCGAGAAGTACATAGAAGTCTAATTTATAAAGCGCTGGTTATGTGTGTGTGTATGTTTTTAGTGTGTGAATGTTGTTTGTATTTGCATCTTTATTGTTATTGTACAGTAGTTACGCTGAGGTTGTCAATTTTAGTCAAACTGAATTTCCATTTGATTGGAATAATAAAATTATCCTATCTCCTACATTTGGAATTTGTATTTTGTCGAAATGTTTTTATATACAGTGTTATTTAAGGTATAGAACAGGTTTCTGGTGGTTCTTAAATGTCTGTTATAATTTATTTGTAGTAGAATTTAACTCTTTCTCTCCTAATTGACGTTGATTTGACCTAGTTAAATTAAATTAATGTTTAATTTTATAAACTAATTTTGTGTTATATAAAATGAGCAAGCATTGCCCTTTAATTCTAGACCAACTCAAACATTTTCTGATAACAAACGACAAAGTTACTGAAGCTTAACCATAACAGGGTTAGTGAAATAGTAATGAGCAAAATGAAGAACTCCGTTGAAATGTGGAAAATCAATTACGAAGAGAAATAGTTAATGTATTTGTTAGTAAACATAAAAGAAAACATTTGTATAAGCATTGATAATGCGACAGAAATTGGTAAACTTTCGGACTTTTCATGTAAGACCAACAGTTTTCATTTATATGCATTGCAAATGAAATTTATGTATCTACTTTAGATCGTTTTAAGCCAAATGTTACTGTGCGAGAAATAAGCCCTGACAGCCTGCTAGTTACAGTTGAAAAACCCGGAGGTTACGATGTAAAAGTAATTGTACTTGTAAGTACGTTTTAAAGCTAAATACAATATAATGTTCAAATATTTAATTGCTTACCATTGTTTTTTTAAATATTATTTCAATAATTATTTTTTTATTATTATTATTATTAAATTAAAAACGAAATAACATTCATTCTCTGGCACCGCCAGGGTCAAGCTTTGTTAGAAACAAATTTATTGTAGCTCTTTATTATTTTTTTGGGGCGCGGTGGCTTTCAAACCTGGGGTCCTGGGTTCAAATCTCAGTGAAGACTTTGATTTTGAATTTCGGGATTTTTAGGGCACCCCTGAGTCCACCCAACTCTAATGGGTACCTGACTTTAGTTAGGGAAAGTAAATGCGGTCGTTGTGCTGGCCACATAGCACCCTGCTTGTTAACCGTTGGCCATAGAAACAGATGACCTTAACATGATCTGCCCCATAGATCGTAAGGTCTAAAAAGAGAAACTTTTCTTTACTTTTTATTTTATTATTATTATTAATGTACTAAAACAGTCTGTGAAATCTTTGCTTTTCATGTAAAAAAGGCCTCTTTTCACTTTTGTAGAACCAATAAACTAGAGACATTCCACATAAAGATATTACGTATAAAATAGACTTAAGAAGTAGGTACAATTAAAACAACTTGTAATATCAACAAGAGGGCGATGTCCGTTTCTTAGGTTTTGGCTATAAAGTCGATTATCCCTTTCAGACCTTGCGATCAGTAGGGCAGATGATGTAAAGGTCATATATTTCTTTCAACAACTAGATCCTACATTGATTTTGAAAGGACTATCGCTTTCGGGAATTTCCGAATGCAAGGCTTTTCTAAGAATTTAAAAACCTAATGTTCAGGAAATTTTAAGTCTAGATCTAAAGGCCTGTATTGAAATATTATAAAGTGTACTACAGTGATGCTCAAATTTATTCGGTCAATGGACCATTTTCATTTCCAACAATCGTTTCGCGGGCCACATCAACAAAACGGAAAAAAAAAAACAGGAATTAAACAATACAGGGGCCTACCATTTTGATTAAAAACCAGTGAATTAATTTATGAAAGTTTATCATAAACCAACGTAAAAATATAGCCGGCTGCATTGATGAGATTGTGAGTTGTAGCCCTGAATCTAGAACTCTATATCTTCGTCCGTGAGACGATTAGGTAATATGGTTTTCGTCTGATTCATCACTGAAAAAGTTTGTTCTCAAATATAATTGTTTGTAATTATTGTGACCACCTATGTTTTCGGAGATTTAGAAATGTTTCTGCAAGCAACATAGAGTAGAAATCCATTATCTGAATCACTTGAAATTTGTCAAACAGGGATGTTTAGCTTCGTAAGTCAACCAGTTCCAGTTTCAGCTCTGTCTGGGCACTTGAAACATCGGCCGCAGGTGGATTTTCGAAACCACGAACTTTGTTCATTCTGAACACGATCATCATCACATGGTCCAGACTGATACCATGCCAAATACATTATGTTGGGGAATAATTCAATGAAGCCACGGCTCGTGGTGGTGAGGTGGCTGAACGGTATAGCACTTAGCGTCCGAACCTAGGATCTCGGATTCGAATCCTGGTGAAGACTGGATCTTTGGCGCCTCTGAGTCCACCCTGTTCTATTGGGTACCTCTCATTAGTTGGGATAAAGTAAAGGCGGTTGGTCGTTGTGCTGGCCACATGACACCCTCGCTAACCGTATTTCAAAGAAATAAATGACCTTCACATCATCTGCCCTATAGACCACAAGGTCTGAAAGAGAAACTTTTTTACTTTTACAGAGGTTCAGTTCCATTTGGCTCGACAACCTTTCTAATAACCCTTGCTATTAACCATACTTGTGGCACTATCAGTAGTCATTCCCATTAATTTCTTCCAAGGAAGAGAACCATGCTGTATGATGTTTGAAACTTCTTAGACAGGACTTTGATAGTGGTGGTCTCATGCATACTCCTCATAGTTACTAACGTCTCTGGTTTCAAAACTGTTTTTTTTTTAACGCGAATAAATAACAGATATTAGATATGTCTGTAGACTCGTCAGCGGCAATAGAAATTAAAAATCGAAATCTGGTTACATTTAAATCTACCCATATCTTTCTCTCACCTTGTATTGTCAAGAGAATGTTGACAACAGCCACTGGATTCTTCTTTTCAGAAACACAGTTCATTGCTAGCAAGCACTTTTTTATGCATTCGCCGTCGGAAAATGGTTCCTTTTTATAAATATTTTCATCTATCCTCCTTTCTAGGTGAAATCTACCAAACTCGTTTCAACCCAAAAATGTCGCCTTATTTCTTTATGTGTTTGGTTTCTCAAAGCTGTTCGTGTCCTTAAAAAGAGCCTCTCTATCTTTATAAAACTAAATCTGATGGCTTATTATCGGTACCAATCCATTTACCCTAACTTAGAAACGGATACTTTTTCCAAACTTTTCTTTATGAAAGGGGATTTTCTACACTTTTTGCCAACGTTTCAGAGGGCCGGATGGATCCACGCCATGGACCGAATGTGGCCCCCGGGCAGTATTTTGGACATCTACATTCACTTATCCAGGACACTTTCTCTGTGAGAATGAGGGAGGGGTGGGTAAAAAAATTCCCCATTTTTTTTTTTTTTTTAATTTAACTTTCATTAACTTTTAAGAGAGAAACACTAAGTAACATAAAGGCTCTATCGTCTTTCTGTCATTCGCCTCTCGTTCTTGTTCACCCCAACTCTACAAATTATTGGCCATAATTTTACTCCTTGTTGCATCAGAAACACGCAGAGACATTCCTTCTTCTTCTTCTTCTTCTAGCCAGCTTTATTGCTGCTGAGCTGTCAGCTCTTTTGCAGACTGTGCCAAGGAAAAATAGTGTGCTGTTTTCTTCAGTTGTTCAGCACTGCCGTACAGGGTGTTGGTTATGTTGGGCTGTAGTGGAAGTAGGGTCTGCCTAAGGTGGATTAGGGAGGGGCATTCAAAGAGGATATGGTTTACAGTTTCAAAGGGGTGGGCGCAGTGTCTGCAAAGGGGGAGTTGTGTGGAGTTTATTTTGTTCAGGTGGTAATTTAAAAGTGGTGTGTGTCCTGTTCTTAGTTGGAAAGATGTAGATTGTTCTTTGCTGGGGAGGAAGTTAATACTGTCCAGTTTGTTAGGTATAGTCATTTCTTTGTACATGGCTCTGCCAGTGTTTCCTGATGCCCATTGGTTGAGCCACTCATCTTTGTGATTGTTGACTAACATTGACCTTAGGGTGAGGTATTTAACAGGTCTATCTGGTTGTTCCATAGATGAACCTGCCTTTGAAAGCTTATCTGCCTTTTCATTTCCCATGATGCCAATGTGTCCAGGGATCCACTGTAGTGTGATATTGATACATATTGAGACATTCCTTAACATCAGTCTTAATTATCATTTTTTTATCAATTATCAAAAATATATCTACAGAAATAATAAAATATGAATGTTTTTTTAGGACGACGATATTGAACTAATCAGGGAAGATAGACGCGAATTTGTGTTTACCAATTATTCTTCAAAAGGTGACATTCATGAAACTCATAACTTGATAATACTTCTGAATAACTACGAAGTATCTTCAATGTGTTTTAATGCCAAAATCTGGAATTCTAGTAAGTAGTAAACATATCATGTTAGATAATAAACACAAGCTATAATGAAGACAAAATACAAAAGATAAGAGTTCCAAGAGCCGAAAGCTCAACTCTATCTGACAGTTTCAAGAAGAAGAAGAAGAACTGACTTCTAATTTACTCAGTCATACCTTGCTCATTATATAAGCTGTTTACTCAACCAAGTACAGCAGTCACTACTAATCACCAAACAAACTTTATCACAGAGAGCACCGCATTCCAAACGAATACATTGTACTTAATCATTGTGAGTTTCCTATACCAATGCAGTAACTTTCATTTCTCCAGATTCTCCCATTTAAAAAAAAGCAATTGTTTATTTAAAGAAGTATATATTACTCTTTTATTTAGATAATACACTTATCACGTTGTCTCCTGACTGCCCCAGTGGACCGTATGTCAAGAATGGCTTTATCAGACGTAACACTACAGCTTCCTGTCGCTGTCTTCTCTCTGGGGAAACATTTCCTTCAGCTAGTGTCCAGTGGTTTGATGCTACAGGTCTGAATGTAAGCCAGTCTGGAAAGTATAGTGACCTAATTATAGATGGAAGTCAAGGTAAACTTTACTATGATAAGGCTAAATAATATAGTCTTAAAATCTCTCTTCTGTTATCAACTTATAGCTAAAAGTGCTATATAGTTAGTTTTGTAAAAATTAAAAGTACTTACTCGACTGTGGATTATTTTTTTAAAGTAGCATAAATATTTTCAAATTCATCAGAGCGCCTCAAGCTAGAGGAAAATATGTGTACATACTAGATATGCATTGTCACGGAAGAATGTTTGTATGAGTGTATAATGATTTTGACTTATAGATGTCAGTTAGAACGTATGCGCGAATGACCGGAAGTGTGCTAGCTTTTAGACAAGGAGAGGTCATCGTGTGGTATGTGCCATCAAGTATAATAAAGTTTATGTGATCGTCTTGACCGAGTTCTTTCATGTTTTGTGCTTAGAGCTGAACCAAGGGACACTACTATAGATCTATACATAATGAAAGCTGAAACAATATAATAGATTGTTTTAATGTTTTAGATTTAATTAATATAGAAAACCTTAGTAAAAGAATGTCTATATAGAATACATTTCTAGTGCAAATATTGTCAAGTATTAACTGCACGGTGGCTGAGCGGTAAAGCGCTTGGCTTCTGAACTAGGGATCGATCCTGTGTTCCAATCCTGGTTAAAACTAGGATTTTTAATTTCGGGATTATTGTGCGCCTCTGAGTCAACCAGCTCTAATGGGTACCTCAGAAATGTTTGGGAAAAAAGACGGTTGGTCGTTGTGCTGGCCACATGACACCCTCGTTAAACGTTGGCCACAGAAACAGATGACCTTTACATCATCTGCCCAATAGACCACAAGGTCTGAAAGGGGAGCTTTACTTTACTAAGAGCTGCACTACACTTATGCGTATTTCTTTTTAATAAAGCGATCATCTATTGACTCTCCCTTAAATAGGGGCAAAATATAATAAAAAGCTCTTAACTTAGCATTAGATTCTTCAAAAGGATCTTTTCAAAAACAATTTTTAAAAAGATTAATGTCTATGTATAAAGTTGGATGTAACCATTTTTATGTCGAGGGAGACCATGAGCTAGATTATATATCTTTAAACACAAGTCTCAAGAATCGGAAGGCTTAGTTTAAAAGGCTATGACACGACAAAATAGCGCAGACTAAATAGCGCGGACAAAATAGCGCGAAACAAAATAGCACGCATATATATATGATGTTTATGAAAGTACCGGATTTTAGTAAATTAATGTCCTGGGCAGCAATGTTTTTAAGGTCTCTATCTTCAATATTAAAAGATGGCTTCCTGGTCTTGTGGTTTGCGCTCTGGACTGTCGTTTGGACTTATCGATGGTCCCGGGAAGTAAATTATCTTGAACTCTGAAGTAACATCCGAAACATGGAAAACATTTACAAACATTTTACAAACAAGATCTTAGAGTATGCATATTTCAAACAAAGAGATTAGTTTAAATTTTATCTCATTCTCATTTTTCACCTATGAACAACTTACTAAAATTTTGAAAAGTCGCGACCCCGTTCAAGGTGAGATAGGATAATGTGTGTTACACATGTGTGATAGTATCATCAGAAATCTTGATTACCTACGCATTTCTCTTTGATCAAACCTGGGCATCTCTTTGCCGCAATTTTGGCAATTTCTGGTGTGTTAGGATTAGTTTGTTCCACCTACCGATGTAAATACTGACTTTGAAGAAGTAAATGATGATTCTTATAATAAACTCCGCTCTTTCAGTGTATTTACTGTATTAATTATAGTTTCAAATTTGTCTACGTACTAAATACTAATGTTTCGGATGTTCCTTCAGAATTGAAGATAATTTTTTCTTCTTGGACCAAACCTCCTGCACCTTAACTCAAAAAAACATTAAGAAACTGGAACAGACACAAAATAGAGCAGTGAGATTCATAACAAACGAATATTCACATTTGACTAGAGTAACACCTTTAGTAAAATCACTAAATTTAGAAAGCCTTCAGGATAGAAGACTTAAAAGTAAAGTAGCAATTATACATAAAACACTGAACCATAATCTTCATATACAAAAACAAAATTTAATAAAATACTCTGAAAGACACAAAGATAAATGCACATTCCTCGTCCCATATGCTAGGACAAATTTGTACAAATGCTCCTTCTTCCCTAGTGCTATTAGAGCATGGAATGGGTTGCCTGAGCTAGCCAGGAAAACCAGTGACTTAGCGGAGTTTAGGTCATTAGTTAACATGCATGTCTAAATGCATGGCGCGTAGGACGTAATCATCTTCTTTTTTGAAGAAACGTCTGTATTATATAAGATAAGACAAGATAAGATTTGAACCCGGACGACAGTCCAGCGCGCATACCAAACAACCAAGAAGAAATCAGTGTTGACCAAATGTCCTCAGGCGTGGCGTTGATGCAATCAGAATGAGAAGACAACGTCAACAAGCACATTTTCAAGGATACCTCATTAAAATATTTTATTTGTAATTAAGTTTTATTGTGTATATTTCTACCAGATAGCGGCAAATACTTTTGTTACGTTGAGAACCTCAAGAACGAAACAAATAAAGTCATTTTTGAAGCAAAGTTTTATGGTAAGTTAATAGTTTTTTCAAATATGCATCATTACAAACATACCGAAGAGTGCGCATGTCTTTCGTTCTAATACCTTTTATGTATATGTGTATATACACACCGGATACGCCAGTTGGTTTAACCCAGGCTTTAAATTGTTTACCTGGACACAACGACTCTTTCATTTCTTTTTTTAAATTTTATTTTCAATGTGACACATTTGTAACTATCCCCCCCCCCCAATTAAGAAGAAGAAGAAGGTTTGTCTTCGATTACAAATATATATATATATATATATTACAATTCTTTGTTATTAGTTTTTAATTGTGTTTAGATAGTTGAGCCATACATTTAAATTAAACTAAGCAATTGTCTTATTTTCTTCAGACATACCAGAAGTTGTTAACTTTACAGTGAACGGTTTAAACTCAGTCAGCGTGAGTGTGGGTGATACTGTCACTATCTACTGTCAAGTCAAGTCAACAGGTCCGCCATCTAAAGCTGTACTTCTGGCTAGTGGTCTGGGATCAGTCAAAGAAATCATTTCACCCAACGAGACATTAGAGTTATCTCTCCGTGACGTACTGTGTGAGGATTCTGGGAGATACAACTGTATAGGGCGGAATGGCTTTGAAGACAACGTGACGTCATATCCGGATTATGTGCTCATAAATATAAAGTGTAAGATAGATAAGACAGATAGATATACAGACAGACGGATAGATAGATAGATAGATAGATAGATAGATAGATAGATAGATAGATAGATAGATAGATAGATAGATAGACAGACAGACAGATAGATAGATAGATAGATAGATAGATAGATAGATAGATAGATAGATAGATAGATAGATAGATAGATAGATAGATAGATAGATAGATAGATAGATAGATAGATAGATAGGTGATTTTTACTTATTTATTTGATACATTGTTTAATTCAGTTCTCATGTCACCTACAATTTTAAATCAACAAACTGTTGGCTCAAGACATTTGTTTTAAAAGAGTGCTATTAATGGAGTGATATCCTGTGTTTGTGGAAATGAAGAATTTCTTAAGGAAATCTGGCATTAATTACCCATTGAAAGTAATAAGCAATATTTAAATTAGTTCCGTGGTCTTCAGGTTGGAGTAAAAGTTTAACATAACCTGTCCCTTCATTTGAGACACAGTAAGAAGCAGTAAGAATTTTAAACAGTTTTTTGTTTAAACACTAAACTGAAAAAAGTTTTGTTTTTACGTCAGGTGTTTTTTTTTTTTGTTTTTTTTACTATTCCTCTTATAAGCTTACAAATTCTGCATAGGTTCAAAAACACAAAAAAATCTGGGTTGTCACGGATCTGGAAAAGGGCTTTAATAATGTTACTAGGAAATTGACAGTTTATGTATATCTTTTGGGTTAAAAATACTAGCCAATTGACCATACAGGGAAAACTCTGGTTTATTTTGAAAATGCAATTTAAAAACATTATATTTGATCTGGAGGTTTAGAATATCTTCATCTTGGACACATGTTCGTCAGCGGGTATTCATTAAAAGATTTAAATAATAAATAGATGTTCAGGAACGTTTCTGTAAGACGGGGCAACGAGCTAGTGGCCTAAACTGCCCACATGTTGTGACGTTGCAGGTGAGTGTTGGGGCCCTCTAAAACGATTGATCTTTATCCAACTCATTGCTCCAATTTAGAACCCTGCCTTTAACCAACCACAGATAAGTAGGACGAGATCATCTTTAGATCTGAAGAAACTCAACAACATGGCATATCAAGTATAGCAGCGAACTTGTTTAAGCTAATAAAAATGTAAGATAATAATAATAAATAATAATGATAATAATAATAATACTGCTGCAGACCTGCCACATCACCAGAAAATTCCTCAGTGGAAACTGATAAAGGGACTAAGATGAATTTGGTTTCTCTTTAGCGAAACTCGACCCTAGCAGCGCCAGAAAATGACTACTCGTTCATTTCTAGCATAATAATGATAATAATAATAATAAGACTAGTCTTCGAGTCCTAAGATTAATGACGAATGCTGTTTCCCGTGGCTACGAAGCCGTAGCTGTGACCTACATATTACGCCACTTATATGAATAGATAAAAGAGGCATCATACACATCTTAAATTTAATTTGTTTTTAGGTCCTATAAAGTCTGTCCAGAAAGTCAACACAATTCCCACAATTCGAGTGTCACCAAATGAAAATACAGTTTTCACTTTTGAAGTCTACGGCTATCCTGAACCGACGCAATACGTTTTAAAAACAGAAACAGGACAATCGACTTCACTTATTGATCAGAGCAAATACAAAGTGACCTTCTTAAGATTGACTCCTCCATTGGGACAGATAACTGTGACAGTCTATGACGCAGAAGCAGGGGGAACAATAACTTACATTCTAAGTGTAACAAACGAAGCAGGGGAAATAACTCTAAGATATCATGTAATCAAGGAGTACCCACAAACAGGCTCAGGTAATAGTGTTAGTCTTAATTTATTTTGTTAAATAAATAAATAGGAATATTTATAAAAACAAACGCTCTTTCTAACAAACACAAAATGAACAAAAAAGAACAAGACAACTATTTTCTTAATTTTCTATATTTAATTTACACCTAACTACAATTACCAACCGGCTTCCCCATTTGATTTGTTCCAAAGCTGTATGAAGTATACAATGTAGGGATGCATCACTAAATCTGCTAATGCTCCCATAAAGCCCTATGATCATCCAGCACACACACATAGAACCTTTTTTTCACATTCAGTAAAACTGTCCGCGTTTTAACAACCCCAGGTTAGGCCAGTGTAAGATGATACATTTATGGTAGATGTTACGTTTAATCAAGTGTTAAACGTATTGTGCTATCGAGGTTACAAATTCTGTTTTAACATATATGTAGATACCAGCTAGTATTACTTAAAGTAAAAAAAAATATTTGAGCCATGCATTAACGAAATGTATAATTTGTCCACAGACATCCCAGTGTCCCAGATCATTGGAGGTTGTATTGGTGGACTGGGAGGTCTTATATTGGTCAGTGCTTCCATTGGAATTTCGCTCTGGTTTATACAACTACGCAGACGTAAAGAAAGCCCAGGTTATAATGAGAGAAATGATGTCACCATGCCTGATATTATACAAGAAAACAGACTACAAGCTGAGCAAAGTAAGACACTGAAGGTTATTGTGACTTTATTTTTCTCACTTCGGGATGTAATATGTGATTGAACCACATTAATTAAAACCACAAATCAAACTGTCTCATCACTATATAATTCTTTTTTTTTCAAGCTATCATTTTTATCTAAATAAATACAGCAGCGTTTCTCAAACTGGGGGCGCGATGTCCTGATAGGGGATGGAAGGGAGAGGTGCGGAGACGTTTTAAATAATTTTTTAGAGGACAAAAAAAAATGCTGTATTTTCATGATAATTAAAAATTCATATTTTAAAATTAACCAATAAAATGTTTATTCAGCTTGGGTCTTTAAGATGCGCTGTGACTGGTTTGAGAATTTTATTATTTAAATACAATCATCCGAAACTTAAACTTTGTCCTACTTGTCAGATGGAACTCCCGCATGTATTCAACATAAAGGTTACAAAATAAATAGACATTCAAGTGCATTTTGATCACCGTGTTATGTAGAAATCATTAGCTAGCTAGCTATGACTATCAAATAGGGGGGACTATATTATCTAACTTTAGAACATTTAGATATCTAAAATAGCTTAATTATAAAATACGTAACATCCCTACTGACGCTTACAGTGTCTATAAAATATAATGTATTAACATCTAGAATACTCATCTTTTTTCTCCTAAGAAATTGATATAGAAATGAAAAAGAAAGATATACAGAATGGCCAAGAAGATGTATGGGATGCCGAAATAAATACTCAAAAATCAGGATGCATCGCCATTGTTAACGTGATGTACAGTCAGCAAGCGGCTAATGTTCCCATTGATGGTAACCTGATGTTTTTGTTTTATGTATATACTTAATAGAGGCGCTGTGGCTGAGCGGTAAAGCGCTTTGCTTCCGAACCGGGTCCGAGGTTCGAATCCTGGTGAAGACAGGGATTTTTAATTTCGGGATATTTGGGCGCCTCTGAGTCGACCCAGCTCTGGGTACTTGACATTAGATACTGAAAAGTAAAGGCGATTAGTCGTTGTGCTGGCCACATGACACCCTCGTTAAACGTAGGCCACAGAAACAGATGAACTTTAGTTTTTTTTTACTTTTTAATGTGCTTATTCGACTGTCTCCATAGTATCTCACACCTTAGAATCAGTCAGTCCCTTAACTATTTAATGTAACTTTATTTTGACCTGCGCTTTTCTTAAATTGGCGAAATGATGTTTAGAAGACGCCAGGAGAATGCATGTCTTAAAGACTCAGAATGCATAATAACGGTTGGCGCCCCAGACCTCGCACTTCCGATTCCCATTCTGACTACAGGAGGCGCCAACATCATTTTTTTGTCTAGTAAAATTTATTAAAACACTAGATTGTAACTATTAGCATAGGGATATTTGTATAAAAAGTATTTTTTCTTTGTTTCCATAGATTATGACAAGTTAGAGTTGTCTACAAATGTGGAGAATGTTTATCGCAGACCTGAAAATAGCTCAATATAAAATATGTCCTTTAAGCTTAAATATAAGTATTTCTATAGTAGGTGTTAGCAAAAAAACAAGAATAAGATATTATATACTTTAAAAAAACAAAGCTTATATTAAGTGTCACTGTATCAATTAGTTTGGATCAGTCATGTCATTGTGCGTATGAATGTTCTTATCTTATAATCTGTGTGATAGAGATATTTTTTCCAACTGTTTTTGTTTAGCTTTTTGCTTTCTCAATGTGCTATGATCATGTCATCTGAACCAGTTTTTTTTAAAAAAGGGGGGGAGAAGGCGGTACATTGGTGAATGCTTACATGATCGTTTTAAAAGCATGAACAAATTTTCACTCAGGGTTCAAGATTGTTCACGAGGACAACTTTAACTAATACCGCCTCTGTCAAGTACGATTTCTTTCCCTTGTTCAAGATACCAAATAAAATAATTATTTACCAAACTAATTGGTGAATTTTTTTTACTATTGATTCTTGTGTTGTCAGGTAAAAGAAATAATTTTGCAAAATTTCAGCTTAATCCGAGATTGTGTGTGGGAGAAATAACGTGTACACAATTTTTACCAGACAGACAAACAGACAGCTTTGTAAAATGTTTTTATCCACATAGAGTTTGGATCAGGTTAGAACACAGACCTTGATTTAATAGTATATCTCTATCACTTGAATCCTTATGCTAAACATTCCAGTAGTAACAAATTTTATTTTTTAATTTTATAGTGTAAAGAAAATCGCGTTGGATTATTTATTTTCCACCATTACGTGTTTTACGATGAACCAAAGTCCCTTTAAAAAAACTCTTTAATGATGGTAGGTATTATTTATATCTAAATTACTGTTGTACTAATTCACTCAGGTCTATAGAGATTCTGAATATTGTTTCTTTTAAAACAGAAGAAGCTGAAAGGATTTAGATAATGTTACTTCATTAAAGCTAGGTGTCATTGTTTGTTATGATTACAAAGTGAAACTATATAATGACGTGTTTATTTATCTGACCTAGATATAAATTTCCATATTTATAAGTTGAAGTTGGCAAACACAAAATGTCATTTAAAACATTAGTCACAGTTGGATAAAAAAAATATCTAAAGTGCAATAGCAATCTTAATTAATGTATTAGTTAATTAGTTTATTACCTTATTTTGATAAAATAAAAAAAGTAAAGCATTACACTTGATGGTTGTCTTGTCATGTGCAATGGGCTCTGTTCAAAAAACAAACGTAAACTCGAACTCTATGGCCATATCACAAGGTTATCAGAGATCGCAAAAACCTTCCTTCAGGGAACAGTACCAGGAAGACCATGAAGAGAAAGACAGAGAAAGCGATGAGAAAATAACGTCAAAAAATGGACATGCCTGTCATATAATGAAATTTTCTTCAAGGCAAAAGACAGAGAGGAATGGAGAAAGACGGTCAACAGATTTTGTGTGGTGCCCCAACGGTCAAACAGATTTAAGTAATAAGTGACGGTGAATAATATGTACAGATGTAATTATTTTGATAGTTGAAATAGGCTATTTAATCCAGCTTCCAAAAAAAATCACCAAATTATTTGAAAGCCCCGTATATTTTTTTTTCTTTAGCTGTTATAACTGCACAATATCTATTAAACGTCTTAGAAGCAATGTAAATTGAACCAATTTTGTTTTGTTTCTTTATATTGCAAAGATATATCAAGATTTTGTGCTTTATCTTTACAGACAACAAAAGTAAACAAAAATACTTCAAGACGTTGTTTTTTTTAATTCAAATTTCCATAACTCAAATTTTAAAAAAACAATACAAAAAAAGTAAAACATTTCAGATTATAACGGGGAAAGATACAGCAAGCAATGCTGACATTTTCTGAACACTAAGATATTGTTATGCATTGATATATCACAATTACTTTAAAACTGAAAGAAACCAGGAGTACACACGTCAATACTTGTATTTAGTGAAATCAAATGGAAATTAATGTATAAGTCACACGCTCTTGAGCTTGCAAAAAAAACAAAATCTATTGAATTCTAGCAAACGTTCCGTACACGATACATTCATGAGTTGTCGTCCTAAATTATCTTTTCCAAGAGACGGACTCATCACGCTCGGAATGAAGAAATATGGAATGGTGTATCTGCGAGCGTTTTCATTGGCTGAGGATTTCTGGTGTAACAATTAAGATTATTGCAGTGGATTTTAAAATGGGGTGGGGAGTAAATGATGAACAGCAATATCCACAACGGAAAGAGAGACAAAAGTAAGTTTATTGCAGTTTTTAAGTGAGTTCTTATTTGAATTGTGGAAAACGTTATCAAAGGTTTAGTTGGACTAGCTGTCTAGAACTATAACCTGATACCCCCCCCCCCTTGCAACCATATGTAGATAGATCCATTTTGTAATCAAGTATATCTAATTATAGTGAAATTTAATTAGAATTGACTGGCATTTAGAACTTTCGCACTAAGCTACACTCATAGTAATAGTTTCTTTGTTTACAGTTTTAAGATCCATTAGACGTTATCTTGAAGATAAAATACAGTGAAGGAGCAAAAGAAGACAAAACAATAGAGGAACAAAATGGAAGAGATATAAAGGGAACTAAAGAAAAGGGTAAAAAAAAATATAATGAAGAACATAGGAACAGATTTAAAAAAAAAAATAGAATAAACAATTTCAAGTACGCCATAATGAAAAATTACTATTGCCAACTAAAAAATAAACATTCCTTTCTGCTATAAACAAAAGCGCTACAACGTTGAATCCACAATTCTGAAAAGTGCATAAAATTATAGTTGTTCGCTTTTTAATACTTTTGTGTTTTTTGTGCACCGGAAACTCCGAAACGCTTGCTTAACTCTTTCTCTCCTAACTGACGATACCAGCGTTGATTTCACCAGAATGTGGGAAATAATTACGGAGAGAAAGAGTTAAACAATTTATACTTACTGATTACAGACATGTCTGGTTTGACTTAACGATTTACCTTTAATATCAAAGAGAACTTTAGGCAGCACAAGGATTTTGGAATGGATTTGCCTCTACCTATAAACATTTCCTATTGGCTAATCCGTGTTAAGCAAAGAGACTTTGCTAGTGTGTGTCTCTATAAGAGAATATGCAAACGAAATATCTTGGACGCCATTATGTCCTGAAACAAGTCACAATTTAGAACATTTCATCTTGTAGCTTTAGAGAGCACTGTTATGCAGAAACATTTATTCTCACATACTTCTCTGGATATAGTGCCACCTGGCTATGGTTTGGAGTAGTCTGTCTTTGTATACTTGGCTTGTTTTTGTATTTGGGGCTGAAATCAGCGCTACCTCGCTGTCCAAAGCTTGCCTTATCACCGCCTCTCACATAGTTTGATTGAGGCAGTGCCGGATTTAAGTAAATTGAGGCCCTGGGCAGTAATTTTGTTCAGGTGCACACCTTTTTTTTAAGAGTTAGACCTTTTCAGGTTGCATTGTCTGCACTGCCTTAAACCCGGCCATGAGTCTAAAGATGTTCCTCAAATTGTCAACATAAATGCCAAACACTTTAAATCCTGTTTAATCACATCCACACAATTAAACAAAGCAAAGTAAAACAAAACACTAGACTCGCTCCAACAGCAATAATAATTTAAAAAATCTTATTTTGAAGATGACTTAATATTCAAAGAATCTAAATAAAGCCGTCTTCCTAAAAAACACTTTTATGGGGCGCGCTGAGGATATTTACACTTAAACGATATCTCAAAGTAGGACCTCTCCCAGGGACAACGGAATCACATTGAATGCGAACGTCGTTTGTTTTTAATGTAAACTTACTAGAATAAAAATTCTCATTTTCATCTTGATTTTAACATTTCACTTCCCCCCTCTTGAAAATATCATCACGGTCGAGTATTTAGGATGCAAATTGAACTACAAATTAAATTAACTGCCTTAAAAGTCAAGTTTGGTTTATATCTGTTTGAATACGAATAAGAATGTTCAAGCTTCTTGTATGTTTTTGTATAACAAATATCATCATTGCAATAAAGTGTAAGTAAATTCATCTACCATACATTATTTGCTTATTTAGGCTAAATATGTTATTTTGTTTTAATTAAGGTATAGAATAGTAATCAAAAGCCAATCGTATGTTGACAACCTAGTCCAGTCAAAGCACGTGACATGAACGCGCCAATCGCTCCTAGATTACTTACGCAAAGTCATAGTAACAAAAGCGAGATAAACATAGAGAAGAGAATGAACCTGAAACAAATTTGCACCCATGAACTGAAGTCTAGATTGAAAGTCTTTCTGATTAAGTAGAATAATGAAAAGTGCTATGCTACCGTGATATTTTTAAAGAGTAAACAAGATTACTAAGAGAGTTTGCGTTATCACACAAACTCAGAAGCGGCCCCGGTCGGAGTCTGATCCCTGTCGGATCTGCCTATTTGCAGATATTATGTCGTTCCCCTGTTGGCCGATTGAGGGGGGTGGGGGCGAATACCTCTACTGCCCTTCCCGCCTAAACCATTTGAGTGGGGGGGGGGCGGTCCTACTTTTATGGAGAAATAATAGTTTGTGAACAAAATTAGTTGAATAAATATATATTTTTATATTATGTCGCTCCCGTTCTGGTATCTTGTTCGATTCGGTGGGGTTGGGGGGAGGGCGATTGCATGTACTGCCCTTCCCACTCTAGCCCTCTGAGTGGGGGGGGCGGTCCTATTTTTATGGAGAATCACAGTTTGTGAACAAAATTAGTTGAATATCTATATAATATAAACTACGTATTGATATGTGAACCCATTGTATATTATGTCGTACCACACTCTAATCTCAAATTTTATCATTAGTAAATTTAAATGAAAAAGGGTTGCACCAGGTGGGAAGGGCGATATATGCAAATGCATTTCTCCCATCGGACAAACCAATACTTTTTCTTTCAGTATTATGGTTGAGAAATTACCAAATTTAAAAAATCTACCGCTAATATAATTTATATATACTATAAATTAAATTCTTATATCGAGTCGCCCTACTTTTTTTTTAATTCTTAACTTCCAAATGCAATCTTTAGCAGAAATTATTAAAGGAGCGAGGATTAATCGTTTTCACTCTACCGCCCCTCCCATTTCCAGAGTTTATGTAATTTCACATGAATTTATCATAATTATTTTAAGAAAGACTTTGCATTGGAAAGTTAGAATTCAAACGAAATTTTTCAGTATAAGAATCATGATCGAGATGAGTTCTAAACCGAAAAAATACATTTATAGTCGCCTTTTCCCAACCTTTACTCAATCGGATATTTTTCTAGTTAAATAAATTTGGGACTATAACTCACAACTTATACTTCAATTTTATTGAATATTATTAATCGAATAATATTTTTTCGGCGGCGATCCTCAAAGCCAAAATCTAAATATGTGGGGTATCTTATCTTTTCAAGGAACAAATCGGTTTTATTTGCAATGTATTAAGGGCCTATAAATTCATATTAAAATATCTTTCAAGTACAATATTATTCAAAAAGTCCTTTTTTTTAATAGTATGAATAATAAGTTTTAGGTCAGGAAAATGCGTTTCTGCAGTGAAGAATGCAAGAAAACGCTTTTGTCGTCGGGGCTTCGCCCCAAACTTCATTGATGAATGATGAGCTTTAGGTCAGGAAATGCGCTTCGCCCCGAACTTTTTTGATGAATGATGAGCTGTAGATGTCAGGAGAATGCGTTTCTGCAGTGAAGAATGCAAGAAAAACGCTTTTGTCGACGGGGCTTTGCCCCAAACCCCACTAGGGAACCTTACAGCGCTGCCCCACTTTTTCGCCGAAGGTTGAGAAATGCTGCTTTTTTAAATTCTCATACACGAGTTGGGTGTCGAACCACGAGCCCCCTTCTAGGTAGCCAAGCCAAGCCAAGTTCAAGCGCACTTAGCCTCTCGACCACGCTTCCCACCTTATAATATATAAATGGTATATTTGCACTTCGCTTTTTTATCTACGCCACTATCTGGCTTACCAACAGAAGTTACAAGGAATACTACTTCTAAATACTGAACTACATCGCCTATTCAATAGACATACTAACATCCGAACCTTTCGTTAGTAAAAAAAACAAAAAAAAAAAACAGATCATCTGAACATATATTATAAGCAACTAAACGACAATGAAAAATAAAATTGCGAGGTTGGCAGATATTAACAGTTCGGAATGCTAAGTGATGCCAATACATGTTTTAAATGGAAATGACTTTAAGTAAAAGAAAATGTCTGGGGAAAAAAATGAACATGAAAGATTTATAAACATTTGTGATATTCTTGAAAGTACGATTAAAGATATAAAAACCAAGTTGACTGTTTACTCAATAGATCGAGTCTCATTACATTACAGATTTCTTGTGTTTTCTTAATATATATGTTGTAACAAGGGGCGGACTTGCTATAAGTGCTTTAGGGCTAATGCCCGGTAGGACGGTACCCAAATGGGCCGGTAGGGCCACCTAAAGGGTCTCATCATGTCAATATGAAACGTATTAAATTTAGGTTTTATAGTAACCTCTTATAAAAGTGACTTTTGAGCGTCCTGATAAAAAAATCCTTTACATTTACCAATTTGATCAAATACATTTTTCCAAAATAATTTAATAGCCTACATCTGTACACAAGAGGCGCGGTGGCTTTGTGATACAGCGCTTGTTTTCCCAGGTTCGATTCCTGGTGTAGACTGATTTTTTATTTCGGGATCCACCCAAGTTCTAATGGGTGCCTGACACTGGATGGGAAATAGTGAAGGCGGTAGGTCGTTGCTGGCCCCTTGAGACCCACGTAAACCGTCATCTACCCCATAGATCGCAATTTACTTACATACCCAGTAGGCAGTGCTACTAATAGGTTTCATGCTTTAAAAATTAAAAGCAACATAAGATCTATATTATCTAAGATCATTAAGATATACAATTTATGGGCCAGATTGTAGAAAAATGCCCCTGGCCGATTTCGACACCCAGTCTGCCCCTGGTTGTAAGATATTCACTTTATACACTAAATATACTAAATAATAATATACTAAAATTAAACACAACTACAGGAAGTATGTCATCGTTCTTCCAAACCAAAAGCTCGAATGAGCTAATCGAAGATTAATTAATGTTTGTCCTTGTAAGGTTAAAAAAATCTGTCATTAGAGTGACACACCAGACATAAACGGATGCTCCATCAGGATAACGCCAACGTCACACTCGTCCACTCCGTCACAGAATTTGTGACCTCAAAAGGCATTTATTTTTGTGAATCCCAGAGTGCGCCCCCCCCCCCATTCACACCTAACAGCAGCCCCTGTGACTTTTTCCTTTTTTTTTTTCTAAACTAAAAAAATGCCCTTAAAGGACGTTTTCTGGGCCTTAAAAACATCCAATAGAGTGTCATGGACAAGCTGAAGACCATACCGGTTGAAGACTTCCAGTGCTGCTAACAACGTCTCCTAAGGTCTGTAGCTGCACAAGGGAAACTTTTTTCAGCAGGATAACATCGATGTTTAAAACGAATAAAAACTTTGGTAAATAAAAAAAACAGTCTCAATACTTTTCTGCCACACCTCTGATATGTAAATGAATTGTAACGATGATTTGACCTAGTCTATCTTGTGTCATACAACAGCCCAGTGTTATCAAGGTCAGTGGGAATGTAAGGACTCTGCCTGTATCCGAGACATCAAACAATGTAACGGAGAGTTTGATTGTCGAGACCAAAGTGATGAACTCGACTGTAGTAAGTCATATTTTTTTTAGGACTTGTCCCAACACTCAAGCCACTTTTCCATATCGTTTTTTTTTTAAATTATAGCCAGAGCTTGATAAAAACTTACAGCCTGTTCAGTGGGTGGAATTTGCCCTCCCAGGTGGGCTAAGGAGTCTGCAATAGTGTAACCGGTCACACCCATGTGACTCGGTACCCACTGCATTATTACAGGGGTGCCATAGCGTTGCTTAATGTTGTTTGAAGTCATGATGACAGTGTTGATATTGGGAGGCCATGGTCCAGGGCTTTGCAAAGCCTGTAGTACAGATTTTGAGTCAGTGACCACAACAATCTGTGTTGACTTCAAATGTCCCTCGCAGAATTGAGAGTCAATGACTTTTAAGGCTTCACAGACTACCATGGTCAGCTCATCAAAACTGCAAACACTTCCACAAGTTCCAAAGATTTTGACTAAGTAAGAGCCAAGAAAGTCGATGTAGGCTCCATAGCCTGCTCTTCCAGAATCTATCGATGCCGACCCATCAGTATATGCCAAAATAGCACTGGGCTCGAAGACATTAATAGTCTCCAATGCTAGAATTTGAAGGTCGTTAGACGAACGACTTAGCTTAGTGACATTAGGGTCAACTAGTTTCAAACGTATATCTGGGGTCGTTCATCATAATCATCATCATCATCATCCTCATCATCAAACTCCATGGCAGTGAGGGATCGGAGATTTAAATCCTCTTCATCCCCCCCCCCAAAAAAAAAAAAAGCCGTAGACAAAAATTCTGCGGCTGTGACCGGCTATATGTAAGCACTTCATTCACCATACAGGTGACTTCCCAGACCTGTTGAAACGGAATTTAACACAATTATGGAGGTCTGAGAGAATAAGACATGGTTTCCATTACATATTGTTTAGAGATGGGAAACGAACCGAACTCGAACCTCACTTATGACAGAACCGAACCGAACCCGAACTTTGAAACTGCTTGGTACGAACCGAACCGAACGAACCCTCCTTTTCTTAACCGAACTAATTTTGCAATTTGTACATCTTTTTTTTTAATATTTTTGGTTTAAAAAAATATAAAAAATTACTTAAATATTTTATTTAAATCCTAATGATTCCATTATACTTTGAAAACTTTTGAGGGGGGGGGGGTATTTTGAAATCTTTAAAAAGAAAAAAAAAGCGGCGCGCTAAGATTCCCATGGGTTTTTCCGTACGTGCCGACTCCCCCCTGGCCTAGAATTTTCGCGGGCTGTTTGCAATATTGGTTTTGAGTCGAATAGGCGCCCTCTAATTAGATCTAGACTCTAGTACCTAGTAAGTAGAAAGTCAACATTAAAATATTGTCACTTTTATTTGAAATGGCTGTTAGTTTAGAGTAGAATATTTTTTGCAGATTATCTAGAATAAGTTCTTTTGTGTTCTAGTTTAAAATAAATTTTAATTATCTTCTATTAAGTGATTTATTTTTACAAAATTGTGAAGTTTTCCATATTGGAATGTTATCAGTGGCGTAGCAAGGGTGGGGGAGGAGGGGGGGGAAATGTAAAATCCCCCCTGGCCCCCACTTGTGGGGGGCCCCAAATTAGTGTTTTTTACAATAAATATTCAATATTACGCAAAATGCAGGGGCCCCCAAAGAGATCCAGCCACTCGCGGGCCCCCAAATGATAAAAAATTCCTAGCTACGACTCCCGAATATTTTTACTAATATTCTGTTTAGCATTATTGATCATCAGTATTTTTAATGCAGCGTTTTTCAAACTTTGGGTCCTCCCCCGTGTGTGGGGATGGCGAGTACCTTGAATTGGGGGATGGGGAGACGCAACTTCCTGACAAAAAGGGGTGTCATAGAGTGTGTGTGTGTATGTTTCCTGGTGGTGGTAAGAAGAGGTTAAGCGATTGATTTGTGTTTATGCATTGAGGATGATGAAATTAGCGTAATGCAAATGTGAAACGGCAGACAATCTTGACACATGAAAGAGTAAAGACGTTGTTTTGTGGTGACCTAGATTTCGTTTAAATATCAGTATATTTCATTAATATTACATCTCTATCTCAAGTTAAGTATGTGAATATTGTAATAACAGTTAGGCTATATTGAGTTGTTCAAAAAAGAACTTTATTTTAAAGTTTATTAAGTTTATATATTATTATAAGGCTTGTCTTCGAGGAATGCAGTTTTTCCCATGGGTTAGGGTTAGGGTCCCAGCTGTGACCTACATATTTTGCCACATCCAGTTCAAGCATAACCACTGTCTGCAGGTGGTCGATTTAGTTTTTCGATTTAGTTTTTCTTTTCGCGTCTGCGTTTGTCCTCGGCAGCGGATTTTCTTTTGGTCTCAAATGTGTATCCCGCGGCCTTCGGGAGTGAACTAACTCGTTCTGAGGCCGCATGTAACCAGGTGCTCTCTTCTATGTCAGCTAAGCAAAGTTGACGCCTAAGCTGGTCTTTAAAGCGTTTCCGTGGGGCGCCTCTGTTACTTCGACCACCTTTTAGCTCACAAAAAAAAGACTGCCTTTAGCATACGTTCGTCTCCCATACGGGATACGTGCACTGCCCAGCGTAACTGTCGGACCATAAAAAGTCCCTCTATACTAAACTTACCGGTAAAAATATAAAACGCCTTTATTGGTTCAATTGTACTAGCTGTTTGTAAGCGACAAACCAACGACCAACTAACAAGGAGAGAGGGCGTCGAAAAAATGTTTTATTTTCAGTGTAACTTATCTGAATATTAGTATAATTACATGTTTAAAAATTAAAATATATTAAGTAGGAGATGTCATTTTATTTTCTAATAAGACCTTGTCAACTGTAGACTGCATTTTGCGAAGCGCGTATGCACAATATGGGTCAAAAAGTTTTGAAGTAAACATTTTAAAACATCTCCGCTATTCTGCATTTTTTGTCTCAGAATAGTCGAATTTCTTCCGTATATTGCAATTTATTATAGTGATGACTTATGTGTGAAAAAAAAATCCTCGATAGAGACGTCTTTACACGAAGAATATTTGTTTAAAAGGATCACGCCCATTATAGAAGTACGTGCGCAATATGTAGGCCTACCTAGAATGTCCCTTGCATAATTCTATTGGCCAGGTCTGCCTCTTTATTATTAGGTTTCATATGGCCCTCGACTTTTTTTTTTATTATGATCAATGGTGCGTACTGAAAGAAAGCACATCGATATTAGCCTTTTTAAAAAAATTATCTCTTCTTACTAAGAGAAAAAGGTTAGAATACGCTTAGCGGCGAGTCAAGCCCAAAATTAAAACACTTGCTGACTTGAGATCTCCATTAAGAAATTTTTACAACGCTAAAAATTTATGTAGGCAACATTATTTTGGAAATAGTATTGCCCATAGGCCTATTATATGTTGTAAAGTATTTGTTTTAAGTAAAAAATAAAATGAAAGTGTTTTAACTGATAAATTGTACTAAACCTTATAAATTAATTTTGCTAGTACATAATTTCATAACATCGAACCGAGCCAAACCCGAACTTTAGACTGACCGAACCAAACCGAACCCGAACTATACTCGTCATCGAACCGAACTTAAATCTGACCGAACCCGAACTTTAAAAGTTGGGTTCGATTCCCATCTCTAATATTGTTGTCATATTAAAATTTTAAGAATCTTAAACATGCCTCACAAAAATATTTATAATATCTATATATATATAATTCTCTTCGTCACCCAGCCATGCGGGTAACCACGCACGCACGCACGCCGACTCTCTTACCCTCGATGAAAAAGTCATGGAAAGATGACTCTTTTATTTCTGCAAGTCGGACTAGAGTTACCCCACGTAACTTTCGCGGCGACAGAAAGCGAGGCTCAGAAAAAAAAGAGAGGGGGGGGGGGGGAAACAAGTAATCCTCTTTGTATTTAACCGTATTTAAATAGCGGCGTATGCTACGCCGCGGGTCGACAAGTTCTAGATTATTTTGTGAAAAAGACCTTTACTTAACTAGGATAAAAAATAAGTTGCATACATGACATAATCTCTGATAATCGATACATACATTTTCTTTTTTTTCCCCCACATTTTGACATTGTTCTACTTTAGAAAACTGTACATCTGATGCCTGGCCATGTAAGAAAAACGACAAATGCATAAAAAATAGTTTGCGATGTGATGGTACCAAGGACTGCCCCGACAACAGTGACGAAACAGACTGTGGTCGGTAACAATTTAATTATTACATTATTTATAATCTTCCAAGCAACACAAGTTGGTTTTAATTCACCTGATTTTCAGTTTTAGCTCCCAAGTGCACCCATGTAAAAAAAAGCAAAGTAAAGTAAATTTCCTCTTTCAGACCTTGTGGTTTATAGGGCAGATGATGTAAACGTCATCTGATTATTTGGCCTACGGTTTACGAGGGTGTCATGTGACCAGCACAACGACCAACCGCCTTTACTTTTCCCCAACTAATGTCAGGTACCCATTAGAGCTGGGTGGACTCAGAGGCGCCCAAATATCCTGAAATAAAGATCCCAGTCTTCACCAGGATTCATCCAGAACCCCTGGTTTGGAAAGCAAGCGCTTTACCGCTCCTCCTGCACCCATGTGAGATTCATAACAAACGAATATTCACATTTGACTAGAGTAACACCTTTAGTAAAATCACTAAATTTAGAAAGCTTTCAGGAGAGTAGACTGTAAAGTAGCAATTATACATAAAACAGTGAACCATAATCTTCAAATACAGAAACAAAAGCTAATAAAATATTCAGAAAGACACAAAGATAAAGGCATATTCCTTGGACAAAGTTGTACAAATACTCCTTCTTACCTAGTGCTATTAGAGCATGGAATGGGTTGCCTGAGCTAGCCAGAAAAACCAGTGACTTAGCAGAAATTAAGTCATTGGTTAACATGCATGACGCGTAGGACGTAATTATCTTTTTTTTTTTTTTTGGAAGTAAAGTCTGTATATTATAAGATAAAATAAGAAATAAAAATTGAATCCAAAATTTGTAGGAGTAAATGCTACATTTAAATGCATTTAATAATATAATCTTATAAATAAAGATTGCAGAAGTTAAAGAAATAAAATCGATGATATTCTTGCATTGTATTTTTAGTAACTTGCTTACAAGGTGCTTACAGATGTAACAATAGTGAATGTATTAGGGAATCCAACAGATGTAACGGCTACAGAGAATGCAGTGATAACAGTGATGAGCTCTCTTGTGGTTAGTACATATCTAAAATTGTTTGTTGTTGTTTTTTTGACAAAGCTTCTATCAAATTACTGTGTCTGTCTGTCTGTCACATTTCTTACGTTATTTCTCCCACTTCATATTCAATTATTCATGTTGAAGGCAACACATAAATCAATGGAGAAAAAAAAAACAATAAATTATTTCATTGATTTCTTCAATATTATAAATACAATGTTCATTTCTTAAGGTACCTCCATTCAGACCTTTCGATCTATTTTAACGCTTGCCAAAGGTTTATATGGTATCATGTGGCCAGCACAACGGTCGACCACCTTTAGTTTAACAATATATGTCTGTCACTCATTAGAGTTCAAACTTTATTTGGTCTTTGTTGGGATTCGTACTTGGGGCATCTCGGTTAGTAAGCCAAGTGTCTTGCCACTCATCCACCAGGCCCCCTACTTATACTTAGGTCCTTCCGCGCCGTTCAGCGCATAGAGCGGCAAGCTCTTTCCACGGAGGTCGATAAGAGGTGACTTCCACAGTCTCTTCCCAGTTGGTGTCCAAAGATTTTGGGTCTTCTAAGAAGATGCGTCACCATGTTAAGGCTGACTTTGGTGGACGTGTTTCTTCTTGTCGTCTAAGAGTATCCTAGTAATAACATACTGAGATCATGTCATCAATAGAGAGGTTCTTTATCTCACGGGCACTCGTCGTCCCATAAGTGAAATGGTAACAGAACGTCGTATGAGATTTGAGGGACATATCCACGCCCACTTAATTACTTCTTAATTATTTCAATTAAGTATAAATGAATGAAAAAAATAAATTCGTTATTAACCAAACGCTTCTAAAACAAATTAAAAGACAGCTTAAGTAAAGCGTAACATCAAAGAAATGATACTGAACAGTTTTGAACCTCTAGTATGAAATAGCTGTATTTGGATTTTTTTTTTTAAAGTATAAGGGATCCCTACTTATAATATAATGGTGACCACTTTATTTTAAATATCAAAGAAAAAAAAAGCTTTATTGTGGTGAAAGAAATAACGCATAATTTGTAAATAGACAATAATATTTTCTAAAAAGAATTTCTAATACTTCTCTTCAACTCGTAACTTGGTAGTAACGTCTAGTTGGATGTTAGGAACCTGGGTGGACACGGATCTCAAAAACGGCTCTAAAAATTTTTCTAGAAAAGAATAGCTAGCTTGTTGACCACACTGGGTAAACTCAAGTTTGACCGTTATAAAGAAATAAATTAAAATTTGGCTACAGAATGAGAAAATATCTATCTATATAATACTCTTCATGGCTCAAGAGTTCGGACACCGCGTAATTGAAAGCTCTTTTATTTTTGCAAGTCAGATGGACTAGAGTTACCCTACGAAATAAAAAGAAAGGGGGGGGGGGAAGAACAAGTAGTATTCACCCGTCACAAAATAGCAAGGCCGGACTTGTATATCTTAAACGGACTATACGTCTTCGGGTATTTCCGCATTCATTGAAGAGTTGAATAAATTGACGTTCCGAAAAAAATTCGCGCATCATTGTCTAAATCAAACGCCAATCATTGGAATGTTATAATGTCTAGTAGATTTATAGATTTGCTTAGCCAGGATTTTTTTTCTCGTGAGGGGGGGGATGAGGTGGGGTAAAAAGTTTTCCACTTTTTAAATCATTAGTTATTAAGAGCTTATAAAAATTGATCTACAATGTGCATTAGGGAGATAGAAATATTGTCTTTTAAAAAAAAAAGGTATTTTAAAAACTGTTTTTCTTGCTTAGACAACCATCCCTCCTGCGGAAGATGCGAACCATTTTATTTTGTATTTTGTTATAGTCTTCATACAGAAAAAAAGTTTGTTATTATATAACGTATTTGGTTTTTTCATATTGTGATTTTAGTATTGAAGTTACTGTTTAGTGGCGTAGCTAGAAATCTGGGAGCCCCGGGATGTGGGGGGGGGGGGGAACTTGACTTCTTTTTGAGATTCGACATCACGACAAGAGATAATGGCCTAATATGTAATATATAATGTAAAAAAAAAACATTTCGAACACTCATTTGTAGCCCCCCTCAAGTGGGGTCCAGGGGGGGATTAGCAAATAATTCCCCATTCCCCCACCATAGCTACGCCTCTGTAACTGTTCAAACTCTTGAAAATTCTAACTTATGTTTCTTCGAGATATTTGCAAGTTTTCCGGCTTTAGATGTGACGATAGGGAATGCATATTGGCGAGCTACAGATGTAACGGCAAGATAGACTGCCGCGACAGCAGTGATGAAAAAGATTGCGGTATGTTTCATTGAAGTCACATTTTGTTTTAACATAAATCTATTTGGCATAGTACTTTTAATAAAGAGAAACATAATACTAACACTGTGGAATATGGCAATATTCTTCATCAGAGCTAGCAAAAAAAAATAAATCAGCTTACAACTTACAGACGTTCTTTCAAAAGATAATATAATTACTTCCTGCACGTATCAATAATTTAATTTAATACTGCATGCTAGATACGTAAACAAAGTCATTGTTTTTCCTGGCTGACTCAAGCAACCCGTTCCTCGCCTCAATGAGAATGTAAACTAGATTACATTCATAGTTTTAAAAAACAAACACATTTCAGTCTATGATTCTAGAGATGGAGCCAAATCTTTACTCTTTACCTATCTCCTTAGCCTGTTGGACCGTATGGGCACCATCCAAGATTTGTCAACCGTCTTTCTCCATTCCTCTCTGTCTTTTTGCCTTAGATAGAACCTTTTCATTAGCAGGTCCATCCATTTTTTTTATGTTCTCTTCCCATTGCTTTCTCGATCTGCTTCTTCTTTTTCCTGGTACTGTTCCCTGAAGGAAGGTCTTTGCGAGACCCGAATACCTTGTAATATGGCTATAGATTTTTAGCATGCATTTTTGTACGATAGTTAGCAGGTCATCATGGGTTAGCCAAATCTGTTATCAAATAAACAGGTATTTTATTAAACATTTTATAGATGCTCAACTAAATAATTCTGGCTAACTTCAGGCAAATTTATGTCGAAGTTTCAGATATCGTTCATAATCCTAAATATCTTTTTTTTTTATCTCAGACATCTGCAAAGGTCAATCATGGAAATGCAATACCAATCAATGTATATCTAGAAATCAAATATGTGATGGTAAAGAAGATTGTGAGGACAAAAGTGACGAAACAATATGTAGTAAGTTATAGTTTTTCTTAGATTTTCATAGAGGCGATGGTAAAGAAGATTGTGAGGACAAAAGTGACGAAACAATCTGTAGTAAGTTATAGTTTTTCATAGATTTTCATAGATGCGTAAACTTGTTCAAAAAGACAGATCTTGTTAACGGCGATAGCCAAGGATGGACTGATTATATAGTCTTTTGGAAAAATGCACTGTACCCGATATTTTTGGGGCCAGTTAGTCCCTTGCACTTAAGAAAGCGTACGATCCCTCGCTGACTGTAGACATCAGACTGTTGGCACATTGACCAGACTGAAACTGCGAGGTGGCAACTTAATCGTGCGGAACAGGCCGTCCTAGCCCAGTTCCAAGTCGGTCACTGTCCAATTAGTGTTTCATTTGGAAGGTTTCGGGGGAAAAAAACGACACAAGGTGTCGCCACTGCATAGAAGACGTAGAAACAATAGACCACGTTCTTTACGAATGTCGCGTTCTGCATGAAGGGCGGTCTTGACAAGGATTTGAGAGAGAAAGAGAGAGAGAGAGAGAGAGGGAGAGAGAGAGAGAGAGAGAGAGAGAGAGAGAGAGAGAGAGAGAACTGGTATATATGTGGAAATCGGTCTGTCCTTGTACGGAGACAAGGTGACTTTAAAACTCACTGCCCACTTCCTTTCACTTGCTCTAAGGGAAGTAATCTCAGCATGTTTCATTTACTAATGGGATTTCTGTTAGGGCTCTTGCTTATTGGGCCGCATAAATTGGCAGTCCGGCTTGTATTTAATGGAGTAAGGTTAAAGTAAATGTGTCTCTTTTAGACCTTTTGATCTATGGCGCCAGATGATGTAAAGATGTGTATGATAATCTCTTATTATTGTAAGTGTGGAGTTTTTCCCATTAGATAAACCTTTTTTTTTTAAGTATTCTTTTTTTTTTTTCTTGTTAGTATGTTCTGATCAGCAAGTGAAATGCGACAATAAAATATGTATTCATGCAAGCCAAGTCTGTGATGGTATAAACAACTGTTACGACAATAGTGATGAAAAAAACTGCAGTAAGTAATGTTTCTTTTGGTCATTGTAGTTTTTCTTAATCTTGTTTGAGGCAGTGGCTTAGCAATAGATTCGAGGTCCCTGGGGGGCTTGACCTTTTAAGAGCGCCTGCGTTTTGACATTCGACACGATGACATAAGATAATTTACTTAATACATGTACAAGTGTAAATTTCAATTGCTATAATATATAAGTAAAATTATTTTTTTTAAATAATTAAGAGTCTTTTAATGAAAAATACCGTTGTTAATTGACCAGATAATGATCAATGCAGTCTAGTATTTTTGTCTCCACCTGAATAGCAAGATTACATGGCTATGGCGTAATATTTAATATTTAATGTAAAAAAAAAATTAGGACAATCATTTTGGGACTTCCATTAAAAGAGGGCCTGGTGGGAGTTTCGAATTTGAATCCTCCCCCAACCCTAGCTACGCCACTGGTTTGAGGTACTTTTGTTTTTTACCTCTTTACTTGTAACCCTTGAAAGAGTGAATCATTCTGCACAGTCCTTATTAAGATTTTACCATCTCTTGTAAAACCGCGACATCTATTTGTTGTCCATATTTCTTTCTCATCCGCCTCTTGACAATTTTCCGATGGTTTATATAAAGAGTGAGAGACACTAAGCTTTTCAATCCTCAGGGATTAGTCCATGAAAGTGGGGTGAGGAGGGTAATACCTTTTTGATACCACCAGTTTAGAGCCTGCAGATTTCAAAAAGGGTTCTTCATTCACTACTATCCAGGGCTGACCAATTTCAGCATTAGCTCTGGGCCTGACAGACGCAGTCCCAACACCTGGCGAGCAAGAACCATGTCAGCGCTTCCCCCATCGCTTTGACTCAGTCGAGCGTGCAGAATTCGAGTCGGATACTTCGCAACGTCAGCCTCTTTTTGGAATACCACCAATGGGGTCAACGTTCTCCTGTTATCAGTGAACACCACGTGAAGGTCAGTGGGCACTATCGCCCATATCATCATCATCATCAAACTCCATTTGAGTGAAGGCTTGAGAGGTTCAAATCCTTTCTTCCAAAAGCCCTGCTGTTTTGCTTATTGCATACGTCACCACACAGTTCGAGAGTTTTTGGTTTCCCAGACCTGTCGAGGCGGAGATCAACAAGTCTGGGGTAGTCAAACAGAATATGAGGCACGGTTTCCTATTCTTCCCAGCAGCAGGGGCACCGTGAATCGAAATTCGGCCATAGACGTGAGAAATATAAGCCAATAGGGCAATGGTCTATCCTGCACTGTGCTATAATAGCTTGCTCAGGCCTGGACAGCGTCCACCACAGGGGAGTGCCGTCAGCGCGTTTCATACGCTTCCAGACTCCACGGGCTTTTAGGGACTTGTCCCAGCAATCAAACCACTTTTCCATGTTTTTTTTTTTTTTATTATAACCAGAGCATGATGAAGACTCGCAGCCTGTTCGGTGGGTTGTGTCTGGGATATTCAGACTCCGCTCATCCAAGTTTTATATGGCAGATCTCTTGCTGTTCTCAGTATCCTGTTCTACCTGGTTGGTCTTGCGATGCTTTATCAAATGTCCTGGATTATCTTGTTTCTTATTTATACGCGTAGTTCTCTGATATAATTGGATTGAACTGGAAACAGGCAAAATCAATCGCATCTAAAAACCTTAACATCAAATTCATCTATACACTTTTACATGAAGATTGTGCAATCTGAATGGACTTTTTTTTTTCATAATTCGAATAATTGCTATGATAAGTATTGTAAAACAAACACCTTTTGGTTACTAAACCTGTAAGGTGAAATTCACATCCTAGGAACACCATGTAACAAATTAGAGTGGACATGTCACTCAGGTCAGTGTATCGAAACAGGACTACGGTGTGATGGAACTGCTCATTGCTCAGACAAAAGCGATGAAATTGATTGCTGTAAGTTTTTCTGTTACTTATTAGTATTTTGTTGGAGACAGTGATCGTTCAGAATAGCGTCCTTTCTCGATGTTTACCTTATCTTTCAGAATAATGTCCACATCAATCGTTCCTTAGTTGTTCTTATTCCAGCCGGGTGCCTTTCTTTGTTCGACTTCCTGTTTGTCTGACCACACACGTCAAAGGTTGAGAAACATTTGTAGATTGCCACTTTTTACAAGGCATATGTAAAATGTTTATGCACGTCATTTCTCCCACACCCATTGTTGGATCAATCTGAAGATTTGCACAAATATTCAAAGACGTAGACAAGACATAAATCGATCAAAACAAATTAACTGAGAAGTCCATTAACTACTGGAAATTCATTATTTTTTTTTGATACCAAAAGGAAAATTAATCCATCAGTATTCATAGATATGGCTAACTATGTAGGATTCGTCCTCTTAGATTTCTGAATACGTTATCTCTCCCAGAGCCATTCTCAGATAAAGTAGAAACTTTCAACAATTATATATTATACCTTAAAAACAATGAATCGATTTTTTTTAATGACCATTTATTCAATTGATTATTGGTAATTGATTTTTTTTTGTTGATATCAAATAAGGGAAATAACTTCTACATTATTGTGAGTGTGAAGTTCTTTCCCTTAGAGAATAATTGTTTGTTTTTTTAAAGGAATTTTTAAATTTTTTTGTTTTGTTTTTGTTCTTTAAACATGGTTTCACATTTTAATTGACAGTTTGCTCAGAGGCAAAGTTCAATCTTGTAATAGCGCTTGAATCTTCAGAAAGTCAATTCCTCAAACTTTTTCTACAAGACTTACTGAGAGATATCGCAATCAACAGTAAAAACGTCAGAGTTGGCATCATGGGATATGGCGATCAGGCGGTGACCATTTTTCAACTTAGCACAACGGCTCGAAAAGTTGACATGCTTGACGCAGTTACCAACTTTAAATGGAGCTTCCCCCACAATGCCAACTACGAGGCTGCCTTTAGTAACATCCTTGTGATGTCAACTCCTGATGATAACGACAAACGCCAAAATCTACAGACCATTCTCATTTTTACGACATCCACTTTAGACGAGTCGAATTACTTGAGTGCAGCAAAGGGAGCTAAATTAGTCCAAGAGAATGGAGTGAAGATAGTGGCTATTGGAGTTAGTTTAAAGAATGAGACTTATTTAGACTTGATAGCAAGTCCTCCAGCAGACGAAAACACATTGGCTGTTCAATATTTTGAAGATTTACATCTCGAAGCACGTAAATTGGTGTCATGGCTTTGTAAGTAGTTCCACAGTTTCAATTCATGAAAATTAATGCATAAGGCGACATTGCGGAATCATACATATTATTCCTACGGTAACGTCCTGACGAAATTGAAAAGCAATTTTGTTTATAGCTATAAATAGGTTGTCGTTTAATAGTCCATGCAATTCCCATCATGGAACAATCCGTGACAATGGATCTACTACAGAATAACATCGAGAACAGAAAATATTTTGTTGACTTATTTAAGGTTTGGTTTTGCTTGAATATTCCCAGCATAAATTTTAAAAATCCCAGTGCGTCATTGATAACGAGGTTCTATAAGCCTTGTCTACGTAACTGCAACGTTATTTTGATACTTAACATCCGAGCTTTGCCAACATGGATTCCAAGTAATCTATAGGTACAATTAGGTATATGATTCCACTGGTGTAGCATAGTTTCTCTTTTTCGACAATGAAATTGTTTGAAATCATTCTGATTTAGATCTAGTTACGTATGCATGAATAACAATTTTTAAAAAAGTAACTTCCAATGGAAAATATTAAGTTCCACTCGTTAGATTGACAAAAACATAATTTACGTTTTCGATGGTCTTAGGCGACCCACGGCAAATCGTCATTCGACCCTCAAAGGGATCGCAACCCAAAGGTTGAGAACCCCTTCTATAAAGGAAAATAATTATATTATTTATAGTTTTACATCTTCGTAATGTTTGGTATTAATAAAATTAATATACATTGTATTTAAGGCCCAAAAGATCAGTTATTAAAAGGTGTGCCCCAAAATAACTTGACCACGTCTACAACAGATAAAGAAACTACAAATAGTAAGTAGAAATATGAAAATAGGTGTTGACTACGACGATAGTAAAGTCCTGCTGTTGGTTTTAAATAACATTGTCTTAAAAGAAAGTGAACTTTTCAAAACTTAATTGCAAAAAGAAATTGAAAAAAAAATATGTTAAGAGCATAACCTTATTAATTTATTTTAAGATGCTAAAGAGTACTTATGATTTTGACGTTTGAATTGAGGAGTACTCAAAAACTATGGTTCAAACGTAATCAGCTTTATTTAAGTTTAATTCTATTTAACATCCTTTATAGTGTTAATTGGATTACAACGAATCATGATTCCTTTCAATGTATCTCGATCAAGACAGAAAGAGAAAGACCCTTGACTGCAAATTAGATCTCTATCACTACTAGTACAGTTTAATAACCGTAGCTTGTCCATCTTAATAGATGATAAGTATAATCTAGGTTTTTCGGATTTCAACTCTTCAAACAATCTGGCGCTCTAAAGCATTATCTCTACTCATCAAGATACAAATCTATAATACAAACGTTAAGTCTGTCCTTCTATACGGTTCAGAAAATTGGAGAGTCAATAAAACAAATATGGAAAAGCTCCAGACTATTGCTAACAGATGCCTTCGCCGGATATTAGGAATTAGTGGCCAGAAAAGATAACTACTATCGATTTGTGAGAGAGAACTAGACAAAAGCCCATAGCCCAAGACACCACAAAACGAAAATGGAGCTTGATAGGACACAGCCTGCTAAAACCAGCTACCGATGTTGCAAGGCAGGCACTTGACTGGAACCCACAAGGAAAGAGGAAAGTGGGCAGACCCAAGCAAACCTGGAAGAGGTCAGTCATCAGTGAAGCTGAGGGCACTGGAATGACATGGGACCAGATGAAGAAAGCTGCTCAGAACCGAGTTCGGTGGAGAGGCGTGGTTGCGGCCCTATGCTCCCCTGGGAGTACACAGGATTAAGACAAGAGGACATGATGTTATAACAAAACTTTGGAGAGAAACAAATAATAAAAGTACTTGTTTGGAAAAGTCTTTATTTGATGCTAGTTATTGTTTTGTTTTGTTTTACAAGTATCGGACGCTCCAGTTCAAATGAAGACTTTAACGTCCTTATCCTAACTTCTTGCTGGACACCAGGGAATGTCTGCAAGCAGGCTTCGAGCGGTGAACAATCCTGACGACATTCCAAAGCGCAAGCCAAACAACGAGGCAGCTATCCATAGACTACCGCTTACACAAGATATATCATGATTTGGTCTGCTTGTAATTATGTAGCTTACATCGATGACATGGTATTTATTTCAGTAAATTCAAATATTGATTCGTGTTTTAAAACGAGTTTTTTATTTTTTATTTTTAGGCACCAACCTTACGGACCTGATCATTGTTCTTATAGTCAGTTTAGTTGTGATAATCATTGTATTGGTGTTGACCATTGTGTCCATCAAGCTCAAACTTTTAGGTAAAAGTATTTGAATGTAATAGTAATTTATATTGGGGAAAAGGTGCAATGTCCAAGTCTCTCATTCAGTGACCTGAAATAATTGAATTTCCCATTGCCAGGCAAAAACAAATGACCACAATTCTTACTTCGCTTTTATGGAAATAAGATGGTAATGGAAATGACAAAGAAGGAAAAAGACAAACGACACGGAAATGCCAAAAAAAGGGGAAAAAGCAAAAGGGAAAAAGGATAAAAAAAAAAGAATCGAAGTGGGCGTTTTTGAAAAAGGCAAAAAGCGAAGTCAGGTGATAAAGGCAAAGCTGACAAGGGCAAAAAAGCGAAGTCAGGTGATAAAGGCAAAGCTGGCAAGGACAAAAAGCGAAGTCAGGTAATAAAGGCAAAGCTGGCAAGGGCAAAAAAGCGAAGTCAGGTGATAAAGGCCAAGCTGGCAAGGGCAAAAAGCGAAGTCAGGTGATAAAGGCAAAGCTGGCAAGGGCAAAAAGCGAAGTCAGGTAATAAAGGCAAAGCTGGCAAGGGCAAAAAAGCGAAGTCAGGTGATAAAGGCAAAGCTGGCAAGGGCAAAAGCGAAGTCAGGTCATAAAGGCAAAGCTGGCAAGGGCAAAAAGCGAAATCAGGTGATAAAGAATTCTCTAAACGGAAAATGATTGGAAGGGGGAGTTTCAGTAACTAAAAGGATCTAAAGCCTTTGGGAATTTCCAGTGACAATAGTATTAAGCAGCAAAGGAAAGCAAAGACTAAGAGTTAAAACTCTGGAGTGAGGAAAAAAAGTATCACTATAAGCAGAGGCGTCGATAGAAGGTGGGCTGCAAGAAATTTTAACACGTCGAGCAACAAGTCATCACGACAAATGGTTAACAAACAAATATTTAACAGACAAATAGTTGACAGGCAAATAGTTGACAGGCAAATAATTGACAGGCAAATAGTTGACAGGCAAATAGTTGACAGACAAATAGTTGACAGACAAATAGTTGACAGACAAATAGTTGACAGACAAATAGTTGACAGGCAAATAGTTGACAGACATATAGTTGACAGACAAATAGTTGACATACAAATAGTTGACATGCAAATAGTTGACAGACAAATAGTTGATAGACGAATAGTTGATATACAAATAGTTGACAGACAAATAGTTGATAGACGAATAGTTGACATACAAATAGTTGACATGCAAATAGTTGACATGCAAAAAGTTGACAGACAAATAGTTGATAGACGAATAGTTGACATACAAATAGTTGACAGACAAATAGTTGATAGACGAATAGTTGACATACAAATAGTTGACAGACAAATAGTTGACAAACTAAGAGTTGACAGACAAATAGTTGACAGACAAATAGTTGACAAACTAAGAGTTGACATACAAATAGTTGATAGACAAATAGTTGATAGACGAATAGTTGATATACAAACAGTTGACATACAAATAGTTGACAGACAAATAGTTGACAAACTAAGAGTTGACAAACAAATAGTTGATAGACAAATAGTTGACAGACAAATAGTTGACAGACAAATAGTTGACAGACAAATAGTTGACATACAAATAGTTGACATACAAATATTTGACAGACGAATAGTTGATATACAAATAGTTGACAGACAAATAGTTGATATACAAATAGTTGACAGACGAATAGTTGATATACAAATAGTTGACATACAAATAGTTGATATACAAATAGTTGACAGACGAATAGTTGATATACAAATAGTTGATATACAAATAGTTGACAGACGAATAGTTGATATACAAATAGTTGACAGACGAATACTTGATATACAAATAGTTGACATACAAATAGTTGATAGACGAATAGTTCACAGGCAAATAGTTGACAGACAAATAGTTGACAGACAAATAGTTGACATACAAATAGTTGACAGGCAAATAGTTGACATGCAAATAGTTGATATACAAATAGTTAACAGACAAATAGTTGACAAACGAAGAGTTGACAGACAAATAGTTGACATACAAATATTTGACAGACAAATAGTTGACAGACGAATAGTTGACAGACGAATAGTTGACAGACAAATAGTTGACATACAAATAGATCACAGACAAAAGGTTCACAGACTAAAGGTTCACAACTTGTTCACCCGACAATTTGTCAATGAGCCATTAGTCGTGGAACCGGGTAACAACCATCAGTATGTGACGATCAAATGTAAGAGGCAACTAAAGCAATAAGAAAACTTATTGCAGCCTGATGTACAGTTAAATAGCAGCCAATGAATTGTAACTTTAATCTCTATGTACGTATTGGACCTACTAGCCAACAACAACAAAAAGAATAAAAAGATGATATGTAAGGAGACAACATCGGCAGACTGTCAGGGGTGGTCACTATCCTAGAGACGCCTCTTTCTGAGGGAAATGGCGAAAATCGGCTGGCAGGGTTAGGATAAAGAATGGCGTTGAAAAAGTCAATCTACCTAATTAAATGAATGGAAAGATTAAATAGATAGATAGATAGATAGATAGATAGATAGATAGATAGATAGATAGATAGATAGATAGATAGATAAATAGATAGATAGATAGATAGATAGATAGATAGATAAATAGATAGATAGATAGATAGATAGATAGATAGATAGATAGATAGATAGATAGATAGATAGATAGATAGATAGATAGTCACTTTTCCTATCAATAAATAGTAAAAGTTTTTTTTTTAATTGTTAAATTTAGTGCTTCAAACGACTTATCAAACATGATTATTGTATATTAATTATTTTTCTTCCACTAGAAAAATTGGGTTGTTTTTCTTCAAGGTTTGTATAGTATATTTTTTTAAAGTAGATAGGCCTAGAGGTTAGTTCTACATATTGATAAAGGTATATCTTTAAAGATCTTATAAAAATAAGACTTTAAAAAATGACTTTAACATATTTATAAATGATAACATAATTTTGTAACTCTTTTCTTTTCAGAAAGTCCACTAATGCAAAGAAAAAGAAAGGTAAAATCACAGACCTATATATATTATACCTAGAATGGAAAAGGGAAACAATTTCTTATCCGTTTATGATCAATCACAGACCTATACAAATAGATTATTATGTAGGCTACGTAACTCGTTTTCAAGCTGTAAGTGGCCTGTAAGGAAAGTCGCCACGAATCTAGGAAAATCGATCTTATCTGTCTTAGAAAAAAATGATCTTAAGTTTTCAAAGTTTAGAAATAATGCAAAACCATTTTCAGGATTTTAAATAGAATGAGCTATTAATCACAGAACTATATATTCACGCAAATCTATAAAACAAAGCCATTTCCTATAAATTTCCATTGAGATGTTTCGAAAATTTTGGATTGGGTTGTACATTTCAATAGATTGATCACCTAGAATTTTCTAGATTATGTAATAGTTATGAAACAAGAACGCTCTTATTTTCGATGTTCAATCATTAGATCTAGATCAAACAATTATATGTCACATAAGTTAGTGTTGAAAAAAATACTTTACTTATTATAACTACATTACTAAACAACGCCTTGTTTTGGCTTTTTTGAAGTTTTTCACGACATTTTTGAGTAGTGTTAGAGATGTCCATGTCTATTCTAGGTATAAATAATATATGTCTGTGAACACGACATTTTTGTGTAGTGCTAGAGATTTCCATGTCCAGTCTAGGTAAAATATATCTTGTGTTCACGACATTTTTGTGTGGTGTTATGTTAGAGATTTCAATGTTCAGTCTAGGTGTAATATATTCAGGTCTGTGGTTAAACTACTGTTAAACATTTCTGTATTTTTTGTATTTATTGTTTATTTCAAGATAATAAATATATGAATGGCACACATTTCCTTTTTCTTGTCAAGAAGACTATCTGGACATTGACCATTATGACTATCTGCTGCAGGAGAAGAGAAACTCAGACAGCAAAATCACACAAGAACTGAAGAATGGTTTGAAACAATTTATTTCCTCAATAATGTTTTGTTCGTAGAGTTAAATAAGTTTGTCTTTTTATAAAGCTTATAACAAATCACTCTGTCTGTCGGGCCAAAAGTTTGTACACGTTATTTCTCCGACACCCAAACTCGGGTCAAGCTGAAATTTTGCACAATTATTTTTTAGCTGACAACACAGCATTGTGGTAGTTACAGTATAGGAATTTGAGGAAAATTCCCCATGGTCAGCCCTGCACTCGACCGTTTATAGCAAGCAGGTCCAGATCTTATATAGCACGATCCACTCCCATTGTTCTATTGTCGTATCGTCGACAATCCTCAGATAGAACTAAGGGTAAAGAGCTCCCGGCTCACGCCTGTTTGCTGGATAAAATCCTTTCCAACGATTAAGTGGGATAAAGCGCTCTCGACGCCGATTCAGTGCTGGACTTTTGTCAAAGTATTGATAGAAAGTGACATTAATGGGGATATGCTATCCACATAATGCTTTCGATATCTTTGGGACTTTTAATTCAAAAAGTGAATTTAATAAATCACCATGTATTTTCAGTCTACAATCACCATTAAGACTAAGGTTTTTGTGTTGGATTTTTTTTTTTGTCGCATGTTAAGAAACTGTACAGAAAAGTGAGATCAAGGAATTGAAGGAAACTTTTAGTGATGGGTCAGAAGACGATAAAGAAGGAAAGTATCTTAGCCTTCACAATGATCACGTTGATGTCTTGGACTCGGGAAAGGAGACCAAGACAGGATCAGGATACATCACAGCCATTGACGTGGTCTACGAGCAAAACACTGCAAATGTTGGTACAAAAGGTAAAGTATTAGTCTATAGTGACTGTGTGTATGTGAGATAGAGAGAGAGGGAGAGAGAGAGTGTGTGTATGTGAGATAGAGAGAGAGGGAGAGAGTGTGTGTGTGAGAGAGATTGAGAGAGAGAGAGCGAGAGAGAGAGGGAGAGAGAGAGAGAGAGAGAGAGAGGAAGTGAGAGGGAGAGAGAGTGTGTGTGTGTGAGAGAGATTGAGAGAGAGCGAAAGAGAGAGGAAGTGAGAGGGAGTGAGAGAGGGAGGGAGAGAGTGTGTGTGTGTGTGAGAGATTGAGAGAGAGCGAGAGAGACAGGGAGAGGGAGAGAGAGAGTGTGTGTGAGAGAGAGATAGAGGGAGAGAGGGATAGTGTGTGAGAGAGAGAGAGGAAGTGAGAGGGGGGGAGAGAGAGTGGAAAGAGAGAGACATGGAGGGAGAGAGAAATTGAGAGAGAGAGAGTTTCTGGCCCGTCGAAATTCGGATATATTTGTATCACTTTTAAGGAGGTCCCTTTCTTGTAAAACTCCCTGCACTGTAGCCCCACTTGCCCGCCCTTAAATTTGGCCCTATACCCATCTCAGTGGTCACATGCCTCTACGAAGAAAATGTCTTCATCTGAGATGCGAGGACTGTTCTGTGTTGTCATCATTCCCTTTACAAAGCAAGTGAATCTGACTTCATGTGCATGTCCCTTACTGATACTATATTTGCAGTGCTAGCGGCTAAACTTGGTCATCATGTCCATTTGATATTAATATATATATGCAGTCGAATCCGGTGAGTTGGACCTTCCGTTTATGTGGACCGAATCCTAAAGAAACAAAATAAATCCTATTATTTACTTGTCATGTTATCCGCTTAATTGGACCACAATTTCTTTTACTCGGATCAATGAACGTAAAAGCGAATCAGGAAAAAAAAAAAAAGCTACGAGACTTCAACAGGTCGAGAATTACGAATAGTTTTTATCCATCGACAGCGAGCTTCAATCCAATGGTAAATATGAAGAAAAAGATGTAATTGTTGCTAGAATCGCAGAGTCAACATGACTGCATCGGAAGACAATGAAAGTGATAATGATGCCTCTAATGAGCTGGTTCAAGCGACACAACAGGATGCCAGGGAATGCAGGTTGGAGACAAAGGCAGTCTCATTGCTTCGTTGGATATTGGTGATGATTCTGTTCAAGTGCAGTCCAGTTAAGAGAATGCGACAAATGACAGTAGATAAGTTTTGTTTTCAAATGTTGACTGGAATTAAATAAAAACATTTTTTTTTATATCATGTCTGGCATGATACGTACCTAGACACTGTCTTGTAGATCGTTTCGAAAAATATGTTTTCCAATTAAATTTTCAATCAACTAAGTTCATTAGCAGCCTGTACGTTCTCTAGACATGAATATGGCTAAATATGGGCTTAATATACATATACGGGGCCACTTCCTGCTACGTACACTGCCAGTGTACTTCTCACAGAATCGTTACTATATGGAATTTTTCAAAAATTCTTTTTGCAGTGTCTTAGTTTGACCAATAGAAATTGATATTTAATAGAAAATTTATATTTAATGCAGTAATAAAGTTTTAGTAGTTAATGGGTTAATAAGGCTTGTCTGCGAGTCCGAAGATTAGTGTGAAGTGCAGTATTTTACGTGGCTATGCAGCCCCAGCTGCGACCTACAAATTTAGCCACGTTTTCGCCTTCTACGTTCGTCCTCGGCAGTGATTTTTTGTCTCAACTGTGTATCCCGCGGCCTTTGTAAGTGACCTCCAGCTGTCCGTTACGAAGCCGCCCGCAGCCAGGTGCTTTCTTCTATGTCGGTCGACATAATAGTTGTGCTTCTTGTAAACGCTTTCAAGATCAGCTTAGGCGCCAACTTGCAATACACATATTACATAAAGTAAAGCACATCCCTCTTATAACACATGACATGTTTGTGTAATCGGGCCATCTAATGATTTCTACATAATACGTTACACAAACTGATCATGTACAAATATTTATTTTTTACAACTCTGAACTGAATACAAACATTTGAGTTGAGTCCGGGAATTTCCGCATTGCATTTCATATATCACATAAATTAAATCAAATCCCTCTTGTAAAAATGTGTACAAATGCTCCTTCTTCCCTAGTGCTATTAGAGTGGGTTGCCTGAGCTAGCTTGGCAGAATTTAGGTCATTGGTTAATATGCATGACTGAATGCATGACGCGTAGGACGTGATCATCTTCTTTTTTGAAGTAACGTCTGTATTCTATAAGATAAGATAACACATGACTGTTCATGTACAAATATTTATTTTTTTTCAACTCTGAACTGAATACTAAGAAACATTTGAGTTGAGTCCGGGAATTCCCGCTGAAGTTGTGTGCAAAAGAAAAAGACGTAAGCCAAATTTAATTTAAAGACGATTCTATTTTGAAAAAAAAGTCAAATCACAGTTTTCTGGCCAGTTAGGTAGTTATTTTTGTCCCAAAGATATCCATGAACTGTCACATTTTGTTTAAAAATAGTTTTCGAAATATCCGTCCACCTGGTGTCCATTTTTTTTTTACATTTAAATCCGTGAAAAGTTTGCAAGCTAATAGGATGAATGGTAATAAAATAAAAGTGCCCCTTCAGACCTTGTGATCTACAGGGCAGACGATGTAAAACTCATCTGTCTTTTGGTCCACTGTTAACAAGGGTGGCTAGCACAACGACCAGCCGCATTTATTTTAATAATAAGTCATTTCGGTACATATATGATATACATTCAAGTTTTTATTACCATTATCTATTTTAACTTACTCGAGTTGTCAAAAGAACAATATTCTTAATAAAAAAATATATGTAACTGAATAAGTACTGTGCTATATGTCAACAGATGAAGTTTTATTTCTATTTAGATTACGAAGAGCTGGAGCAAGCTACATTGGAGGAGAATGTTTATCATGTGCCAATATCGGGCTCTCTAGAGAGCATTAATCTCGACTTGTGAGTTACCATTTCAATGTAAGTTTTACATTGTTTCTCATACATGTCGGTGCAGAGTATGAGATATTTTATTTTTTTTTAACTTATATAATAAGTCATATAATAATGAAATTGCTCCAGGTAACGCTCATAAAAGTCCATGCATTACTAGAACGATTCGCTTACAAGGACTATCATGTGACTGAACATAGCACATAGAACATCACAGCATAGTAACAATACATGTCATATTATTTCTTTCATTATCCTACAGAGTTTGATAAACGCATTTATTAAAGTCTAGGTAGGGAGCTGGGAGAGGACTGGCACACAAAATGACAATATTGTCTATTTTTCAGGAGATTTTTATGAGCTTTCAGGAGATATCCAGGACTTTTTGATATATTTTGCAATTATAAGAAATGTCCAAGAAGCCCTGGAAAATCAGAAGGCTGCGGAAATTGGTTCTGAGTTGGAAACCTAGCTTCTGTTCCAGCAGGAGGTTTAAGCTCTCATTTGTGAAGAAATAACTTTCCAAACATTCAAACAAAACACAAACTTCACATTCTCTTTACTAGCAATCATCTTTAACACAGAAAAAAAACAACTATATATTTTAATAAAAACTAATTATTTATTAAATTATACCAATGGAAATCATTTTAACATTCTTGTAGTTATAGTTATCAATATCACAAGTCAATACAAAAAAAAAAAGAAAATTAAAAGTAAAAAATATAGGTTTGACTACCAGTAGACGGCTGATCGCCCCACATCACTAGATGTGTGTGTAACAAAGCAAAGACCTAGAGCTGCAGATGGACATACTACTGGTTCTATTATACAATCAGCCAATTAGTTCCTCTACCTGGTAACACATGATTTCACCATTAAGATTTAAACAAAATTTTCTTAATAGTTTTTTAAAAAAATTGCTTTTATATAGCACCTCTTTCATGATTAGTGTATATAAAGTACAGTTCCCCTTTTAGACATTCTGTCTATCTATCATCCTTAGTGGGTTATGGTTTAATCTCTTTTGTAAACCAGTGGGAGAAGGGGGTATCAGGAAGGGTTCTGCGCTGGCTCAAACTTGAGCCTCTTTGATGGATAGACAATACGTGTCCCAGAACTGCGGAAAGGAGCCACTCTATTTCTGGTTTTATCCTTCATCTACTAAAAATTAGATTTTAAAATGCTACGCTTCTCATACCAGTACATAAATGGCGTTTGCCACTTTATTGCTGAAATAAATAGTGAATAAATCTAACATGCTATATTTATTCATCATAAACTTTTAGTGCATGATAAACAGTAAACACTGATCTTATTGATGCTTTTCCACCACATCAAAACCAAAATCTTGTCAATACGACAACATCAACGAAGTCAATTATATGGTCAATTATTTAGACCCCATGCCCAAGATTTTAGGTTAAATACCTATGAACAATCAAATCAGCCAAATAAATCTACAAGAGAGGATAAGAAAGATTGATAGTGTGAAACACTGATGCCATATAAAAAAAAAGCACTGGGTGTGGTATTGCTGAGCAGTGTTGTAGACATGAAGCCATCAGAACCTATTGCACTTATTTCAAGATACTTTTGGTTGTCTAGCTTCTGACACCTTTTTTTGTCCTAACAGATACATGTTCACAGCATACAGTGTTAACAAACACCATGTTACAAATAGGCTCACAAAAGTAGTTAGATCTGGTCAAAGTGACAATAATTCTGAGCCAAGCTGTAAGATAATATGATGGATACTTTGTTATTATTTGTAGGAATTTCAGACTGGACTGAAATGATAACACTTGTAAAACTTGCGCTATTCCTACAGACTGGACTGAAATGATAACACTTGTAAAACTTGCGCTATCTCACAAGGGCAATTACTACATTGGATGCATAGTGTTAAGTTATCTTTTCCTGACCGGCAGGTGGACTTCTTGCCTTCAACATACAAAATACAATACATAATTCTTAACTTTCTTTTTCAAAACTTGAATGAGGTCAACATAAGATATTGGTCAAAATATAAAAAAAAACATTAGTCATATATATTGTAAAAAAAAAATGTTAATCACTCCATACAACTCATATAAACACAAAAATGTGTTAAATATTTTATAATTAGGAAACCAGAATAAGATACAATAGTGAATTAATGACTTTTTTTTTTTAAAAAGAGAAAATGTTTATGTGCAAATAATATGACTGAAACACAATTATTAAGTTAATAACCACATCTATTTACATATTAAAAATGCTTTGGCAATGTTAAAAGTAAAGATAATTCTATTATATAAAATATTACTTTTATGAAAATCATTGCATTGTACGTGATACTGAGTGGACAAAATATTAAGAAATCCTACACACGAGCAAATGACATTAGCTAGCTGCGACCAGTTACAGTGTTCTGCTCTAAACAAGTACCTAGCTAGAAGGGGTGAGCCCAGGAAGAGTTTAAGGGAACATAACTCAAAGCTGCGTCATAAGTTTGTGCTGCAGGAGTTACGGTTCACCAGCTGCTGCTTCTTGGCCGGCTTTTCAGACCCACTGCCGGACAAGACCTCAGCTGGGATGGAGTGAGTGCTCAAAGAGGAGGGAGGTGGGTGGGCTGGGGAAAGAGTAGTATGGAGAGTAGGTTCAGAGAGGTTGGAACAGGAGGCAAGTTCGTTTTCTTTCTGGTTGGCTGCAGAGGAAGAAAGTGAGCTTATGACAGGGCCCTCTGAGTGGGCTCGGTAAGAGGGCTCCAGGTAGTTGGATTTGTTTAAAGGTGACGAGTTTTTAGAGTGAGAGCTGCCGATTAGACTGGCAGAGCTGGCTCTACCGTTGGCTGAAACTGGGTTGGGAGACAATGACGAGGAAGATGAATAAGATGTCGTCAATGTGTGGGACTGGCCTTTGCCTGTCGTATCTGAACCCGACAAGGTCTTTTTCAAACCAGACTTTTTTGACAGCACAGACGGTGATGGGGAAGACTTAGAGTGTTTGCCGTCTCCCAATTGATTCTTGTCCCGGTCTGGCCCGTCCTTCAAAGGCTGCATTTCCAGCATGTCCACCACGATGCCGCTATTGCCACCGCCAGAGCGGACGATGACGCCGAGACCATCAGTCAGCTCACTGCCGCTTCCAGACTTCATGGAGGGTGTGTCGCTGTTGCGCCGGCTGGTCTCCCGGTTTTTGTTCTTGTCCACCCCAAGCTTGTTCCTTAGTTTAGCCTTGATGTTCTTGGCTAGGGAGTGCTCCTGGTCCTCGTCCACGGTGGACAGTCTAGGAGACTCTTCTTCCTCTACTATATCAATGTCATCTATATGTATAAAACAAACAAACAATAAACTCTTTGCCTCGTGGTCTTAGAAATAAAAGAACTAAAAGATGAATAAGGAATGTGATTAAGAAATAAAAGGAAGCACTATTTAATATTTTAACAGTTCTAAAAAAAATAATTTTTTCCCACATTGATAGTCAATGTGACTAATGCAGAAAAAATAATTTAACGCATTGAGAGTAATTCTTTTTACAGGTCTACGGAGCAGAATTTAATTTTTTTTTTTTTTTTTTTTATTTCAGACATTTATGATCTCACACAGACAAAATATGAAAGTAAACCTGATCAGTGTTGACAATGGAATTTTTTTTAAAAACTGTTTTACTTTAAATTTATACAAGATTTTTTAAAAATTTGCTTTTATATAGCGCATCTTTCAATCAAGCATGCTCAGTGCGCTATGGACCAATCTCTTTTGGGGACCAATGGTGGGAGGAGTATCTGAAAGGAAGTTTCTGAGCTGCCTTTAGGGCACTCTGCAAACACAACTATGCTTGAGTCAGGATTTAAACTTGAGCCTGCTTGTTAAGGAGCCAAGCCATGCAGTTTTGGCCTCAGCCACACATATATCAAATGGGCATAATCTCTTTAATAATTTTGTATGACTAGGTCACACAATATCAAAATTTGTGCTGTTTGTTAGTTCCAAAATAAAACAGTAATTTCAATCGCAATTTCACACTTTACATATTTTTTAAAAATTTATTTTCAGTTTTAATGAGATATGTTTACAATTAAATTAAACTAATATGCCAATAAAAAAACGTTAGCACTCGAAAAAAAAATCCAAATAACTTTGAAAAAAAAAATTATTGGACAACTTAGAAGCATTAGATATATATAGTGATGGGCAAAAGTTAACTAAAATTTAGAAACTTTTAGTTTAACTAAAAAAAATTAGTTAAGGCCATTGTTTAACTAGAAAAAAAAAAAGTTTAGTTAAAATCGTAGTTTAATTAATTTTTTTAAGTTACTAACTAAAAAGTTTAAAATTTGTAAAACTTTTCAACATGTGGTCAGGGTTGAAAGACACATCCATATTTTCTGGTCATGTGATATCAATAACTTTGATTATAAAAAAAATGATGCAGTTAACAACTATTTAGTCAGTCTGCATTTGAAGATGGTAAAGTAAGATGCTGGTAGAAGTAATCTGATTAAATATTTGCAACTTAAAGTAGCAGCATAATAAAATGTTGTTGAACATTTTTTGCTAAAAGTTCTTTGCAACATTATAAATGCGATTGTTCCGAATTTTTTTTTTGAGCCACGTGGTTTTGTTTAATTTCATTTTTCTAGTGGGAATCAGATTAGTGAGTTAGGTCAATATTTAGTGGTTTTGATCAATTCATTTGCAGCAAACAATAATTTATAAACTGCAGGAACATCAAGTACACTCTTTTTATAGTCTTAAGACTTATTATTGAGATCTAAGAATCGACAGTTAGGCCTATATCGATCTTAAAGCATTAGGATAACCAACTCTATAAAAAAAAATTTTAATCCACACCCTCTCTTGACCATAATGTAAATAGACTGTGTCCAACTGATTTTAACCTCTGGTCAGCTAGACATACACACGTAGGCCTAGTGTACTATACGTGTGTAGTTGATGATACTACAAGACTACCTTGCATTTTTTTCATTACGCGTTATGCAATAGTGTTTTTGCTTAATGTGGAGTGGTCAGATGAGGCATGGCTAGTCAAGCATGTTCTTTACACTAAAATAGTTACACACCCTCCCTGCTTAGAAAGTAAATAAACGCTGCATCAAACTGATTTTAACAACCTGACCGGATAGACGTACACATGTAGGCCTATATAGTGTACTGAGTGTGCAGTCCATAATGACAAGCCACCCTGTTTTTTTTTCCCTTGATCGTTTAACGGATATGCAATAGTGTTAGTTGTATTTTTAGTGGTCAAATATAAAATAGCACATCGGCATGGTTAGTCAAGCATGTCTTTTACACTATGAAATAGTTATACGGTCAAATGTTTCTTAAAACTCCAACGATTTCATTTCTATTTCATTGGTTACTAGATCTAACTTTTAAACTCTAATTGTATGTTATTTAATGAGATTTTAAACTTACTGGTATAAGTAAAATTTTCCGTTATATAATAAGTTAATATAATTTTTAAAAAAAGAGTACCGTTCTTTTCTAAAGGTTTTAATTGAAGGCAAAAATACAAGCACACATATTTATTTAGACATCTTTTTTTTAAATTTTATTGTGCATTAACGTTTATATAAGAAACATATTCCTTAGTACTGATTTTATTATGGATAAATATTTCTAGTTCAACCACGTTTGTTATAGTTTAATTAATTTTCTTTAGTTTAGTTTAACTATATTTTGAAATTCATGATAAACTAATAGTTTAACTACTTTATTTTAGTTGATAACTAGTTTTAGGTTAACTTTTAAAAGTTAGTTTAGTTCCCATCACTAGAAATATATATTCTTTTAAATTTTAAATTATTGACTAATGCTATTTTACTTATTTCAAATTATTGACTAAAGCTAGAGCTTATTAAAAATGATTTGTATAACTTTATTTATAGTATTCATTGTTTTATTGCTGATTCTTCTTCTTTATTTTCCCATAACAATTGTATGCAAACAAATGAAATCATTAAATATTTGATAAATAAAAGAAAAAAAAAATTGGTAAAAAAAAATAAAAAAATCAGCAAGTTATGAATTGCTATTTCTTACAAGTGACTTACTAAAAGGACAGCAGTCATCACAGACAGTCAAAATGGTCAAACAGTGAAGAAAAAAAAACAAATAAATAATAATCTTGACATTTTAAGCCTAATACTTGGTCATAGCCACTTACAATAACATTTTACACTCATGTTCATAGCTGTCATTATCTTTTTCTTATTAGACCAATCAATAAATATTAAAAAGACACCCTTTAAAAATATTTGTACTGTTTCATTCTCATAATAATACCATTGGTTTCATTTAAGATATAAAATCAAGAACCAAATAGCATTTAACACAGACTTAAATGGAAAAAAGACAACAAAATAATCACACAAAAAAAAACTGATAATATTTTTAAAAAAGATTTTTTTTGTATCTAAGAAGCCCCACCTGGCAACTTTGTGGCTTTAAAAGAAGCATTTGTTATTCTGTGTTTCACTGCATGGGCTGTTTTCTGTGCCTCTATGTTGACTTCATGGTTATCAAAGGAGAAATTTCCTCGGTGATAAGAATTGATCATGGCATTTGTTATCTGTGAAGCAACATAGACCATATTTTAAAATTATGACTAAATAAATCACTACAAAATGGGAGAGCTTGATTTCTTTTCAGAATTAATATTACTTTGTTGTGTTACAATTAAGCTGATGGAGTAAATTTCAAATTTCTTTATAGAGCTTCAATTAGCAAGTCTTAAGAGTTGCCCTGGATTAGGAAGGTTAAGTAAGAAAAATCTTTTAAGTAGATATTGATTCTTGAGTTCACTTAGCAACCCTTTAGGATATATAATGAATTATTCTTCAGTAGATAAAACTAAAGTAAAATATATCAGAATTCACAAAATGTTAATATGGAATTGTATGATTAGTTAATATAAACAAGAATTGAACCTTCAATCCAACAGCCTTGTTTAACTTCATATAGTTGTTTAATAATGGTAATGTCTTCAATTCCCAAGATTAAGGAAGAGTGCAGTAGTTCAAAGGACAATGCAAACCCAGTAGCGACCTGCATATTTTGCCAGCAATGATGCAGACAAAGCCGTTATCCATAGGAGGTCTACTTAAGTTTTCTTTACAACTTGAACTTCTATACTACTTTTTTCTTTGGACCTCAAAAGTGTGTCCCATGGCCTTTGTGAGAGTTCTTTGACTGTCTCTTTCACTACTTGATATCAAAAAGCCTTCTATAACTTTTTATGGAGGCATGGTGGCTGAGTGGTAAAGCACTTGGCTTTCAAACTGTGGGTCCCAGGTTCAAATCCTGGTGAAGACTAGGATTATTAATTTTGGGATCTTAAAGTGCCTCTGAGTCAACCAAGCTCTAATGGGTACCTGACATTAGTTGGGGAATAGTAAAGGCGGCTGGTCATTTTGCTGACTACATTGTGCGGACATCCTCGTTAATCGTAGGCCACAGAAACAGATGACCTTTACATCATCTGTCTGAAAGGGGGACTTTAATTTTACTTTACTTTATATCTTTTTATAGTCAAATTGTTCATTCTACAAACTTCAACAGTCTAGTTCAACTACATATAGCCAACCTGCTAGTTTGTAAAAGATCATGAATCTAGTTCAAATCTAGTCAGACAACTTGTTAACTCTACATGTTTTATGAGGAGTACAGAAAAAGATGTATTTAAAAAAGTACTTACCAGTAAAACATCCGAGTACAACTCAAAGCTTGCTCTTTGGTGGGCCACCTGGATGGCTGCCAAGGCTGTCTTCTTTTGTCCATTGAACCTGCTTACACAGAACAGGTAGGATTGGTTATTTGTTAGAAATTCTGTAAGCTTGTGTGAAAATGAATTTTTTTTTTCCTTTCAATTATTGAATGAAAAGGTTCATTAGGTGAAACATTATATTTGAACAAACTTATATCAACTCAATCCATCTGTCTGTCTGGTACACATTTTGTATACAGTTATTTCTCCCACTTCCCATTCTGCTATCAAAGTTAAAAATTTGCACAATTATTCATCGCCCCTAACAAAACATGAATCAATAAAAAAAGAAAAAAACAATTAATTAATTAATTAGTGGAAATTATTTGATGTTGTCTGATATAGAAAAAGGAAAACTACATGTTACGGTATTGAAAGATATGGCTGTGAATGTGCAGTTCTTTGTTTTATGTGAAAACATTTTTTTTTAAAGTTAGCTTGTTTAAGTTTAAAGATAGAAAGATATAATGTTTTTCCCAGGACATTCTTTATCTACTCCAACTGTGGTCCCTCCCCCTCCTATATCTTAACATTTACACACAAAACATTAGAGGCAGACAAACACATACATCAAATATATCAAGTTAGCAATCACAGAGAAGAAATAACTTACATAGCAAAATAAACTGCCACCAGCATCTCCACAATAAGGGAAGGGAATAAGGAAATCATGGGCAGTTGTTTAAACTCATTGCTTTGAGAGAATCCTGATTCATTCAGACTGGATAAACAAATAGAACATTCAGTATATATATATATGTGTGTGTAGAAATATAATATTTAGAAATAAATAGTTAAAATTTGATATTTTTTCTACTTTACATCATTTACTTGCAGCAGTTGTTGCTATACAATGTATGTATTTTCTAAATGCTAAAATCAAGTCTGGCAACAACAAATTTTTTTTTTAAAGTTGTTTTACATTTTTGGGATGTTTATTCAAACTTTAAAATAATTACATCCTGGTCCAAACCTCCCACAGGATGATGGGGAATGGCAGTGGGCAGGCTTGGAGCCCAGGACCCATGAGACCACTAAACCACAGTACAGAAAGCATACCACATAGTACAGTAAAGTTTCCCTTTCAGACCTTGTGATCTATGAGGCAGATGATGTTGAGGTCCCCTGTTTCTATGGCCAATGATTATTGATCAGGGTGTCGTGTGGCCAGCAAAATGACCAACTGCCTTTACTTTCCCCAATTAAAGTCAGGTACCCATTAGAAGTGGGTGGACTCAGGCGCGCCCTAAAAATCCTGAAATTTAAAATCCCATTCTTCAAACCCAGAACCCCAGGTTTGGAAGCCAAGGGCTTAATCACTCAACCACCTCACATGACCATGATAGTAACATTTTAAGCTTTTAATTAAAATCATACCACAAAACAAAATTTAATAAACATCTTATTAGATGATTGGTTAGATTGTGCTTCTATGTGGCTTTTGTTTATATTTCTTTATAATGTAAGGAGCTTCTAACATCTTATTATTATTTTGTTTGATACTTAATAAGGGAAATAACTTCTACATTAATGACAAATATAGTTGTAAGTGCAGTGTTCTTCCCCTTAAATAAGTTTTTTTTTAATTAAAAAGATTTTTAAAAATATTCTGCTTGTTAAGCAAACCCTTTTAAGATAAGACAATGTGAAGTACAGATGTGTTGTCTAAACTAGGGTCTCACCTGATCAGTGCTGTACACAATGCTTTCAGTGAAAGCTCATGGAATCTGTCAATGGAATTATTGTAGCAGTGCATCACAAACGTTAAAATGTTGAACCTGAAATGTCACAAGAAAATGAAACAAATTTACCTTCAGAATTTATCATTTTGCGAGTGTGTGAGTGTTGGTGCGTAGTTTTACTTAATTCCTCTTATTAGCTTACAATTTCCTCACGAGTTCAAAACCTTTTAATGATTTTCCTAGAAATTTGACAGTTTATGTAACTGGGTTGACAGCTATAATTTTTCAAAATATAATCATCTCTAAATTAAATTAAGACCAGCTTCCATTGTGTACTCCCTAATGTGACTCAAATCTTTCTTTGTATTCATTAAGGCAATGAATAAATAAAGATATGTTTATGAGCTGGACTATGGTAGAAGAACTTGCAAGCTTACTGGAAAAAAATATTTTTTTTTTTTTATTAATCAGTAGAAGATTACATTGTCAAAAACACACTAGACAAAATGGCAAGTTTCATGTTTTCACAATATTGAAGCATTACAAGAATCTGACTTTCATGATTGGAAATTATAGAACTTTATCAGCTTCATAAAGGAAGAATTGATGATTTTAAAAAACTTTTTATGTTACTTATCATCTACTGCATTTCAAACTACAAAGAAAATGAATTAAAATTTCAAAATCTATATATTTATAATTCTTTTCATGGTTCAACAGTTTGGACACCAAGCAGTAGGGCCGGTTTTAAAATTGTGGAGGCTCTGGGTCAGAATTTTTGTGAAAGCTTTAAAAAACAAACCACTTAATAATGATAATTATACTAATATCTGTAAATGCAATATTTTAGAAAAAAGAAATAGAGTGCTTGTAAATTTAATTTTTCTACTTTAAAATAAGTTTAATATGCATTTTTCATTAGACTAATGTTTATATATTTTTTAGTGTGTGAAGGGCAAAATTTTCCTAAACATGCTTAGAGAGTTTTCAAATCTGTAACAACATCAGAAGGAATGGAAAAAAGCCAAAGGACCTCAAACCAGCAGATTTGATCCGCTCAATTAAAAAAAAAAAGGAAGATGGTGCACAGCTAATGGAGAAATGGGTAGATCATTATCCAGAACTCTAGCAGATCAAATATGCTATCTTTGCCACCACTTTGTTTAACTTCACAACACTTCTAGTTATGGATGCATTAGATGAAACGCCCCTGTAAATTAACAGAGCAAAAGCCACTATGGAAAGCACCTAGAGGAGATGGAATTCCTGCAGAAGCCATTCTCACTGGAAAGCATACCTAAATGAAGCCACTTCAGGAACTGCTAAGCCTGTGTTGAGAACTTGGAAGGTTTCCACAGGACTAAAAATGCAAACCATTGTTACAATTTATAAAAACTAGGTCAAATGTTCTGAATGTAACAATGATAGATATTTCACTGCTAAGCGTTGTTGAAAAGGCTTATGAAAGAGTATTACTAAAATGGTTGAAGATCATGTCTGAATGAGTTTATCCTGAGTCACAATGTGGCTTTAGGGCAGGTAGATCTACAACAGATATGATTCTCTAATTGAGGAACCTATAGAAGAAGAGCAGAGAACAAATAAAGCCACTCTTTATAGCTTTTATCAACTTGACCAAGCTGTTGAAGATGTGGTCAGTTTCCATACAAAAGAAAATTGGTTGTCCAAATAGGCTACTGGAACATGCAGGGTTTAGTACAGTTTGACAAATCCATCTCAGGGCCTTTCTCCATACAGCATTTTGCATATTGTTTTCGGTTGTAATTGCCAGCATCTTGAAATCCAAGGAAGATGGAATGTATATCCAAAGAAGTTCCAAGGGAAACCTGGCTCGACTTTAAGCCTAAACCAAAAGACAGCATATATAGATTAGGGAATAGTAATTTGCCAATGATGCAGCAGTCACCACCATTCACAAGAATGATTACAATGGAAGATAAATCTTTTGGCATATGCATATCATCAATCTTACAAAAAGACTCACCAAGCCAGAAATTCTGGCACAAGACGTCCCAGAACTATTCGTGGCACCTGGTTGCAGGCGGCTTCAGAACGAGACAGCTGGAGGTCACTTACAAAGGCCACAGGATACACATTAGAGACCAAATGAAAACCTGCTGCTTAGGACAGAGGTAAACGTTGAAAAGAAAATCTAAATCGACTACCGGCGGACAATGGTTATGCCTGAACTAGATTTCGGCTCACAACCAGCACTTTATGTATTAGACTTCTATGTACTTGTCGATGACCACAGATGACCTTGTAACACTATTACCGAAAGTGGGATAAAGGAGTTTTAAAATCTTTCTGTTTTATTCCTAATGGAAAGGAGATGAGTTCAGATCTGACGTGTTTTAATGGTCAGAGGGAGAGGTGGTTGAAGAAGTGGGAGAGTCAGAGGGAGAGGTGGTTGAAGAAATGGGAGACAGAGGGAGAGGTGGTTGAAGAAATGGGAGAGTCAGAGGGAGAGGCAGTTGAAGAAATGGGAGAGTCAGAGGGAGAGGTGGTTGAAGAAATGGGAGAGTCAGAGGGAGAGGTGGTTGAAGAAATGGGAGACTCAGAGGGAGAGGTGGTTGAAGAAATGGGAGAGTCAGAGGGAGAGGTGGTTGAAGAGACAATGGGAGAGGAGTAGATTATTTTAAATTAATCAGAGGAAAAGCTTCATGTTTCTTTGCTAAGTCAGAAACTGTTCTGTCCAACCACATATTTGTAGTTCAGTATTTTAATTGAGGATTGAAACCCATTTCCTTACCTTTATACTTCTGAGTTAAACACTTTTTTGTTTTCCAGCTTCCCCAATCTAAAAGTTATTTTCAGTTGTGTCAGACTCCTTTCAAAAGTGGATCCCCCTCCCCCAAGAGAAATCAAAGAAAAACCAATAAGAACACTTTAGAAAGGAAAAAAAAACCAAACCTGTTCTGAGCAAGAAAGCGTTCATGTTGCTGGTATGGTCCACTCTTCCATACCGAGTGTGACTTGTTAAGTGACCTCAGAGACTGCTCTGTCAATGGCTCAGTCACCCCGGGGATCTTGGACTGGAAAGATCAATGCAAAGGCAGCTATAAGGATTTCATTGCAGTTTTAATACTTAGCTTAAGTTATCTAGATGAGAATATCTAGTTCTTGAAACAGTTAGAGCAATATAAATGTCTTCTTTGAGATTATTAGTTACAGATATTCTTAGCTTAGAAAATAAATGTATCAGAAAGAAATATAAGCATTTAAAGATTCAAAAGTTCAATATATCACATTTTCAATCCATACTAAATTACATTAAAGTGTTACAAAAGAAGATTCAAATTCAATTCTTAATTCTGTTACTTCAAAAAAAAAATCTTATATTCTCTCATTATTTGACTTTGTGTATGAAATGAGTACAATTGTTTAAACTAGATTAACCAATATTTTGTTAGATCAAAGTAATGTGGCCTCATGTTCCCTGGGGGTAAAAACAAAACACATGCAGAAATACAATGTCATGCTGACCTCATGATATAGTGAAGCTTTGTTGATGGTAGGGATTCGAAATGTTTCCACCACAGGTGTCCCATCAGGATTGACAATTTCCTGAAACAATAGAGAGAACATTGGAAATAAACAAATTTCTAAATGAATTAATATAAGCTAGTTCAATGAAAAAATATATTGAAAAAAAAAAGGTTGTGTCCATAATAACAGTGTCAGAGAATCAATATTAGTTCGTTTTTCACATAATAATAATATTAATTATAATGGAATTCACATAGTGCTGTTGACATTGATGCTGACTCAAGGTTCTTTGAGCATGTTACAGACAGCTCTCTATGGCTTCAGTCACAAAGTACATAGAAATGAAACCGACGAATGAGCATTAGCTACGGTTGGAACGATGTTACCCACACAGCAGGTCCTCTCTCTACCCACAGCTCCTCTATCCAAAGGAACCACAAATGCCATACAGTTTGGGGTAAGCGGATACAGACTGGGGTAAGCAGCAGAGCAGGCTCTGCCAGTGTATAGCACTATATGCTGCAAACTGCCTAAAGGTCCCTGGCTCATGATTTTTCCTCAGGGTTGACTCCCAAAGCCTTTCCCATGTTAAGGCATAGCTGCAATGCAAGCAGTAGAGGTTTGAATTCAGAGTTTTCCTTCTCCTAGGTGGGATGCCAGTTCTGGCTAATGGGCCCCTCCAGCTACAGACATAATAAGGCTTGTCTTCGAGTCTGAAGATTAATGAGGAATGCAGTCTTTTCATCAATAAAATTGTTTAGACAGACCTCAAAGAAAAAACACGTTTTTTTTTTGTAAACACAGCTTCAGTGGGTATTTTCGCACTCGATTCAACTATTTCTTTGTATTCAGTAAAGAGTTTAATAAATACATAGATGTTTTGTTCATTTAGCGCACTTTTTTAATGTGTATTTTAGACATGAAGAACCAGTCCACAAGCTCTTGTAAAATCTTTAGTTGGACTGTTAATTGAAGAACTTGATTTCGCCAATCTGACGGGAAAGCCTCTTGCAAATAATGACGCATTACAAGAAAGAAACAGAATGAGAAATGATAGAACACCATCAGGAACACCACCATCAGTTTTATTAAGTAGGAATCGATTTTTACAAAAATTTTTTTGGGTTCATAAGTCAATCTCCAAAGAGTGAAGAGCCAACAAACCTATGCACACATCGTGAGAAAACAAAACGCCATCAATTCTGAACGATTAGAAAATGTATGTGAAGTTTGAACTTTTCCTTTGTCAGTTGACTTTCAAATAGGTTGCCAAATAGCCTGAGTAGAACAAAGTGTCACCTGCGTATCAAAGAGTTGAAAAACGGAATAAGGTCAGTGGAATATTAGACACAAATATCTCAAGACTATTAAACGAGAGGCGGCCATTCTTAAATAAGTTGAAAAGCAACGGGGGAACAGGGGAGAGAAGACAGGGTGGGCGTGTAGACGAGAATCGATTTAAAAAAAAAAAGAAAACATATTTTAATGATCCATAAGCAGTTGTAATAGTGGGGGACACAATGTGTGTGTGTGTTTCACAAAAAGGTCTGCAGTTTTAGTGGGAATAAGATGTGTGAAGAAGGAGAAGCAGGCCGGTGGAGTGGTAAGGTAGAAAGAGGCCATTTCTGAAACTCACCAAAAGAAATCGTAATGGAATTTCGCCTGGTCGATTTTCGACCAGAGAGGCAAGCGATAATGGGAAAGGGGGGGGGGGGGTTAGCCCATTTATTGAACAGCATTTGGCGTAGTTTCTATCATCATCAATCAGTGTTAACATGATATAGTGGTCAGTGATACCTTTTTTCTCTACACTGTTAACGGTGTGCAAGTCATTAGACAGCATCACACTTCTACCACTAATTATGGGAAACACATATCACCATCTACTAAAGATATAACTCGCCAATGACTATACATCTATAAAATGCAGTTATAATGTCATAGTACAACCAAAGAAAGGAATCAACAGTAAGACGTGACTACTAAGATGGTCAAGAGTAGACTTGAATGTTGTTAGTACAATGTGCCACTACCAACAAATGATTGCATACACGGAAATAGAAACTACGACTGGCGCGCGCACGAACGCGCACACACGGTGGGGGGGGGGAGAGAGAAGGGAAATGGGGTGGGGACAGTATCAACCATCAGAAATATCACAATATCTTGTCAAGGTTGGAATTGGTTCCCAATAGCATTAAATCGTTAAACATGGCGGTACGACACGTATACAACAAAACAGTGACTCTTGACTTCAATAAATTGTCTAAGGGGTCTTAGTTTACCTACTATGGTAGTACATTTAAATTTGCAGTCAATAGGGACAGATGACGTATAGCTCGTCTGTTTCTATGGCCTACGATTAACGAGGGTGTCATGAGGCCAGCACAACAACCACCAACCGCCCTTACCTCCTCAGCGCAAGTCAGGAACCCATAGAGCTGGCTGGACTGCGAGGCAGCCTATAAATCTTAATTAAAAATCCCAGTCTTGAACCCAAGACCCCGTCGGAAGCCAAACGTTTTACCACTCTGCCCCGTAATGGTCAGTACCTACATCCATATCATTTTGACCGGACCCTGTTGTTCCTGTGTTATGGGTGAGTCGTCTCGCTTAGTCGTATGTGTGTCGTTTTCGTATCTCTTCTACAGACGCGATGTCAACTTTAAAGTGACTACACTTTCACAAAATCAATAATATTCATACTTAGATTTGTTTTATTGGTTATTTAGGAGTGAATGAGTTACGTGCATGGGCGTAGCAAAGGATATTATTTCGGGGTAGGGGGGGGGTAGGGGAGAATGTGTGTGTGTGTGTTGTGTCATTTAGTTGTGTCCGTCAGTTTCGGAGACGAAAAATTGTTAGTTGATCATGTCGGGATAGCTTGTAAATGGCGTCTAGTCATTCTTGCAATTTGGTTGAGAGCTGGTCCATTTTATTTTTAATGTATTCTACTCTCTTTTTATCTCTTGAGGGTAGGGAGGAGTTTTCAATACTTTATTCATCCTTTCATATATCTTCACTATTCATTTGTATGTCACAGCTGTTTAAGGAAACGGAGGGCTGGGGAAGGAAAGACGTCAGGGGCCTTACACCTGAGGTGCCCAGCATTTTTTTCTGCCCATACAAATTTCCGATACGCGTGTCTCGTGAAGTATCACCTTTAAATTAAAAAAAAAAAAGCTCTGTAGACTTATTATATACCGTGGGCAGAACTTTCGAAGGACCGGATAGTACCGTGCCTCGGACCGGATGTGGCCCGCAGGTGGTGGTCTGGGCATCGCTGCCTTAAACAATCTACGCCTATGGCTTAAGTTGCCAGTACAACCCGACGTTTGTCCGAACGAGCGAAGTAGATGACAGCGACAAGAGAATGGTGTAGAAAAATGTACAGAAAGACCAGAGGCGCCCCCACCCCCTCCCGTTACGCCTCAGTTCTGTGAAGGTGCTCTGAGACGAATGACAGTAATACCAAGGATTGATACAGCTGGCTAGCCACGATGGGATGGGATCAATCAATCGTGTGTTTATTAAAATAATGAACTGAGCGGACAAACAGATGAGCTCCCCACCCCGACATCTCTCTCTCTCTCTCTCTCTCTCACACTCTTTCTCTTCAAAATGAACCCCCCCTAGTGTCTCCATGGCAATCATGTCGTTCCTCCCATGTTCCATCTCTCTCTCTCTCTCTCTACTTTCCGCAGAGATAAAGCATACCGTATCTCTGGCGTTTACACGCTGCTAATTCCCTCTCCTCCCCCCTTTCTTCTTCGTCTCTGTGATGACACACACACACACACACAGAATCTCACAGAGAAATGGAAACATTAGCAAAGTATCGACCAATAGAGTAAATAACATTAGCCGCAGTTCGATCCACGACAGAAGAAGAAGAAAAAAAAAAAAAAGCTACCAGGATGGTGGTGAGGCACGACAAACCCAATCAGCCACAAGATGAATTACCAAGATAAACATAGAAGTAAAACATAATGTGGACTCTCAGTATTATTATACCATTATATAAAGATACTCTATTTTAGACTCTGTGTAAACATGCCCTTCCATTACATTCTCTGGAACATTGACAATAAGACAAAGATTGTCTTTTATTCAGATGAAATAAGTACATTTATTACAATTTATAGATGAGGGAAGGGAGATAATAGAATACATTATTTTCGTTAGATCATCGCCCATATTCTACATTAGAAGAAGCTGAAGTATCTTCATGCTATATAAGATTGTATTGGATTAGGAGTGTATGGTACAGAAACCTCTATAAGGCTCTCTGCTAAGCAAACCCGACTGTGACAGTGAGCTCAACACAACTGGTCGACTCCTCTTGATTTCAAGCAGTCCGCATGTATGTAGCGTGTATGAATAAAAGACAAGCGAGTTGCCTGCCATGCTTCTAGAGGCTTACCATCTTACATGTGGGCGATGAACTGTTACATCTAAACAAGCGAGTTGCCTGCCATGCTTCTAGAGGCTTACCATCCTACATGTGGGCGATGAACTGTTACATCTAAACAAGGGTGTTGCCTGCCATGCTTCTAGAGGCTTACCATCTTACATGTGGGCGATGAACTGTTACATCTAAACAAGCGTGTTGCCTGCCATGCTTCTAGAGGCTTACCATCTTACATGTGGGCGATGAACTGTTACATCTAAACAAGCGTGTTGCCTGCCATGCTTCTAGAGGCTTACCATCCTACATGTGGGCGATAAACTGTTACATCTAAACAAGCGTGTTGCCTGCCATGCTTCTAGAGGCTTACCATCCTACATGTGGGCGATGAACTGTTACATCTAATCCCCTTTTTCTTTTATTAACAAAACTATGTTAGATGTCAATCGATTTGAAATATACGTTTTTGAAAGATAGGCCTAATTGTGTTTAACAAGTTAATTAGGATATTAGTGAACTAGCGGTTTTTGTTTCCTTTATTGCGAGCTCACTATAAGTAGTGTAAGCTTTTATACTATTGGTATGGAAAAGATACGCATTTATTTTTTAATAAAGTAACCATGGTTACAATTTATTTTGTTTTACACTTTCGCTCTATTCTGAACATATTAAAAATATCACGCGTGCGCAGCAATGACGTGACATTGTTATTTTCCTAGGACATGGATATTGCAGACTTATGATATATGATATTTATGACATTTGATATTTTTTAATTTTTGGCACAAAGGCACAAGTTAGGCCTTGTCGTGCTCCTTTTCTTATATGTCAGGCGACGTGCATTCATCAAGAGAGGCACTGTGGTTGAGTGGTAAAAAGCTTCACATCAGAATCAAGGGATATCGGATTTGAGCCTTTTGGAAACTGGGATTTTTAAATGTCTGTTGTTTGTTTTTTAAGGATGCCCCTGAGTCCAGCCGGTTGGTCGTTGTGCTGGTCACAAAACACCCTCGCTAAACGTCGGCCATAAAGGCAGATGATATTACATCTTCTAGCCCAAGATAGCTAAGTCTGAAATGGACACTTTACAGAGCCTACTTTTCAACACGGTTTAGAACAAGTAATCTAACATGAAAGTAGATCTATAACATAAACAACACTTTTTTTTAAAGCAAAGAGAAAAAAAAAAAAAAGGAAAGTTTTAAAAAGCCCCATGACATGGTCACGTGGTCTGAAGATTTGCGTATTGCTGACATCCCTTGATACTCACACGAATTCAAATTAATGCTTAATGCAACGGCCACATTTCAAGTGACTTAAGTTAGCATAAATATGCCAACTGTTGAAAATGGTGAGATTAAAATGTGATAGACTGAAATCTGAAGTAATATTAGTTGCAAGCATTATATACAAGGTTTGTAATCTAGACCAATGGAGAAATGTCACTTGATAGAATTTAGAACCCATTCCATGTTTAGAATACAATTTTTAAAAAATCATAAAATTCTATTTTGTCGTTATCTTTTGGAGTGATAGCTATGATAATTTAATAATCAATACACACACACGCACGCAATTTAAATGTTTTGATTAGAGATAAAAGTGTTGATAAAAAAAAAAACAACAGTTGGCAGCACTTGCTCCAGAAATTAAAACGAGGCCATCACCGAACAGAAAGAATATGGATCGGGATGAAAAATAATGTGCTGTCCTGCTGTGAACTTTGACCCAGGAAACACAAGCGCCCATCATGAGAGAGAAGGGAAGAAAAAAAAAAACAGGCCACCATGAGAATATGATCAATGACTTCAAAGATGATATGGGGGACTATTCGCTTGGCGGAAAGACAAGATAGTTCCTTCACTGGGGTTGTCTCTTGAATAGTTCTTGGTTTTAAGCAGGTTTTCATCTTTTTGTTTTGGGAGTTAGTCCGGCTTGTCGTGTAGTGATGAACTAAAACATACCATCAAATCAGTGGTACAACTGCTGATAGCATCATAGCCACTATCTAAGCAATCGACCACTGACTGACCGTATGTCCTTAATACTGTGAAGTTGACCACATATCCGATATACAGTAAAGGTGACCACATGCCGTTATACTGTAAAGCTGACCACATGTCCGGGTTACTGTAAAGCTGACATGTCCTTTATACCGTACGTAAAGTTGACCATATGTCCTATATGCTGCAAAACTAAACAGACATCCATTTTTTTTATTGTAACGATAACTATATCTCCGATTATACAGTAAAGGTGACAATATGTCCATTATATTGTTAAGCTGACCATATGTATGTTATACTGCAAAGCTGACCATATGTCTGGTATACTGCAAAGCTGACTATATGTCCATTAGACTGTAAAACTGATCATATGACCTTTATACTGTATAGCTGTCCACATATCTGTTAAACTGTAACGCTGAATTATGTCTGTGATACTGTAAAGCTGACCTATGTCTGTGATACTGTAAAGCTAACCACATATTGATAATACTGTAAAGCTGGCCACTTGTCTGTTAAACTTTAAAGCTGGCCACTTGTCTGTTAAACTTTAAAGCTGACCACATCTCCCTTATACTAAAAAGCTGACCGTTTGTCTATTATAATGTAAAGCTGACCAATAGTCTAAAAATGGACAAACCGAACACGCTCAAAATAATACTGTAGGCTGGAAAGATTCAAGAATCATCTTAAGTGATGATATGTTCTTTAAAGTATGAGGTCCATTTAAAAGGTCACAAGTCCGATAGACTAAAGCTCATGGTGTCACTGTTTTGTATACACCTGTGTCTTTTATTCAGAGAGTGGATGACGAGCCATTCCCGTGAGAGACACAGTAGTCATTGTTTTAGAAGATCGACAACTTATCTATTCTCAAGAAGATTGGCCACTCTTTCATTGCTGAGAAGAATGATCGATTATTGGTAAGACTGACCACTTATCCACGACTAAAAGACTAATATTTAGAAGACTGACCAATCAATGGCTGAGACAACCAGAAACCTTTCAATAACTTAAACAAATTATCAACTATAGATTACTGACGAGACTGACCACGTATCCATTACCGAGAGGACTGACTAATCCATTACGGAGAGGACTGTCCACTTATCCACTACTGAAAGGACTGACCAATTATCCATTACCGAGAGGACTGTCCACTTATCCACTACTGAAAGGACTGACCAATTATCCATTACTGAGAGGAATGTCCACGTATCCACTACTGAAAGGACTGACCAATTATCCATTACTGAGAGGACTGTCCACTTATCCACTACTGAGAGGACTGTCCACTTATAATATCCCTTGCTGAGAGGACTGTCCACTTATAATATTCCTTACTGAGGGGACTGTCCACTTATAATATCCCTTACATAGAGGACTGACCACTTATAATATCCCTTACTGAAAAGGCTGACCACTTATAATATTCCTTACTGAGAGGACTGGCCACTTATATTATCCCTTACATAGAGGACTGGCCACTTATACTATCCCTTACATAGAGGACTGAGGAAATTATCCATTACTGAGAGGACTCTCCACATATCCACTACTGAAAGGACTGACCAATTATCCATTAGTGAGAGAACTGTCCACTTATAATATCCCTTGCTGAGAGGACTGACCACTTATAATATCCCTTACATAGAGGACTGGCCACTGATAATATCCCTTACATAGAGGACTGACCACTTATAATATCCCTTACATAGAGGACTGGCCACTGATAATATCCTTACATAGAGGACTGGCCACAGATAATATCCCTTACATAGAGGACTGGCCACTTATAATATTCCTTACTGAGAGGACTGGCCACTGATAATATCCCTTACATAGAGGACTGACCACTTATAATATTCCTTACTGAGAGGACTGGCCACTGATAATATCCCTTACATAGAGGACTGGCCACTGATAATATCCCTTACATAGAGGACTGGCCACTTATATTATCCCTTACATAGAGGACTGGTCACTTATAATATCCCTTACATAGATGACTGACCACTTATAATATCACTTACTGAGAGGACTGACCACTTATCCCTTACTGAAAAATAATCTATGTTCACAAATTGTAATGCACAAATTGTAAGACAAATTTCCTTACGGATAATAAAGATTATTATTATTATGTTAGAAATGAACAAGTAGTCATTCTCTGGCACTGCCAGGGTCGAGTTTCGCTAAAGAGAAACAAAATTCATCGTAGTCCCTTTAACAGTTTCCACTGAGGAATTTTCTGGTGATGTGGCAGGTCTGCAGCAGTACCGCCCTCTGACAGGCAACGAAGATATTCCTAGGAATGTTAAGGGCCTTGAAGGTGTCTGTGAGGTCAGTTGTTATTATCCCCTCGGTTGATATAACAATGGGGTATATTGTTATTTTGGACAATTTCCATAGACGCTTAATCTCCAAGCCTAGGTTCCCATATTTTCTTTGTTTTTCTATCTCAGTTTTTCTCAAATTATGAGACAGTGGTACGGCGATATCGATAATGGTAGCGGTTTTTTCTTTTTTATCAATGAACAGCAGATCCGGGCGATTGAAATCTACCGTTTTGTCGGTCAGAATAGGCCTGTCCCAGTACAGCAGATGTTCAGTAGACTCGAGAACCTCTTGCGGAGAGTATTTATAATAAGGGGGAGTGTCCTTACCGATCAATTTGTACGTCAAAGCCAGGTGTTGGTGTATTAACTTTGCAACTTGGTTATGGCGACCTAGGTAGGCTGATTCTGATAGGGCTGGACATCCTGCCATAATGTGTTCAATCGACTCGCCCACATTTCCACATTTTCGGCATTTGTCGACAACATTGAGTTTCAGGATATGCTTCTCGTAATTTTTTGTCCTGATTACTCTGTCCTGTATTGCTGTAACAAAGCCTTCTGTTTCAGGGTAGAGATGACCTGCTTTGAGCCATGTTAAGGAAGCAGCCTTGTCGATGTTGTCCCCATGTAATGAAGCCGGAAATTTTCCGTGGAGTGTTTTTTCTTCCCATTGGCGAATCTCATGCCCTGCGTCGTCCAAACCGATATTGACATCAGCATTGTGTAGGTTATTATTATTATTATTATATTATTATTATTAAACTATGAATAGGACTGATGAAGTGTATCTAATAGAAACTATTTTATATTAATAAAACAAACAATTACAGAGTGGCTGAAGAGCTAGTCTTGACTAAACACATGGACACAAGTCACAGAAACATTCTCACTTGACCATTTGGTAGGAGAAGAAATAAAATAAAGTGACCATTAGAAATGAAAACTTTTTTTTAACTGAATAACCAATGAGTAACTAACTTACCTTTAAGAAGTCAAAATTGACTGTCGAAAGGTTACTTACAACTGACAGACATTACAGGTTGACCAACAAGTGGACACATACTTACGGAAAAGGTGAAGTAGACATTGAATGGAAAGGCGTACCAAGAGACGTATACCTGAATCACCGCTCGTAATAAGCTCATGGCTGATTGAACGAAAAATGACAAGTGATTGAGCTAGTGATATTTACACCCCTTTTAGCAGACACCTGGACTAAGAACTCCCAAAAGAGTATGGCTAAGCATTTCACGATATTAGGATTATTACACAAGGCCAAGCAGCCCAGAGCATCGTCACAACTGGCACCCTTTGTACATGTTCACTATTGAAGCAAAACAAAAATTAAACATTTGTCTTTTTATAGACGCCATTTTTTATGGTTTAAAAAAATGAGTCTAACTCAACCTTTCCTACATACGTCTTTCTGGTAGCTAATAAGTCCACTGAGCAGATGTCTGTTATACGGGGTCGTCTCCTCATGAGCTAATTATATGAGAACATAGTCATTTAGCCAGAGCAAAAGTTAATCTTCAACGCCTTTGAAACATTGAACATCTAGTGGATTTCTTCTTCCTCGTTCTCATTTTACATGTCGGACGGTTCAGATCAGCTATCCTATATCTGAGATAACTGCGCAGTGGTTTCCAAATCAGCTAGCTCTCCGCATATTTTTTCTTTTATAGGAGGGTTTTGGGGCCAGAGTATTGTTCAGGTCTCTTGATGTAGTGTGTAGCTTTTGAAGGGCATGGTCAGCATTCTCTGGTGATGCTCCACAAGGGCAGGTTTCGCTAGTCCCGACATTGAGCTTCCGGAACTTATGTTGTCTCATTCTGTTGTTTCCGGTTCTGAGTCGAAACATTATGCGTTGGTCCTGTCCATATAGCTTGTAATAGGCGTTTGTAGTGGATGAATGTAAAGGTTTATTTATCGCTAGACTGTGAGTTATATGAATAGTGTGTCATCCACAACATGTAAAAGCTGGGGGAAAAACACAACAAATAAACACAAATACATAGAATCATTAACACTTTGAGAAGCGTATGCACTGAAAGCTATAGAAACACTGACCTATATTAAGCCGTGTGATTCTTCTCAATCTATGCTATTTCATCACCGGTGAAAATGCTGCCATAGCTATACAAAATAATATATAGGTCAGTAGTGGCAATTCTTTATCACGCACATTCTAAAACGTTGTATTTATTATTTATGCTCAATTATGTTTTTAAATAGAACACAACACAAACATTTTGAAAATTAAAAAAAAAATTAAAATAAAACCTGGGACCAGCACGCGCAGGAACTCGCGAGGCGACGTCTAATATAGTTGTGCTCGGCGAGCGACCGAAATCCTGGTCGAGTTCCATCTCCTCCGTATCGATCTGAAGCACTCTGTCTCCTCGTCCGCCGCCACACCCTTCTCTTCTCCCACTTCAGCCTACATCAGGAATCAGAGAACGCGCGTGTGTCCGTGCCAGGCTGGCACAATTACAGCCAGGGGCAGCCCTTTGACCTACAAACTGGACCCAGTAACACCGAGCACAGTGTAAGGGGGCGTCCACGTAGGACGTCAAGAAGAAGGGATGACGAAGGGAAAACACATACAGAGTATAATCGAAGTGGGCGTGATGCGTGGACAGCCCTTGAAACTATTTACGCTAAAATATTTCATTGAAAGTATCTTGATGTGATGGTAGGAAACGTTAAAAATAAAACAAGCAAAATATACAAAAAAAATCTTAAACAAAAACAAAACAAGGCTTATATAAACGGGAAACGAAAGCACCATTACTGCCATCTCTACCCATACAGCAAGATATATCTCCCTTTTTGTCTATATATAAAACACAATTGATTAATTACCACTAATTAATTGACTAATTGGGCCATTTTTTTGTTTCATACATATTTCGTTGGTACAACAAATAATTGTGCAAAGTGTCAACTTGATCCGAGAATGGGTGTGGGATCGTCAATTATAAATACTCTCTCTATCACACTTAAACTTCTTCAGTCAAAACTAGTGTTTCGATCAACTGGAAGCAGCTTATCAAGGGAAGACATAATAATTAACAAGTTAAATAATCATTTCATTTCTTGTCTTAATTTATTCTGATGAAGACATTGGCACTATCACCCCCAACCCTTTTGTTTAAAAATCCGGGAGAATATTCTTTATGTATAGTGTATTTTTCTAGACATTTGTTCCACACATTTAACAATTAACCTTTGTATATTTATTTATTCCTTTTTGTTTGTTTCACTCCCACCATTTTGGTTTCCATGGGAAACAATTATTAACAGAAAAAAAGAAAAAATGAATGGAGCGGAGAGAAAGAAACAAAGGGATGTGAGTCGGGGGAGGGGCGAGATCCCACGGCCCACTAGGCTCCATTCAGGTGTGACCAGGGGCCCACGACGTGTTCTCACGGAAGCAGACAACAATAGGCGGAGGAAATCCTTTAAAACACTCTCTCTCACACACACACGAAATAATTATTTCCTCTGACGGTTTGTCTTCATTGCGACAGCCAATGTGTGTGTGATGGTGTGTGTGTGTGAAGATGTGTGTGGGATGTGTGTGTGGAAGTGGAGACAAAATACACACCAATATTTAAAACGAAATGATAGAGCTACGAGAGAGAGAGAGAGAGAGAGAGAAACAGTCGTGAGCATGTCATGCATTATAAATCCCCTAAGCCTGCCGCTATAAACAAAGGTTCATGCGTCGGTGAGACATCCCATCATATCAATAATTAATGCCTCTGGCAAACACTGAGCTCCGAGAGTATGGATTTGGGTTAGGGCTGATCTGCTGCTTAATTTACTGTCAATCGTCATAGTTCAGAAGCATAAGTATAAAGTTTTGTTTTGTCTTTCGTTCCTAACTGTGAAGATTGTCGTGTATACAAGTACAATATTTGTTTAATTTCAGAGCACCTCTCATTGAGAATGACTTGACACAGTATATTCTATCCAGCGAACGCGCATTAAACGTTTTTTATTAGTGGCCACAATGTCATGTGTGTTATATCCTCGCCGTATGCCGCCGCTGGACTGGTCAGTTTTAGGGCGTGGCATGCTGCTAGAGAGGTGTGCAGTAGCGGGCTCTTTGTCAAAGGTGTGCTCTTCTTCGGGTGTCCAAGCGGCGCCTTCGACACGGAGGTTACAATCCAAGTGACCTTTGTCTCATTCAATCCACTCTGGATCACGAGGGTGTGGGAAGGGAGATGTACGAAAGGACGGACACACCAAACATAAATGGACTCACCGTTGGAGAAGTTTTTTTTTTTTTCTTAATCTTAATACATAATGAAGGGAAACACAAGAAACAATGTGCTTTTATTTGTCTAGTTCATATGCCAGCTTTAGCAGTCTAGTACAAACTTAGCCTAACAAAGATTATGTTATAACCATCGCAAGAACGACGAAATCTTTATTTGCATAATGAAAGAAAAAGAATCTAGATGACAGAAGAAAGAACAAAGGGACAGAGATGTCAGAAAGATGAGACAGAGTCATGGCAATGAAGCTTGTCCTATTGTAACGATGGTCATCGACTTATCCCTGGGAAATGGGAAAAACTGTGATATGAGAATGTTACTTTTTTTTTAAGAAACTTCCATCCAGCCCACCCTGTACTTATAAAAACGTAACATTCGCTGTGGAAATAAGCAATTGCTCCTAGTTCTGGGCCCCCAAAAGTACATCCTTGTAAAGCTATAGTCAGTCACAACAGTAACTTATAGTGCATACTGCTTTGGGAAAATAAACATACCGTAACGTATAACATTTTTTAAAAGTAACTTTTCAAAGGTTCAATATCTGCAAATATTTATAACTTGATCAATTGGAGTATCAAATCATCAACTCCATCTAATTTCTATCAGACCCCCCCCCCAACGGTTGTAAGACATTAAGTCTTTTATTACATCATTCACCTCTTGAAATGATGGTCAAACCCCAAATTAGAACATAGATCTTTGAAGCCCTTTCATTTAAGTGACATTAGTGTGTGGGGGGGGACAGTAAACCAGCCATGGAAATGGTTTCAGACACATCAATCTCACAAGGCAGTGTCCAAGATTTAAAAAAACGTGAACATTTCAAACCAACCTGTGTTTTGTGCTCGGTCCGACCGTATCAACAAATGGCGGTTCCATTCTTGAAGGCGTCGTTGAAAGTCGGCAAGGCTTGATGAGCAACTGTCGATCCAGTCGTGAGATGAACCAGTGTATAGAAATGTTATCTTAACAATCATCTTATACATCTAGCGATGAGAAGACACTCGTAGTTACAGTTCCATATTGCCGAACAAAGGCCAGATTACAAGTCAAAATATCAATCACTAACAGAAATAAAGTTCCATTATATGAAGCTGCATAAGTCAAGTCCAACTTGAAGATGAAGATAATGCTGATGGATTACACCAAGAGTATTTCAACGATACCAGAACACAAAGTGAATATTTCATGTTCCATTGGATATTGTTTCTGAAATTCTCTATCAAACATTTTAACGTTAATTTATGAAATCCACTTTCTTGGATACAAATGATTTGAAGACTTCATATGACTATCATTCAAGTGTAGTCTCGAAGCCACCCTGCATCGCTTAAGCTCTGTTAGTGTCACTCGAAGGTTTCCAGATAACAGAACTGTCTTCGCCCACGTATCAGAAATATATCACCACACACAAAAAAAAAAAAACCCTTGAAGTTAAATAGGTCGAAGTCGTCTTGAAGAACAGACCACACCCCGGCTCAGAAATCCTACTCTTGGGAAGGTGGGCGGGGAGAGGGGGGAAACGCAAGTCCCCAGTCTCCTTGCGCAGCCGTGCGACCAATGAAGAGAAAGCTGAGAAGCCAAGAGGCGACTAGATCCTAGGACTACACACACAATGCTGCGCGGAATCCCTGCACCAACAATGGTATGGAAAAAAAAAGTGATTTGTATGTGACAGATTGTGTAGTTCTAGTTATCTCCGGCTACCCGCCCCACTCCGAAGCAGGGTGTCGTGCTGCACGTCTGGCGGCCAGGGTGCTCGGAGGAAGGGAGATGGAGCCTGGTCCCCAGTTTTTATAGCTTCTCCACGACGCATGGTGCCAGCAGAGTGAGAGAAAGAGAGAGGGGGGAAATAGTGGCGGGGGAGAGAGGCAGGAGTCGCCGGCATGTCGAGAGTGAGGGAGAGCTAAAGACGGGTGAGCCGAAGAGGAAAACAAGTGAGTGAGGAGAGAAAGAGAGAGGTGGGTGGATGATGCAAGAAAACTTGACAAGAGTGCCAACAGACAAAAAACCACCTATTGTCACACAGGGGGGAGGGGCGGGACGAGAAGTGAGTATTATAAAAAAAAAACGTGTCTAGCCACGTGACCGAGATTGGGCCTTTTAGATCAAGGCACAGTAACAAGCCAGATCTACGAAGAGCGAGGCCAGAAAACACGTCACCGAGATTGGGCCTTTCAGATCAAGGCACAGTAACAAGCCAGATCTACGAAGAGAGAGGCCAGAAAACACGTCACCGAGATTGGGCCTTTCAGATCAAGGCACAGTAACAAGCCAGATCTACGAAGAGCGAGGCCAGAAAACACGTCACTGACAAGAAGGAAGCTGGCACAATCCACATTTCTAAACATCGCTTGAAGCAGGCCTAGTCAATAACAAGTAGATTATTTCATAAACTGGACAAGTGGAGGCATTCTTGGTCAACTTTACCACTTGATGATCAGAACAGTTGCTTCTGAATATTTTTAATGACTTAACTGTAGGAAGAAGTAACTAATTCGAGAAATTCCATGATTCTAATTACTTTAAAAAAAAATTATCCTGCTTGGGTTTCTCCTCATTGTGCACACGTCACTTGTGAATGTGCACTCTAACATCTGACTGAGATAGAAGAAGAGATTCCTCACCCACCACCTAAGATAGCAGACGAGACTTAAAAAAAACTCCCCCCCCCCCGATTCTCCTTATAATATCTTATCATGCGATTATATTTATAATACAATAATTATTTAATGGCTTTGGACACCAAACCTTTTAACAAATTATTTTTGGTAATTTTGTTTTCCTTAAGGGTTGAAACTGCTAAATATTCCATATATAGAGGATACTTATTTCTCTTGACAGTCCGCATCTCTGGTAATTCTATTAGAGTTCTTGAATCTCACCGTGTCAACTGGTAGAGAGTTGTTGTCTTGGCGTTGGAGGGGGGAAACATCGCAGAAAAGTCTTAATGATATAAATTGTATTTTTTAAAAATTAGCTTTTATATAGCGATACTTCATGCTTCTAGCATACTCAGAGCGCTATGGTCCAATCTCACTAGTGGACCAGTTGGGGTGGGGGGGTATCTGGGAGAAGGTTTTCCGTGCTGCCTTTAGGCGCTCAGCAATCGCAACTCAGCCCGAGTCGGGCGTCGAACCTCGAGCCTCCTGCATAGGTAGCCAAGCCAAGCCAAGTTCAAGCGTACTTGGCCTCTCGACTCGTCAACTTAACTATGCTTGGGTTCAATTTTTAAGTTGGATGGCCCCTGAAGCGATTAGAACACTGGCCATAATCACGTAGCTAGACGACAACAGGATGACATTGCTTTGACACATCTTCCTGGCTAACCCATGAGATTGACTTCTTCTTCTTATATAATACAGACGTTACTCCAAAGAAGAAGATGATTACGTCCAACGCGTCATGCATTTAGTCATGCATATTAACCAATGACTTAAATTCTGCCAAGTCACTGGTTTTCCTGGCTAGCTCAGGCAACCCATTCCATGCTCTAATAGCACTAGGGTAGAAGGAGTATTTGTACAAATTTGTCCTAGCATATGGGACGAGGAATGTGCCTTTATCTTTGTGTCTTTCAGAGTATTTTATTAAATTTTGTTTTTGTATTTGAAGATTATGGTCCAGTGTTTTATGTATAAATGCTACTTTACTTTTGAGTCTTCTGTCCTGAAGGCTTTCTAAATTTAGTGATTTTACTAATGGTGTTACTCTAGTCAAATGTGAATATTCGTTTGTTATGAATCTCACTGCTCTATTTGTGTTTGTTCCAGTTTCTTAATGTTTTCTTGAGTTGAGGGGTCCCATACGGAGGATGCATATTCTATTATTGGCCTAACCAAGGTTAAATAACATTTTAGTTTTATGTTCTTATTTGATTTATAGAAATTTCTTTTAATAAACCCTAATGCTTTGTTGGATTTTTTTATAGTTTCATCAATATGTGGATTCCATGACAGTTTTTCATTTATTATAACACCTAGGTATTTGGCGTTTTTAGTCTGTGTTAATGGTTTGCCATGAATAAGATAAGTGGAATTAATTTGTTTTAGTTTTTTTGTTACTCTTAATAACTGACATTTTTCTGGGTGGAAAGACATGCTCCAATTTGATTCCCATTTCTGTAATTCATCTAATTCTCTTTGTAAAATATCTGTGTCTTGTATTGTTTTTATTGTTCTATATATTATGCAATCGTCTGCAAATAATCTGACTTTTGTTCCTGAACTAATGCAATTAGGTAAATCATTTATGTAAATTAAAAATAGTAGTGGACCCAAGACTGTTCCTTGAGGTACACTTGAGTTTACTGTTATCGGTGTTGATTTAGAGCCATTTTAGAGATTTAGATTTAGAGACTTTGACTGCCTTGACACATTTTCCTGGCTAATACCTGAAATTGACTTTGAACCATGGTCGACTGACATACATTATACAATATTTCAAACAATGGACCTCATTCATTAATCGTAAACAAACAACATTTAGCCACGTGATTCTCTATATCTTCTATACAAATTATGTAATCCATAAAGGATGTCACGTGATACGTATTTTTCATTGTTTTATCCATATTATGACGTGGCTAAATGTGTTTGTTTACGATTGGTGAATGAGGTCCATTACGTGTTGTATAAATCTAGAGTGTGTTGCATAGTTTTGGGGACTCGACAGAGAGATTGACTTTGAAATTAATCCAAGTTCAATGACTTTGTTAATCTAGCTCATCCTAGGATGTGTGGATAGATTAAGACTGTCACGTGTTTCCGACAGGAAGTGGACAACCAAATGAACTACCATTTTGGATGTACCAGTATTCTGGAGGTCTTCCTTCTCTGTGATGGGCAGGAGAGACATATCTCGTTCTGTCAACGTGCCTATACGCTATATGGGAGCATTTAGTTTATTTAACTCATGAACTGCGGAGGGTATGTATCAGTGAACTATGCTCATGACCTATATACAATTTCTCGATATTGTTGACTAGTTGACCGTGTTACACAGTATGCAGTAAGAGACGTTAACTACGGTGAACATATTTGTCTTGTGTGTTATTATTGTAACTGAAATAGAAATGGAAAAAAAAACAACAAGACATATCACATAAGACAACAAGATAATGTGACGAAGACATCTAGGGCGTAGTCTTCCTGATTCCTGACTGAATGGTTTACAATATCTGTCTTACAGAAGACAAAAGTTTTTGAATCAATTTTGACGACGTTAAAGTTGAACCGAAACAGAGTGTTCTCGAGTTTAACTCTCCAAAGACGAGTTTCTAAAAAAAAATTTTAAAAATCTTGGACTAAACAAAAGAGTCAATGTTCTAGAGCATCAGCCATTCATCGACAACCTAGGGTAAAGGTTTATGAAGAGCATCCCCCAGTCATTGACAATCTAGTGCTGACGCTTGCGAAGTGCATCAATCAGTCATTGACAATCTAGTGCTGAGGCTTGCGAAGTGCATCACTCAGTCATTGACAATTTAGTGCTGAGACATGTGAAGTGTCTTGCGAAGTGTATTAATCAGTCATTGACAATTTAGTGCTGAGGCTTGCGAAGTGCATCAATCAGTCATTGACAATCTAGTGCTGAGACATGCAAAGTGTATCAATCAGTCATTGATAATCTAGTGCTAAGACTTGCGAAGTGTATAAATCAGTCATTGACTATCTAGTGCTGAAACTTGCAAAGTACATCAATCAGTCATTGACAATCTAGTGCTGAGACATGCAAAGTGTATCAATCAGTCATTGATAATCTAGTGCTAAGACTTGCGAAGTGTATAAATCAGTCATTGACTATCTAGTGCTGAAACTTGCAAAGTACATCAATCAGTCATTGACAATCTAGTGCTGAGACATGCAAAGTGTATCAATCAGTCATTGATAATCTAGTGCTGAGACATGCGAAGTGTTTCAATCAGTCATTGACTATCTAGTGCTGAAACTTGCAAAGTACATCAATCAGTCATTGACAATCTAGTGCTGAGACTTGCGAAGTGCATAAATCAGTTATTTACAATCTAGTGCAGAGGCTTGTGAAGTGCATCAATCAGTCATTGACAATCTAGTGCTGATACATGCGAAGTGTTTCAATCAGTCATTGACAATCTAGTGCTGAGACATGCGAAGTGTTTCAATCAGTCATTGACAATCTAGTGCTGAGACATGCGAAGTGTTTCAATCAGTCATTGACAATCTAGTGCTGAGACATGCGAAGTGTTTCAATCAGTCATTGACAATCTAGTGCTGAGACATGCGAAGTGTTTCAATTAGTCATTGACAATCTAGTGCTGAGACATGCGAAGTGTTTCAATCAGTCATTGACAATCTAAAGAAAAATGTCTTTCAACTGTCCCCCTTTCGTTGTCAAACTAGCTGTTTTAACCCCCCTTGAAGAGGCATCAATGATCTTGAATTCAAATGTAGTTGTCAGTAGAAGCAATATGTAAGGACAATTAGAAAAAAAAAGAAATTATTTGATTTTGTAAGTCTTTGAAGGTAATGGCGGATTTCAATGTTAAATATATATATGTATATAGTGACTTTGGTAAACCAGATTTAAGTACATTAAGACTATGAAAGAGTGGTTCCCACTAAACCTGCTCTAGTCAGACTTTCTCTCTTTATAAAGGAAAGACTCCAGTGAAAGAATAAGAGATTTCGTCTCCAGTGGTTCATATTTTAAAAATTTCGGTATTTTTTTGGGGGGTTTAGGTCAAATGAATAGTATTTAGAAAAAAAAAAATGCGTTATGACCTACATTGTTACTTATGCATTGGCAATTTGATGTCTACGAGAGGGGCAGCAGGTTGCAAAGGGCGGCTTTTTGCCAATTTGTTATGTGTTAGAAAAAAAAAAGATAAACGAAATAGTGAATGCTACCGGTTCGACGCAGATATCATCACTCATGTGCTCAACAACAGAGCCGGCAATTCTTCTCCTAACCAGGGCTCTACAACCCTGAAGTCTACTAGCCAGGGATCTCCTAACCAGGGCTCTACAAGCCTGGACACTACAGCCAGGGATCTCCTAACCAGGGCTCTACAAGCCTGAAGTCTACTAGCCAGGGATCTACTAGCCAGGGATCTCCTAACCAGGGCTCCACAAGCCTGAAGTCTACTAGCCAGGGATCTCCTAACCAGGGCTCTACAAGCCTAGACTCTACTAGCCAGGGATCTCCTAACCAGGGCTCTACAAGCCTGGACTCTACAGCCAGGAATTTCCTAACCAGGGCTCTACAAGCCTGGACTCTACTAGCCAGGGATCTCCTAACCAGGGCTTTACAAGCCTGAAGTTTACTAGCCAGGGCTCTCCTAACCAGGGCTCTACAAGCCTGAAGTCTACTAGCCAGGGATCTCCTAACCAGGGCTCTACAAGTCTGAAGTCTACTAGCCAGGAATCTCCTAACCAGGGCTCTACAAGCCTGAAGTCTACTAGCCAGGGATCTCCTAACCAGGGCTCTACAAGCCTGAAGTCTACTAGCCAGGAATCTCTTAACCAGGGTTCTACAAGCCTGAAGTTTACTATCCAGGGATCTCCTAACCAGGGTTTTACTAGGCTGAAGTCTACTAACAAGAGTACTCCTAACCAGGGCTCAAATAGCTTGGAGTCTACTAGCCAGGGCTCAACTAGCGTGGGTTCGCTCCTGAAATGTTATATTACCATTACTAGACATTTTTCATAGAAATTGCAAACAATGACTTTGTAGTATTATCTGCGCGGACTCTAAAATGTAATTAAGTATTCCATGTACCCCATGTAAAGGCTATCTGCTGAAGTGGCCGACGGCTAACGATGGTATAAATGTGGCCAATTACCTCGACCAACCGCTTCTACTTCCTAAAACATCCTAAACAATCTCGAAATTCAAAATCCTACTCTTCACCAAGATTGGAACCCGAAACCCCATGGTCCGAAAGCCAAGCTTTCCTCCGCAACCAGCACGACCCACATTAATTATTCTACCATGCATTAAATAATGTGCGATTTAGTAACAGCAATGCGTACTCATCATTTTCCAAGTGTGTTTTTAAGTCTTCAGTCCAGATCGTGCTCGTATAGTCTATGTCTTAGGTCCTTGAGACTTTTTTTTTTAGTTATATTTTTTAAAATTATTTTTTTTACTTATCAAGAGATGTTTTTTTTTTTTTAAAAAGGAATAAGAAACCCGCAGCCAATCAGGAAGCAGCAACAAGGCGTGCACTGGTTTCTATGACAACGCTTCAACAGACCGGGGAAATGTATGCATGTTCACGAGACGCTCCGCTCGCTTAAACGTCTATTTGCTTGCACTGTTTACACGATCAGGTCCCCGGGAGCTCAGTTCAATTCAAAATCAATATGCAGCAAGTTTTTATTTTTTATTTTTTTATTTTAGTAAGATTTATATCTAATAATTAGGTGGAACTTTCTGCTCAACACAGATCTGGGTGTCTAGGTTTAACTGTTAAGACATACGCTAGTGCAATCTGCCAGTTCGCTGAGTAAAAATAAAATTACTCTGGTTTATAGACGTACAAGTTTTAACCCATTTATATTTACTACGATTTTTTTTTTTTTTACTCTAAGACACTTTCAAGTGTAAATGTTAAGAAGAGTTCTGTTAATGTCCTTTTTTTGGTGGATCTGATATGGAATATTACCAATAAAGGATCTTGATTGCAAGTATCTTAATATACGCGTAGTCTAATCGCATAATATTCACTAAATATTTCAAAACATTTAGAAACTGAAAGAAATCAGGAATTGAAAGTTAGGTCCCGACGTACTACAGTATTATGATATTTATAGAGTAAAGTAAAGTCCCCCTTTTCAGACCTTGTGGTCTATATGGCAGATGACGTAGAGGTCATCTGTTTCTGTGGCCCACGGTTAACCAGAGTGTCATGTGGCCAGCACAACGACCAACCGCCTTTACTTTTCCCAACTAATGTTAGAGCTGGGTGGACTCAGAGGCGCCCAAAGATCCCAAAATTAAAAGTCCCAGTCTTCACCAGGATTCGAACCCAGGACCCCTGGTTCTGATGCCAAGCGCTTTACCGCTCAGCCACCGCGCCTCCTATAATGTTTATAGAAGGAAAAAAATAGCGTATGTAAAGAACAAATGAGCAAGCAAGAGCTACGAAGGTAAGAGAGAGAGAGAGAAAGAGAGAGAGAGAGAAAGAGAGAGAGAGAGAAAGAGAGAGAGAGAAAAAAAAGAGAGAGAAAGAGAGAAAGAGAAAGAGAGAGAGAGAGAAAGAGAGAGAGAGAAAGCAGGAGAGAGAAAGAATTTGAAAGACTTGCAAATCAGAGACTATTATCAAAAGTACTATCTTAAACGAAAAGGACAGACGGACGGGCGGGAGGAGTTTGGATGCATGATAGAATGGTTGGGTAGCATGGGTAGATGATGGATAACTATATAAACAAAAGGATGGATGGATAAGTTTAGACAGACAGACAGACAGATAGATAGATAGATAGATAGATAGATAGATAGATAGATAGATAGATAGATAGATAGATAGATAGATAAAGATAACAGCGTTTCCAAACAACAGCTATTAAGCTCTTGACAAAACATTGCCATTATATTTAATAGTCAAGTCAACTCCTAGCATGCTACAACAATTGGCCACCGTCCTCAGTCCAACCACTCCACCCCTTGTCATCCTTGGTAAGCAGCTGACAACTCCTGGCATTTACCTCCCACCCCACCCCCCTTTTACACACACACACACACACACATGTTCACAGGTGAGCTCAGCGAGAGCGAGAGAGAGAGAGAGAAGGGAGAGGAAGGCTCTTACAAAGTTCCCTTATCGACAAAACTGGAGGATGACACAGTAGTAATACCTGGTTTATTATTCTTGAATAAAGGGTAGTCACTCGTTGGACTTGATGGATTGACTAGAAGTAGGGGATAGGGGAGGTGGGGGGGGGGTAAAAAATTATTAAAGTGACGGAGGGAGGTTAGACTCGATCTCTTCCCCCCCCCCCCCCCCGGCCGAAGGCAGCCACATTCACTCTAATTCTGCGTTCCGGCTTTAATACACATGCGCACGAGCGCATCACACACTAAGATCAGTGTCGCGCTGCATCATTGAACTGACGCTACGGGAAAGACAGAGAAGAAAACCATAACTACTTATATATATACTAGTAGATCACTTCAAAAAACAGGCAGCTTCCGTTCCACCCACTTTCCGCCACTAATATACAACGCTCCTGACAATAGCCATTCATCCCATGGTTGTCGATTTTGCTGTGAGTTTTGTGTGGCATGTCTGTCCGTTCGTCCGTCACGTTTATATCTCAGAAACTAGAAGAGAAAATAAAAATCGGACATCATAATATTGTAGATCATTCAAAGTTCTGATGCAACGGTTACTTTTTTATTTTCCGAAAGTGAACCATCTAATTTTTAAAATTATATATGCAAGCAGATTTTTCAAAAAAATTACACTCTTTTCAATGAAAAACTTCAGGTGAGGTAACTTTTTTTTTTTAAGATCATGGAATTCTTCATTAATAACTCAAGCTTCATTCATAGATTCGCGCATTGGTACGAAAGAAATGCATCTAAGGTCACAATGGTAAAAGTGTCAATGGTTCATTATAAAATATAATTTCCGTTTATTAACTAACTCATGGAATAGAATACTGATTTTATTGTTGTTGTTTTTTTTAAAACTATTTTGACACGAACTTAGTTATAAGTTTAAAAAATAACGAACTACTTTTATAGAGCGCAGTTTTGATATATCCTCATTATAGGGGTCTACATTGGACAGTCTAAATAAGACTAAACAGATTCCAGATCTAGATATATTTATAATAAATGTATAAATAATTTGAACAAAATTTTAATTATTAAGGCAATAACTTATCTTCTGACAGCTTAGGGGTGCAGATTTATTTATTATGTAAACAATAATATCACATTAAGAAATGAATCGGATACGAATTACGAACAGCATAGTAGGCCTACAATATTACCCGGTAACAAAAGGCCTACTATTCATGATCATAACATTGGCCTAGGTCTGGTAATTTTAAGATTAAACGTTTAGATTCATACTAGTTCTAGTCTAAATATAGTAGATTTTATATCAAGATTCTATATCTAGTTCTAGATCTAGAATTAGATCTACACTTAGATCTAGATCTAGACTTAGATCTAAATCTAGATCTAGACTAGACTTAGATCTATTTCTAGATCTAGACTTAGACTTAGATCTAGTTCTAGACCTAGATCTTGAATCTAGATTTTGATCTAAAACTAGGTCTAGAAAGCGTAGTCGAGAGGCTAAGTACGCTTGAGCTTGGCTTGGCTTGGCTACCTATGAAGGGGGCTCGAGGTTCGACACCCGAATCGAGCTGAGTTGTGTTTACCGAGCGCCTAAAGGCAGCACGGAAAAACCTTCTCCAAGATACCCCCTCCCCCTCCCACTGGTCCACAAATGAGATTGGACCATAGCGCTCAGAGCCTGCTATAAGCATGAAAGTAGCGCTATATAAAAGCTATATTTAACTTAATATTTATTTAGATCTAGCTAGATCTATGTCTAGTTTGTAAGGCAAATGACAATGGAGGTATTAATTTTTATTTTACGAGGGAAATGTCTGGTCCAAGTTGACCTAAACCAAGTCTTTCAAGTCATTTCTAGCTAGCTCACTACCTAACTAAAGTAGGTCAAGAATATTTTTTTCGTGTAGCCAATTTATCTAATTTTGTAAGAAGAATAAATCTTTTTTAGTTTCTCTTTATTACATGCAACATGTTATTAATTTTGAATGTATGAATAAGGTCAATAATTATTATTTTAAAAAAATATAAGTGTACGCTAAATGAATAAATGAAGATGCTGTGGATGAGTGATTAAGCACTTGGAACCAGAAGTCCCGTGTTCGAATCCTGTTGAAAACTCTAGGTAGACCACTTCGGGGGACGATTTTGAGTTTGTGTTTCCACACAAACTCTCTTGTTATAAAAGTATTATTATGTTTTTCTTGTTTATGAACTTTGTGCTGTTGTGCTGCCAACCAGTTCGAACGCACTGAATTAACCCAAACCTAAAGTACGCCAGAAAGATATATGAGTTTACCGGTGACCAATTATGTGAATAACAAGAGCAAAAGATGGCTGTCAACTCAGCCTAATTAAATGGCGACACCCTTTTTCTAATAAATCAAAAGAACAATGTAATGCTTTCTTTAAAAAAAGAAAAGGTCGTGCGTCCCTTGAGATTAGCGAATATTTATGATAGAAACATGTGTAATGAAGAATAAACAATGACTTTCTACCCGTTTAGTCTCAAATGGTGGGGAAAGAATTCCGGAACAGGTTGAGAATCTTTACCGTGAGTTCTGGGTTTCAACAGAGATAACAACTTTGAAGCCAATGACTTGTGTTTCTCCATCTGTCAAAGACAATGCTTCATCTCCACGGTATGTGTGGTAAGGTTATCACCGGAAGTTAAAATGAGTCTCAAATAGCCACTCAGAATTAGTTCGACTTCAGGCCTTGACGTGCGACTCTGATGCTGGGTCCAGCGGAACTGACTGAGAAAGGGCAAAGGCGATCAACTAGCACCTAAACCTACCAGCTTCGGGTAGGAAGGGCTAGTTAGCCTTGACTGGTTACTCGCTTAGGAGAAGAAAAAACTCGGAACCGAAATCTCAAAAGTCTTAAGGTGTCAAACATGTGGAAAAATCGTGGTCGAACCAGAGTTTTCCCTCTGACGCCAAATAGAGAAGAATTATTTTTTCCCAAAAAATATACAAAAAGTAAAATTTTCTAGAAAAATCTTTAGTGCCTGTTTCGAAATCCGTGTCCAGGTTCCGCCCATAAAGAGTTCGTCCATAAAGAGTTCGCCCATAAAGAGTTCGCCCATAAAGAGTTCGCCCATAAAGAGTTCGCCCATAAAGAGTTCGCCCATATAGAGTTCGTCCATAAAGAGTTCGCCCATAAAGAGTTCGTCCATAAAGAGTTCGCCCATAAAGAGTTCGCCCATAAAGATTTCGTCCATAAAGAGTTCACAAGCTAATGTGAAAACGGTGGAGGTATAACTAATGTATTCATTTCACTCCCAGATCATCATTGTATGTACCTTTCCTTTGGTTTAACGTTGCAACACCAAGTGACAACCTTTATCAACAGGGCGATGCAAAGAGACCGCACTAGATGGAGAGAGAGAGAGAGAGACGGTGACCAAGAAAGCTATGAACAGTAAAACAACATGGGCCTCAGCTCTGTAAGAAGAGCGTGCCATACGACAAATGACCAGCTCCTCTACCACCAAAGCGAAAGCCGCCTTGGCCTTAATATGTGGACGGGAGTGTCTCTCCAAAATAGGGCTTCACAGTCACACGAAAAAGTGTTCGAGATGAACCATAGTCGTTCTACGACTGAAGGAGACCTGATGGTGCAAACAGAGCAATGACGTCAAAGAGAGTTGCAGTTGCTAATAATAATTTTCTTTAAAACAAATTATGCAAAAAAAAAAATCGGCTTTTCAAAGATCGGACACCTAAAGGAAATAAATTGTGCTCAATTTGGACTATTAAAGACGATTATAATAGAACTGAAATGACAACGAAAACAGTCAATGCATTTAGCATTTTGCAAGCAGCGATGCAGGGCAACCCAGTCGAACTGATATGTCAATAAAACAAGGCTGGTTACATCTTGGTTACGTGGTAGTTCAACTGATTGACACACGACCAATCAAACAGTCCTTCAACAAAACTAAAGCAAACTGCCAACTTTAAACGATATAAACCTAAATGCTTATGGCAGCTGGTTTAAAATTGTGAAATTACTGAACCGAATCGAAAATCGATTGCTACATAATGTGGATGGAACTTCTGAACTTTTCGAGGAACCGTCGACTCATTTCATCGCTACGCCTTCCCACTACCCATTATCGCAGTTCCTCCACTTTAAAAAAATTTCTCTAGTCTCCCGAAAAAAAAAACAAACAAGAACAGTTACGAAGTTAAGCGTTGCAGTAGCGTGCACTCTGTAGACAAATTTTGAACACGTTGATGCTCCCATGCCCCATAGTTAGATCAAGTTGACAGGTTTTTTTTTCCTTGTCCCTAACAAAACATAAATGAAAAAAAAAAGGATTTATTTATTAGTGGTAATTAAATTATTGTATTTGATATAGAAGAGGGAAATAAATTTTACAGTACTGAGATATATGGTTGTAAATGTAGTACTTTCTGTTATATATATATATATATATATATATATATATACACACATTGACTAACTAAGGCAAAGGACAGAGAGGAATGAAGAAAGACGGTCAACGAATCTTGCAAGGTGCCCAACGGTCCAACAGACTAAGGGATAAGTCAAGGTAAGGTAAAGGTATATGTATAATTTCAAAGTATTTTTTTGTTATATTTCGCTTGTTTTAACCACTTTTTGTTGTGTTGAAATGTGTCAATGTATCTGCTACAAAGTTCCCCTCAACCTTTAATAAATAATACAAACAATAATACGACAGAAAAGTAAATGCGATATGGAATAAAAGATTGGATTCATAAAGGTCACGCGTGCTGCCAATGGCGGGCTAGTCGAGATGTTGCGTCCGGATCAGTTGACCTGCTCGTGAATGAGTCGACGAGGCCTGGATTGGTGGACATACCTAGGTAGTTTCAGATTACGTGCAAAAATAATGATAATAAAATACAAAGAGAAAGAGTAAAAAAACGAGAGAGAGTAAAAAAAATTGAGAGAAAGAGAGAGAGAGAGAAGAGGATCAAAAGTATAATAACAGCTTTAAAACACACACTCTTTATCCTGGCCGTGGTGATATCAAATCACGATTTATTCAAAGTATATCAACCAAACTAACTTCTTACTCTCTTTTCTTAAAGACTAAGACTAAGACTAAGACTGCTATCAAGAGAGCACACACACATATGTCTAAAACAAAATTTAAACAGGCTTATATAAGGGAAAGAACTGCTAATTTACAGCGGAATACTTTCATACTTTTCTATAACAAAAAAAAAATAATTAAATTGCCACTTACTAATTAATTGTTTAATTTTTTTTTTATTGATTCATGTTTTGTTAGGGACAATGACTAATTGTGCAAATGTTCGAACTTGAATGGGAAGTGGGAGAAGAACGTGTACAAAATGAGCTCATCAAGACGAATGATCATAATCGTTAATGTAAGGGTAGCATCAGCCTTCAACATGTTATTCCTTTTTTTTAAAGTTGTGTAAACTAAAAAAATAAAATAACGCTAAGTTGGCAACATCACTGTAAATTACTGACAACAAAAAGGCAGTGTGGAAGTCTCAGAGAAGTCGCCAAATCATTTTACATGACGTCATTTAAAACACGACTTGCTCTATTTGTCAACATAATCTATTAAATTAATATTAACATTTATTAACAGTACTAATTAACAGCATTTTTGCTAACTTTCAACATTCTGTTAGATTGGGACGCTGAGATTCACGATTACCGACTTCTTTCAAGATAGCATGACCATTAAAGTCTAGCATTCCTTTATTTGGGTATTTGTAGTTTCTTCATATATATTCCGTAGAGTTAGCGGTTAATCGAATTATTTGCATCTCTGCTTATTTTCGATATTTTTTTCCTGAACACTTTTCTCCCTTAGTAACAAGAATTTATTTTTTATGAACTGAATTGCTAACAAGTCCATCAATGAACGAATTCTACATCAATCTACTCCCATCAACGGATGTATGGCTTCGTTCCCATAATACAACTCTTGGTATGTCCAAGAGTTCTTTGGTTTATTTTTCAAAGATCAATAAGTTGGCCAGATTTTTCATTTACCTTGCCTTATTTTAAAAAAAAAAAAACGGAAACGATATACGTACAGTGTGTGAGCGTGTGTGTGTATGTTTTGTGTTTAGCTTTAATACAGTATACGCCGCTGAGAAAAAATAAATAAAAGGTGAAACTGAGAAACCTTACAATTAAAACTCACACATACATCTTATCTATTCGTTGACATAATTACAGAGATCAGTCGACTACGTTTTCAACAGCGACAAATGAACAACATCTAACACTGGGTGCTCAGATTTAACAGAAAGAAACAAAAATCGATTCCACATTCTAACCCATTTTCCACAAACCCCAGATTTTTATTTGTCAAAGAACTTTTGCAAGTGCTGCCAATCTGAACGTTTTTTGTTGGACTGTATGGGACATAGAGAAAACAGAGCTATTGTCTTAAGTCAAGAAAGAAAATAGGACGGCACATAAATATGGCTGATTTATCCGTTTCATAGGAAATGACAAAGCACGAGAAATAGATCATAGTAGGAAAAAGAAATTCAGAGAATAGCTCCAAAGAAAATGGGTTGGGAGATTAATAAAAATTTAACTCATCTGAAGCTGTCACTTGTCAAAAAACTAAATTGACTTTCCTGGATTCTACATTATTTTGTTGTTGTCTTTAATCCCCCCCCCCTCCCACTTTCTTGTATACCTGGAGTTGAGTGGAGTTGAGTGGAAATTCAAGCAAACTAAGAAACGTACTATATTGACAGACGTTAAAGGATCGGTCCAAGATGCTAAATTAACTATGGATTTGTGACGACTACTATTGACACCTTAGAGATGTTGGTGCATACGTAATATCAGGTCAAGATTGGTAAAAGAAGATATGAACTGAATGAAAGAATAAGTCCATTAACACGACTTCATACTGTGAGTAACGTGTCATCAAGCTAAGATCCAAAAGTGTATCTTCGGGTTGTAACTTCAACTTAGCACGGTTTAATTCTTTTCGATTCGTCTTGACAAGTCTGGGAAATTACTCATTTTCAACCTTTATGGTGACATACATACACTACAAAAAACAGCAGGGTTTCTGTCCAGGGCTTTTTGCAAGAGAGGATTTGAACCTCTCAAGGTCTCACTTAATTGGAGTTTGATGATGATGATGACTATCTTCTTAACATTGTCTTTTTCCCCTTAAATGTTCGACTGAAAGAGGACTGGATAGATTCAAATATCTACTGGATAGATTCAAATATCTATGGACAAGAACACTGAATTAAAACAGTGCACTAAGTGTATTTGTGTTGAAGTCTAGTTGAAACAAAGCAAGTCTGTCCAAGGAGGATTCAGCTATTCGTGAACACGGATACATGTCATGACCATAGGTCCCCCCTGCAGGCGGGGTAAAGTGAATCTAAATGTCCAAATTAAGTATGGACGGGGCAAGTTGCCTTTTTGTACCATACTATCTAGTTCAGTACGTTGTTATCTCATAACTCTTGCAGTGTAACTGTGCCAAAATTCCTACATAACAAAAGTTTAAACTGAGTCTATTGCTCATTTTACTTGTTGAGGACGTGTGCAGTATTTCACGTGGATACATAGACCCAGACGTGACCTGCTTAATTTGTCATATAATGGCTTATAGTAATTGTACATGAACAGCAAAGCAGGGGAGCTAGCTGCGAGGCAGACAAGACAAAACGATTCCCTTGTTGGCCATACAAAGCTAGCCTCTTGTCTTTCATACAGGAAGTTCAAATCAAGTCAGACAAGAAAACAAAACAAAACAAAAAAAAAGCTTTGGAATAAGTTCAAACCAGAAACTGTTCAGTTATTTCGCAATACATTTTTTTTTTCAATTCCACTCTGCCCTTAAACAGATAAGCACGTGCTGTAGACATGTCTACCACGATTCTTCGGCATTCTCAGCTGTAACATTCAGATAGAGAGAAACAGTGGTTCGTCAGGCGTAGCAGAAAAAACAACAACAACATAAGCTGTATGTGGGGGGGGGGGGGGGGGGGAGAAGGGGGAAAGAGCAATGTGAAGGTCATTAAAACAATCTAGAGGGTGGTAAGAAGTCTTCACAACAAAAGCAGAACTTAAAATCAATGTGCCCTTACCATACACAACAAGAACAAGAGGGTTAAAGGGCGTAGCAACAATGTAGACAACTTTCAACCAAAAGGAACAATAGTGATTCTGTAGGAAGCAACAAAGAAACCCACACACTGGGGCATGCAGCTGCCGTTCAGGCGAAGATCGTAAAGGAATAATTGGGGCGGCAACTGTTCGTGGTGTGGCAATGCCGTAAAGAATGTTCAAGAAGACGGACTCCTAGAATCGATTGCACAAATTGGCCAGATAAAATAACAATTCGTTCTAGTGTTCACAAAGGTTTACTTCCATGACAAAGTGTCGTTTCATTTGATTTGACAAACAGCTCCGGGTGATTAGAAGAATAGAGTAGGTGACACAGAGAGCCTCCTCGTTCAGTCAGCAGATGAAAGTCTGGGTATCTGTGTGAATACGACCAAGATCGCTTTTTAAATACATTTATAAAAAAATAAAAAGTTGTAAGACATGAATTCAAACTCGAAGGCTCATGATGCTGTCCAAAGAAACGGCAGGATCCGCTACAATTTGGGACCAGCGCCGTCGCAGGCTCTGCCAGGGTGTAACACTGAGTGCTGCAAACTGATAAAGGTCGCAGGCTCCTGATTTTTTCTCAATGTTTACTCATGAAGCCTTTCCCATGATTGGGTAGTTAAGCAAGGCAACAGATATATGGATTCGGAGTTTTTCTCAGGTCTGTAGCAAGCCAATGAGCCTTTCCAGCCGCAGCTTACTGGTTTAGGCACCATTTGCTCGTTCTGTTAGTGATAACTAGACAAAAGCCCATAGCCCAAGACATCACAAAACGAAAATGGAGTTGGATAGGACACACCCTGCGAAAACCAGCAAGCAATGTTGCAAGGCAGGCACTTGATTGGAACCCACAAGGAAAGAGGAAAGTGGGCAGACCCAAGCAAACCTGGAAGAGGTCAGTCATCAGTGAAGCTGAGGGTACTGGAATGACATGGGAACAGATGAAGAAAGCTGCTCAGAACCGAGTTCTGTGAAGAGGTGTGGTTGCGGCCCTATCCTCCCTTGGGAGTGTACAGGATTAAGTAAGTAAGTAAGTAAGTAAGTCAATATCTAAGAAACTCGTAAAAGCCAATAGTTTGGCTGCAAGTGGAAGAATTGCATAGGTAGTGGCAGGGCCGGTCTTAGGCCACTGCAACCTATGCGGCCCAAGTGGGCCACGTACTTTGATAGGCCCCGCGTGATGCGAATTCTAGGTGTAAATTATTAAATTAAACCATTTTAACTTATTATTAATGGAATCCTAGAATTCTCCTGAAATTATAAAATATAAGAAAAAGTCATGAAAATGTCCTGAGATTATTAAAATTTTCTGAAAACTGATGCAAATCTTAAAACAGACAAAATTGTCATTTCGATGTGTCATTCAATGTGGAAAACGCCAATCCTACTCGCGGTTAAAAATAAAATGGCATTGTCAGCTTTCATTTAATAAAAATATAATGATAAGTCGAATTTTAACCAAACCAACAACTTCAAATAGTTAATTTACTTTAATAGTCACTAGCATAGAGATTTAGATCTAAAATCTAAATCTATCTCGACCTCTTAAATATAAAAAAAAGCGATATTTTGCGAGTCAATAGTAAATCTAAAAGGCAGATCTTAATGTTTATTGGCTTTTTGTTGGAAAACTACTATCTACTGTAGATGGCTGTAAAAGTTATTTTGACAGTGATTTTGTACTTAGTAAAGTATCAATAAAATACAAAGACGAATTTTTTTTCTAATACTAAATCTTAATTTTCACTTATTATCCTTATCACAACCCAAATTAGGCCCCACGCAATCCGTTTCGCATAGGGCCCCGCAACCTGTAGGACCGGCCCTGGGTAGTGTAGTGTTTATATCCATAACCCCTACCAGCTGTAACACCATTACGAAACACGTTCCAGCTAAGACACAGGGTTTAACGCAGTGTTTCTCAAACTTTTTTGTCTGGCGGCACAGTAAAAAAACTACAAAAATTTCGCGGCACACCACGAAGAGCAACAGTTGTTTTATAATAAAAAAGAAAAAAGATTTTACCCGTTTTTAAGTATCACATTTAATGTGAAGGGTGTGCCTGTTTTTGAGAGCAAATTCGATCTAATCGAGACTCCAGAGCCGACAAACAAATTCGCATTTCATAGTCTATTGTAAGAAGTCTTTCTCTTTTCTTAGACTTGATTTCAGTCAGTGCTGAAAATCCAAACTCACAAAACCATGAAGATGCAAATGGAAGAATTATTTTGATTGCTTTTAAACTGATTGCAGGATATAACTTGTTGATTGAAATCCAAAAGACATCCAGGCTTTTCTCGGCAAAACTTGACTTAAGAACTGCATCGTTTTTTAAATCTATGAGCTGTTCTGCTTCTTCAGTTGTCAGATTTGTAGCTTCATTGTTTCCAATTAAATCTATGAGCTGTTCTGCTTCTTCAGTTGTCAGATTTGTAGCTTCATTGTTTCCAAATGGATAGCTGACCCATCCATATTCATTACTTCCAATTGTTGGAAAGTAATGCTGCAATGCTGACTGCAGGTGTGTCAAAGTGTCCAAAATTTCGGGGGTGATTTCTTCATTTGAAGCACATTCATTGTAAGTAGGAAAGCAGTCGAAGACTCCTTTCGAGATCTTACTTTGCCACAAAGACAATTTTTCCCCAAATGACTTCAGTTTTGAGGATGCAGTGATGATGGTTTCCGATGGTCCTTGAAGACTTAAATTCAATGAATTTAATTTATCAAATAAATCAGAGAGAAATGTCACCTTAACCCACCAGATCTCGTCATGAATTGAAAATCCAAAGTCTTTTTTTTCAGCCTCCAAGAATGATATCAACTCGGCCTTGAGTTGAACGACACGTTTTAACACTTTTCCCCTGGAGAGCCAACGAACGTTGGTATGATACAGCAGACATTTGTAGTCTGAGTCCATTGCTTCACAGAGCTGAGAGAAAAGTCGGGATGCAAGCGGTCGAGATTTGATAAAGTTTACAACTTCCATCACTTGATCCAGAACAGACATAAAATTTTTCGGCAAAGATTTGAAGTGAATCATGCAGAGAACAACTAATACATTTGGATTTTCTTGACGCACAAGAGTGACGAATCTCTTTCTATTTCCTTTCATGGACGCATCAGGTCCAAGAATAGTTTCAACAACTATTGCTAAAGCTGGTGCAATGACTGATTCAGCCTCTGTGTGTGCTTTCTTGCGTTTTGCTAATAACTGAGCTATATTATAACTTGCAATTAATCCCTTTTCTGGCAGCTTTAGGTAGTTCGTAAGTTTCTTAGCTTGTTTATTTTGTTGAGCCCTGATGTTTTCAAAGTATTCCTTCGGTTGCGCTTTTACAGCTGGATGTTTTGTTTCCATGTGTCTCTTCAATTTGCTTGGAACAAGTGCCTCATTCGACAGAGTTGCATTGCAGATCAGACAGAATGGCAATGGAGCATCTTCAGGTCCAGAAGATATGAAACCATATCCGATGTAATCTTCTTTGTACCTTCGTTTGGTTCCTTGCTTTTCATTTAACGCTTGCGCAGTTTCATTCTTGCTAACGTATTTCTCCATGGATAACAATGAATAATGCTTATTGATAATTTGTTATTATTAAAATTCACCTAAACAATTTACATGAAACACATCGCTTATTATTTGTAATAGTAGGCTAGTACAGACTAACAAACACTTTCTTGTCTGTTTAAAGTTTAAATGCTGGTTTATTCAAGTTAGATCGTCCATATATATATAGGCTTAAAAGGAATTCAATTACCCCCCCCCCCCTTATCTGTTAATGAGCACATTCTTTCAACATGCCAGCATTGTGGGTTACTGGGTTACACTAACAGGACGGGGCTGACAAAACAATTACATTTACTATCACATTATTATCGTAACCAATTCAAGAACTGACGTGAGTCTGCTAAGGCGGCCTACATTTGAGTCATTATAATAATATTTGTATAGTGGACAATGCCATAACGGCCATAACCTGAAGAGCTAACAACCTTTTCCGTCAATATGGAGCGACCCACTACTATTACTGGTCATTGCAAATGGGGATGTCATCGCAACGTAAAAAAATATTAATAGTAGGCAGACTTGTGTAACGCTGCACTTGTGGCTTTCTGAAAACTCCCGCGGCACACCTGCAAATCTTCGGCGGCACACTAGTGTGCCGCGGCACACAGTTTGAGAAACACTGGTTTAACGTCTGCGACCGTAGGGCTAAGGGACAAGGCGCCAGGTGCAGCAATTAAAAAATTAAACCCAGACGATTCAATGAAGCTAAGTCAAGACACAAGAGACAAGGAAATAAGACAACAGATAACTGGTTACACGCATCACGCCCAACACGACTGGTTAACAAGGAAATAAATAAGAATACTTGTTAAAGAAAGTTTACATTAATTGTAATAGTTTCAAAGAGTTTGGATAAATCATGTGATTAAATCTATTAAAAATCTTGACTAACAATAATAAATATGTGCACTAAGAAATATTTTTACTAATTGTTTTTGTTTAGTGCAATTTCATGCTTTTAGCTTTCTTAATACGATCCCATCACTTTCCTGGACTAAATTGGGGAAAAAAATAAGGGGAGGGGGTGGGGTATATGTGTGAATGCTACCATGATCGCTTTTTAAATACATTTATAAAAAATAAAAATAAAAAGTTGTAGGACCTGAGCTCAAGCTTCCTCAAGCCAAACACAATAACCAGTATGTCAGCGAATCGCTTATGAAAATAGAAAGTTTAATCTATTGTGAGTGTCAAACCTTAAAGCGGTGACCTACAAAGCATTAAGGGGGGCTAAATAAACTTATATCAGCACATCAGTCAAGTGCAATCTCTTTCCTTTGTTCGATACCAAACAAAATAATTAATTACCGAATAGTTAATTAACTGATTGGTTAATTCTTTTTAAAAATTGAATCTGGTTTTGTCAGATAATTCTGCAAATTTCAGCTTGATCCGAGATTTAGAGTGGGCTAAATAACGTGTACACATTTTTCACCAGACAGACAGACAGACAGAACGAGTTGATATAAGCTTTGTAAAAAAAAGAAAGTATTCGCTAAATACAACCATTTCACTTTCTCTGACATGCTCAAACATGTTGGTAAAACAATCTAGATGGCAGCCATTAAAATAATACACGAAACAATTCATACGACTACCTGTTTCTTCCGTAACACTTTTCAGGACATTTGTTACATTTTTTTTTTAAACATGGCTATTGATTTTATAACTCAAAGATATTCAATAAAAATAAACGCATGCATTATTTGCATTAAGCTTTCTGCGCAATATAATTAGATCTTCATCGCTTCATGATAAACTCCTGAGACGTTTGCCAATGCTTGTTACGTAAATATGAACCGAAACGCCACATTTTTAAGCTACCATTTTTTTTAAGACATTGAGCAGACGTCATTATTACGAAGAAATTTTTTTTTTATAAAAACGCTTAATTTCAAAACGTTTTTTTTATCGGGAAGGGAGATTGACTAATCCATGTCAATGTTTAACAACTTTTTTTTTGTTCTGAAAATTAGCTGGTCTGATTGGCTAAGGATATATGGCTAGAAAGAAAAAGATAGGCGAATAGATTGATTAGGAATTTGTATATATTTCTATGTCTATCGTATTGTCATTGCGGCTCTAGCACCGACCCAACTTCCGCTCGTACTTTGTATTGCTCCGCCTATTTTGCTTCGCGGAGTCAATGACGTCATTTGTGACACATGCATGCTTAATCAGAGGCATTCATTATAAGAGTTTAAATGTGGATAGTCTAGCACGAAAAGTGTTAGCCTGGGAGTCTGTACATAACGTTAATGATTTGTTTCTTGAAGAAAATACGATTGGTTAGGTTTTTTATTAAATAACTCAACGGAGAAGTTTTGTATCTCAAAGGCCTATTTCTACAATTCCTCTGATAAGCTTGCAAACTTTTTCTTGGTGAAACTTAAAACCTACATCTCAAAAATGGCTCTCTAACGATTTTCCTAGAAATTTGACAGTTTCTGTATAACTTTAAGAAAAGGAAAAAAACAACTATTCAACTGACCCCTAAATGTAAAACTCTGGTTTGACCGTTATATTTTTTTTTAGTGAATGAGAGGTAAAGCGCTTGGCTTCCGAACAGGGGGGAGCGGGTTCGAATCCTGGTGAAGACTCAGTTCTAATACGTACCTGGCATTACTTAGGGAAAAGCAAAGGCGGTTGTTTGTTGTGGTGGCCCACATGACACCCTCGTTAACCGTAGGCCACAGAAACAGATGACCTTTACATCATTTGCCCTATAGATCGCAAGGTCTAAAAGGGAAATATTTGCTTCTTCTTTACTGATGCTGAGCCATCCTTCAAGTGCAGCGGAGTTAGCATGAAGAAAATGTCGTCCATAGAAAATCCGGCCGGCAATCGTGAAAGAATGTACCGGCGTCTCTTATAACTCTTTCTCTCCGTAATTATTTTCCCAAGTGATGACGGAATTCTTCATGTTGCTCATTACAATTTCACTACCTTGTTATGATTGAGCTTCAATAACTTTTTTCATTTGTTATCAGAAAATGTTTTATTTTGGAATAGAATTAAAGGGAACTGCATGACCTTTATATATAATACAAATTAAAGATTATAAAATTAAGCACTAATTTAATTTAATGAGGTCAAATCAACGATGGTATCGTCGATTAGGAGAGAAAGAGTTAATAGTTCGCTAAGGAATGCTGCTGACCGGGAAAGGTGTTTTTGTGTGGGGGGAAGGGGTTACGCTGACTGTCACAGAAACCCTAGAACTAAAGTCGAGGCACTGATGATGACGTTGACAATAATGACGAGGATACGCCCTTGATAGAGCATAATATACGCATTAATTGTAGTAAAATACTGTTTAAAGAACGACCAACGACCCTTAAGGTGAAAAAAAAAAACACGCTTTTCAATTGCGACAATTAGAATGCAATATTGGTCGTCAGACGTCTTGGTGTCACGATCAACAGGATTACATCCGGTGCAGGCGAACATTAAGTAAGATGGTTGAACGGGTTACATCCACTTCCAGTTCGAGGAGATATAGACGTCACCAGATAAAGGGTGCATAGGTCAAAGCAACACGTAGCATTTGGAGTGGTTTCTTAAGATGGGATGTGGGGGGGGGGAGAGGGGGGAAGCAGGGCATGACCTATATGCTCATCGATGAGATGCACTAGCGCCAAGAGACGGTAAAGGTTAAGCCAGCAAGTGGGGGCTGTCAACCCCTAGGGAATCGTGACACGCTGACGACATTGGTGTCCTTTTTACATAGCTAATATCAACTGACTCTGTCTCTCTGGTACAATTTTTGTACATGATGTATCTCCAACACCCAATCTCGGATCAAGTTAAAATTTTGCACAATTATTCCTTGTACATGACAAGGCAAGAATCAATTTTATAAATTAACCAAATAATTAATTATTGGTAATTAATGATAGTGTTTGATATCAAACAAGGGAAAGAAATTGTACTTGACAGATGTGGCGGTACATGTTGAATTAGTCCCCTATTAATTTTGTGTAGAGAATTAAAGTTTGAAACTAACAATAGATAGCTATGAAATGTATTTTCTTATGAGCACTTCGCACAGTGGTTAGTGTATTCATTGACGAGACTTGAACTCTTGAATCGAACTCAAGACCAACAATTTTTTTTGTTTTGTTTTTTATAAAATACATTTAAAAACCTATAACAGTAACATTCACCCAGGTACCCTTTCTTTCCGACCCCCCCCCCTTTTGTGTTTTTTCTCAACTGGTCCAGACAAGTAATATGATTTTAGCGCATTGAGAAAGCTACAAGCATGAAATTGCGCTAAAGAAAAACAATTGGTACAAATATTTCTAGTCGCAAGGATTTATTATTGTCAGTCATTACATGACTGATACAAACTAATTGATACAAGTACACTTAATGTAAACTTCTTTTTTACTGTTGCTGAACCATCCTTCAAGTGCAGCGGAGGGAGCATGAAGAAAATCCGGCCGGATTTAAAAGGTATTTTCAATATTTTTCATTTTTTATGTTGTTTTTTTTCCATCATGCATGTTTTAGCGCAATGTCACGGATGTGAAAAGAAATTGTAACTCCATTGCCAGTGATCGCATCGTGACCCGAGCACAATCTGCTATCGGGCTTCCGAACCTCCCCCGTCCGCCCCGCACCTGTACAAGTTATCTAAACCTCCATTGTTCAAAACCCTTCCCCCCCCCCAATCCCACAACCCTTCATCTGGCGTGTGTACTTCGACGCATCGTCCCCCCACCCCCCAATCGACTGTCGTCTGCTCGATCAATGTATCGAGGGACGAAAATTTGTTTCGATTCATTCGGCAGACGAACAAAAGGTAAAAAGGGGGAAAAAAAAAGCGCACAGCAAACAAAGCTAACGACTGTATTCAGCCTGCTATTAACTCATCGCTACTGTTTGATGAAGCTCTCAAAATCTTTACAGTCATGAACGATAGGATTTATTCTATTTTAGGGACGGATTTGTGGTGCTGTCGTTGCCATAGTAATGGTTTTAACTAAACAAAGGACACAGTGAATTAAAAACAACAACTGGTGTGAAGTCACGGAGCGTAACGTATAGGTACAGACACCTGGACATAGTACAAATGACATTACATGTATGTTGGAGATTTTCGTCACCTTCCCGTATCCTTTAGACTGTTGGACCGCTGGGGCATCACACGAGATTTGTCCACCGTCTTTCTCCATTCCTCTCTTTTGCCTTGGATAGAACCTTTTTCAATGGCAGGCCCGTCCATTCTTGTATGCTGTTTTCCTATCGCTTTTTCTGTCTTTTTCTTCTTCTTTTTCTTGGTTTGGTTTCCTGAAGCGGAGCCCTTTACGAGACCTAAAGACCTTGTAATGTGACCATAAAGTTTTAATTTGCGTTTTTTTTTTTTTTACAGTAGTTAGCTGGTCATCGGTGAGGTCCAATCGCAGTAATAACCCGGTATCCAATCTCTTGGCTTGTGAAATGGTATTTGAAAGTCATACCTAGAATCCTTCTTCAGCATCCTAATTCCATTGCTAGGATCCTCCTGTCTAGCTCTGCAGTCAACGTCCAAGACCCGCATGATTTTCATACATGGCGGAAAAACTATAGATAGCTAAGAGTCTAGTTGTTGTTGTTTTTTTTTTTTGTTGTTTTTTTTTTTAGTATCCGGTGTACAAAATAAAAGAAGTGGTTTTTAATTAAAAAGTATATATGGTATGAAAAGAAAAGTAAAGTACCCCTTTTAGAGCTTGAGATCTAAAGGGCAGATGATGTTAAGGTCATCTGGTGTTTTTTTTTTTTGGTTAACGGTTAACGAGCAGGGTGTTATGTAGCCAGCACAACGACCAACCGCCTTTTCTTTCCCCAACTAAGGTCAGGTACCCATTAGAGTTGGGTGGACTCAGGAGCACCCTTAAAAATCCCAGAATTCAAAATCAGTCTTCACCGAGATTCGAACCCTGGACCCCAGGTTCGGAAGCCAAGCGCTTAACCACTCAGCCACCGCCCCCCCCCCCCATATATGATATATATTGTGCACTTTTTGAGCCCTGCAGAATCACATTTTCTAAGGTCTTCCGTTTGTAGCACAGAATAATTTCCCTCTGGAGCAAGCATTACACTTTCACTCTAGGACTTCAAACGTATTTTAAAAAAAATGGACATCTAACTAGCGACAATAGAAGAGATATGATGCGCAGATCAACATCAACACATTGACATTCTATTTTTTTTAGTTGGCGGCAGTGAAATTCAATTTAGCGTCCTTGACATTGCTGAGCTTTTCGTGATCATCTCTAATGTCAGTCTGAATAAATCTAAATGTGTTTACATTGTCAAATAGTTTTTTCATAAGAAACGTATTGTTTCGCTGAGACGACCCAGTATCGGAGTAATAGAGAATAGATATCAAGTCGTTAACAAATACAATATTCTTAGGGAATTCCCCAGCCTATTTTTGTTTATTACATTACGACATGAGTCAGAACTAAGAATGGTAATCAAGGGCTTTATGTGATTTGTTTAATATCGCATTCGTAATGGAGGTTTGTTTGTAAACTGCTATTGCAGGTTCAGTAATATGCACACACTCAAAACTACAACTCATTTAATTTGAAAATGTATTCCATCAACGAAACAAAGATGATTTAATGGAAGGAATGGATTTTTAAAAAATCATGAACACGAGGGGATACATTTTTACAGGAAGTCAAACCTTCGGTTAAATTATATGCACAAATGTCATCATCATCGAACGCAATCAAAACTCAATCAATGTTACTAATATGTTGAAAATTCTAAAAAGAAAAAAAAAATAGATCCTAGACAGTAGCCCCAGTATTATTATTGTTGACTTCCTGCTGGCCAGCCGATTGTGTGCTGTCAAACGTGATGTAATATTAACACACGTGACCATAAGATACAGAGAATGTTGCAATAAAATTACTTTTTACATTACTATAAGAGAGTGGAATAAAGAAAGTTAATTGATACATGTTATGAAGTACTCTAGTTGACGTTTGGGAAGAAACGGTCAGACGACATGTAAGCCGCCATATTTGTTAGAAGATACAGCCATCTAGATATGGATTATGCCAAGAAGATATTACTTTATTGTTTCACTCTTACTTCATAAGTCATTATAGTATATAAAATAGAACTGTGAATAAATTTAATATTAATCAAAGGAGTATCGTGCAGGATTTTTAGTGTCATTACATTAGTGAAGAACATTGAGGCCCGGGATTGTATTTGTTTCATGATAATATGTTTCACTAAAACTGTACATCTAGACGAGATTAAGCTGATCCAAATAATACAGAGATCCAATAATAATGGGAGGGAAATAAGCGGACAATAGTTTCGTTTGCTTAGAGGGTATGTAGCAGTATGTAGCAATATGTAGCAGTGTGTACCATTTTCAGCCCTTCAGGCCTATGGAGGAAAAAATGTTATGTCCGACGATTTAACTCGAAGGTGTCGTGTGGCCAGTACAACGACCAACCACCATTACTTCCCCAACTGCCCAAAGTATGTCAGCCACCCAATAGAGTTTGGTGGGCTAAATATTCCGATGTTCGAAACCCGTCTCCACCGGGATTCGACCCAGACCCCTCAGTTCGAAAGCCAAGCGCTTTACCTATCAGCCACCATACTTAAACTGTAGTGCTCATCAAACTTATAATAATCTTGCAGAAGCTGGCCGTCCACTTCTAAGGTATATTGATGTATACGAACGCGATATGAAGCTCTTCAAAATCGTCACTAGCAGTTGGGGAAAAAGTGGCACTGGATAGATCCACATGGAGAGAGAGCATAAAGGAAGGGTCCCGGATAGCAGATGTCTTACACAACAGTAGTAGAAAGAAGGGCAAAAGTGCAACAGTGCCTGGTGATTATATATGCCCAACCTGTGACCGCAGCTGTGTATCAAGGATTGGCCTATTAGGTCACACCAGAAGTTGCAAAGGGAAGGGATCATCTCTCGAAACGTAAAATGCCACAAAGTGCTAACGGAACGATGAAATTCACTGTACAAGAAAGGAGCTGTGAAAGAGCAGCAAATGTTCAATACTTAAAGATTGTTCAATTCAAAAAACAGTATTCTCTAATTCACCCGAGCTGTCGTCAAACGTAATAGAAATTGTCGGCAGTTAAACGGAAAAAAGAATTATGACAGGTTAAGTAAAAAAAAAAAGGTATAAAGAGGTACACACCTCAAACCCCCCCCCCCACACACACACACACAAATACACACACACACACACACACACACAAATACACACATACAGTATCAAACAGTAGGCATGGGTTTATACTTTTTGGATCACTATTAGTCAAACTTTCAAATTCAACGAGGTTAATTTAAAGAGAGAGAGAGAGAGAGAGAGAGAGAGAGAGAGAGAGATCAATGTAATGGCAATCATTTCACGGGGACTAACGACCAGTTGTACATTTAAAAGACATGGCAAAAGTATGTGTACACATTTGTGTCAATTCGGCTAAGTTGAGCCTCAACCGATTGGCGCCGCCTTTATGTTGATGTGTATGGTTGCCAAGGAAACCAGAGATGTCATGTTACTAAGTATAGAAGTGAAAAAAAAAAAATTCGATAAATCGACACAGCTTTAGGAATTATGACAATTGAGTCCCATGACAAAGTGTATTGAAAACACTTTAGGAATTGTGACAACTTAGCCTCAAACACAGAGTGCATTAAAAACACTTTAGGAATTGTGACAACTTAGCCTCAAACACAGAGTGCATTAAAAACACTTTAGGAATTGTGACAACTTAGTCACAGGACAATGTGTGTATTGATAGCTGAGAATAATGACATTTGATCCCCCCAAGACAAAGAGTTCATTAACAACTCTTTACATATTAAGACGATTTAGCCGCCTTCATATTACAATACGCAGATAGGATGGGCCAGAGCTAGTGATACGTGTGCTACGCCGAAGGTTCTCATTTGAAATCTTTACATGTCGAGACAGTGCTTTTCATTTATGACTCCTGGTGTGAAATGTCAAATAGCTCCACTCTAGTAGGACATTACAGGACGTGGCTGTCACATTGTTAAACCACGGTTACTGAGTAAGGGCGTGAATTTAACGCCAGCAGGGCCCTACCTCTCCCCCTTCAAACCTACCTTTTATTCTACGCCTGAAAACGACAACTGAAATCTGCTGGGGAAAGTAAAACCAACTTGTGCGAGCTCCAAGGCATCCTCCTCGTTAACAGCTAAAGTTGAGTCTCTTCTGGGTTTGTCAGGATTGAAAGGCAACACTGGTGTGAGTGTTGTTATGTGTGTATGTGTGTGTGTGTGTAACATCGCGATCCCAATCTCCATTTAAATACTGGTCTTTATTGTGTCTTTATTTGAGTTCATCATATAGAAGGCAGGAGAGCTGACAGTCACCCATTTAAAAAAAAATATTTGATGAATGCAAGCGTGACATGCAGCTCTTCAGAGTCTACAACAACAGTTGGGAGAAAGAAGCACTGGATGGATCTACGTGTAGAGCAAGCTTAAAGGAAAGGTCCTGGATCACAGATGGTGATCACACCAGAAGCAGGGAAAAGGCTGAACAGGATGTCTTGTGATTACAATGGCCCAACATGTGGCAGCAGATGTGTATATAGGATTGGTCTCTTTAGTCACGTGAGAAGTTGTAAAGGGAAAATATCGTCTTCTGAGACGCAAAATGCAACAGAGATGTGGTGGGGGAGCAATGTAAAATTGTATGGAATAACAGTTGATAGCCGTATAGCGTTTTGTGTATTTCAATGTAATAAGTTCACAGTATGTTTGGGCCATGTTTCAAATTTATCCACTTGAAGGAATAAAGAAGAATCATTGGTGCATTGACTTCAAAGAAATTCAAATACACTCACCTGCATTTATATGACTTAATTGCAAAATTTAATTAATCTAATTCATTTTAACATTTACCACCTCTTGAACCCGATTACAGATAAAAACTGACCCAAGTGTTAGCTCATGATTTCCATTACAAACACAAACTTACCAAATTGTAGACTCCGAGTAACAAAGTCTCTACACCACCGCAGACCTGAAAAAACAGGAAGTGATAGATGATGTCTTTAATGTCATAAGCTAGAAAAAAAAAATGCGCGCATTTTGACGTGACCTATTAAAACTAAAGAATATAATAGAGATGGGATATGGGATATCTGTGAAAGAAAAAGTCTACACGACTGCATAATAAATGACCAAGGACAGCAGACTATTGGTTGATATGATAACACTTAATGACAAACATTCATCAATCCTTAAAGCATTTTAATACCCAGAAAACAAGACAAGAGAATGCTCATTAATAAGTCACGTGAAAGAAATGATATCGAGGCTGGAAAAAAAATCTCTCGCTTCAAGTATAGATTTAAATCTAGAATCTACGGTACTAACATGTCATCTGCTGCATCTGTCGGATAGAAATAAAAATAAAGTTTAAAAAAAACTATATATTAAACAAGAAATAGTACAATGCTATTAATAACATACATCAACTTATTCTAAACCAGAAAAGTGCATTCCAATTTTTTGTTTTGTAGAAACGCAAATGGCGGAGATGTTGTTTTAATACATAAATTACGTTGAATGGAATCGCCTCGATGATATAGATATAGATATAGATAGATAGATAGATAGATAGATAGATAGATAGATAGATAGATATAGATAGAGATAGATAGATAGATAGATAGATAGATAGATATAGATAGATATAGATAGATAGATAGATAGATAGATAGATAGATAGATAGATAGATATAGATAGAGAGATAGATAGATAGATAGATAGATAGATAGATAGATAGATAGATAGATAGATAGATAGATAGATAGATAGATAGATTTTACAACACATTGAATTTTATTTCAAGAACTATTATTACCAACTCCTGAAATAAAAATCCGTATTAGTGTTTGAATGATTTACTGGAACACACGCGCGCAAAAGACGCATTTGGAATGCTTTGCCCCAGGTGATAACTTAAATCTCGGGAAATATATCAAAAGTCGTACAGCATTTGTTTAAATTAATTAATTTATTTTTTTTTCAGTTTCCTTTATATACTTCAGGGAAATATGAATTATAAATATTTGTAGAGCCTCATACGCCAGTTCATCCCACTATCAAACGTAGGAACAAAAAGGCTAGTTTGTCAAAGACACAGAGTTTTATTCAAAATGGCAATCATAGGGAGCCGTCAATGTAACGTGAATAATAACGGGTAGAGTTAGTGATGGAGTCCGTTCAATTATTAAATACTATTTAAATACTAATTATAGACACATCCACGTAGATAGCGTTGATGTTAACACACACACACACACACACAAACACACAAACAAAGAAAAAAAAATCAAACGCTGGTCACAGCTTAAAAGCCTGTATGAGTAGGAAACGAAAACAGGAATGTTGTCGCCAACAGTTTACTGAGTAATGAACCAGCAAGACACAAGCATCGAAATATCGTTAGCATTAAATCTAACAACAATAAGCATACAATGTTTAGTATAATTTCTTAACCAATTGTGTTTAAAATTTTCTCCAAGAAACTCAGTACCTCCAGTCATGTAATATAAGAAAAAGTAAAGTTCCCTTTTCAGATGGGGTTAAATTAAAGTTGAAAAAAAAAAAAAAAAACGCCCAATGACATTCAGAGACTAAAGCTGTAAGTGTAGCAGTAAGTGTAGCAGTAAGTGTAGCAGTAAGTGTAGCAGTGCAACGACCAAGTAAGCCTAACCTTTAGACCAGCTACTTATTACAGGGATGAGTAAAGTAGGTAACGTTGTTACAATGCATGCTTACGAATGAGTACATATATAAAGTAAAAGTAAAGTTCCCCTTTCAGACCTTGTGGTCTATAGGGCAGGTGATGTAAAGGTCATCTGTTTCTGTGGCCTACGGTTAACGAGGGTGTCATGTGGCCAGCACAACGACCAACCGCCTTTACTCTTTACTTATCCCCAACTAAAGTTAGGTAACCATTAAAGCTGGGTGGACTCAGAGGCGCCCAAGGATCCCGAAATAAAAATCCCAGTCTTCACCAGGATTCGAACCCGTGACCCCCGGTTCGGAAGTCAAGAGCTTTTCGCTCAGCCCCCGCGCCTCTAGTACATACATAAGTAAGAATTAAAAGCTCGTTAACAAGGAACTTGCTGTTGTTGTGTCAGCGGAGAAAGTGTGTTTGAGTTACAAAGACGTACACCTCTATGTTCCTACCTTATAGTTGCGCCGACCACAAGAAAACATCAATAAATAATGTAAAACTGCAAGTGAATTCGTTTGAAAAAGTACCAAACGAACACAAATTTTCCCATTCCAGGAACGTGTGTGGGTGAAGATAACAAGCAGAAATAGTGTCATGTTCTGTGCAAATCAGATTATCGAGGTAGCGGACTCTGATTTATTTCCTTCCTTCTTTAGTCACTATAACATGTTCGTCTTCTGCGATATCAATAATGAAACTGAAGTCTCTTAATGACGTCACATTTTGTCATTGGTATTATTATCGAATAGTACAAATATTTTTAAAACTTGATCAGGTAAAATCTCGTGTGAATAAGAGAGCAACAACGGCCGTGAAGTTAACAAATGATTCCTAACAATACAGCACCATTAACATGAATTCAGCTTTTTACTTATTTCACCTTTTACGTAACGTTATTCGCCTGTGTGTCTTGTCCTGTGTGTCTTGTCCTGTGTATCTTGTCTTGTGTGTCTAAATAGTCATTGTGTCCAAGTGCTCCTGTCCCAAATATCCAATTACATACACCGTTACTACTGAATAGGCTTGGTAAGACATTTCGCGATTCATAATGATTCATATATATTCTATTCCAACTCAGATGCCAACACTATTATATCCTATTCTACTTCCTTTTTAGCTCAGTTAGTGTCTTCTGTTTTAATATGTGCAAGTATCGTTTAATTATTTGTTTGTTTGTTGTTGTTTTTTGGACTCCAGACTTAAATCTATACAAAGTGTCTTTTCGTCTTTACTCTCAGGAGTAAAACTTCAAGAACTCAAGAAGACATAAGAACAATGATGAATTGATGAATGATCCAAAGCAGAAAAAACTAAAGTTTTCTACCATTTCATCCTAGGAGTTACATCGGCGTTTCTCAAATTCTGGGCCGACAAGTTTTGACAAGGTCACCCACATCAGTAGTAGGCCTATTTGCAATGCAGTTATGGTCCATTCAAAGCCCTTATATCTGTGGACGGGAGTGTCTCTCCAAAATAGGGCTCCACAGCCACACGAGGAAGTGTGCGAGATGAAGCATAGTCGTTCTACCACTGAAGGAGGCCAACTATAGTCCATATTTGAACATTAAAAATGTTATTATCAAAGATGCACAATTTCCAAAAAATTATAAGACAAGTCATTACATCTTCATTAGTAGGAGCGTTTAGAACATAGCCCGTTATCAAGACGTTCTACAAGATCGACTCAAACAGTTCTTTCTAAATAATAGATTTCAATACCTTGTTTGTCACCTTCAACGCTATTCAACTAGACCTTCCTGGATCTATATTAGGGAATGTTTGGGAGTTGGAGGGAGAAGGGGGCGTCTCATCTAAACGTTTGAGAAGCACTGAGCTGCGTCTAACGCTGAGACTGGTATACGACGATGACTCCTGATTAGTTCAACGTATGGCAATGGAACCAGTGTAAGACAACAGAACATCTAGCTCATACTAGAGACGCAATTAAAAGCAAGAACGCGAGTCAACCAATTAGATTTCCATACGCCAACAACAAAAAAAAAAGATTCAAAACTCCAGTCCTCCAGGGACTGAATATTTCTGAAGCTAAGCAGCTGGGCAATGAATGATTAATTGTTTTCTTTACATCAGCACAAGACGCTTCGAGTTTGTACACTACAGAACAAAAGCTCGACTAACATCGTATCATAATTGAACAGAGTAGAGCTGTTATGTATAATTAAACATTGTCTATAGGCCAATACATCTCGAAGCTGTAACAGTAAATAAAGTCAATTGCAATGCTGCGTAGCGTAGACATACACCTCTGATTGCTGATTAAAACACATAATGTCAGCAGAAGAATGTTACACTTTTTTTTTTACAAAGGGTATATCAAGTCACTCTGTCTGTATGGTAAAAAGAGTATACACGTTACTTCTCCCACAACCAATTTCGGATTAAGCTGAAATTTAGCACAATTATTTCTTTTACCTGACAACACAAGAAACAATTTTTGAAAAATAAATAAAGAAAAAGGGCAATGTAAATGAGCAACTCAGGTTTCTCCAGAGGGACGATGAGACCGAAATTATGTAACGATCACAATATACTCATCTGTTCGCCAGGGTAACGTGAGCTCTACACAAGGAGAAATAAAAGTACTACTGTCCACTCCGAGTTTAGCTCATAAGTCAGCCTTAACCAGTATCTCTGGGCGAGGGTCGTGGCCACTAGCAGCTTCCATGATGCCCGATCATGGACGATTTCATCTCAAATATGTTGATTTATGGTTGTGATCTTGAGGTCCCACTGGCAAACATCTCTCTATGAGCAAGTTACTGTTGAATGTCCCTAATTGGGTCTTGTTCTAGAGTCAACTTCAGTACAAATGATGTCCTTGGGATTTCTTCCACTAGGCGGTTGACATAACCATAAGACGACGCACTCCTAATAGAAGTAATATTAGTAGCTGTACCAGGTCTAGAACATTGGAATTTGTTGGCCAGGTTGTCAACTCGAGGACTTGAATATAGACCGCAAGAATCCAGACATGCAGGCAGAAGAAAAGGAACAATGCATAGGAGGTTAGTTCTTTCATTAAGACATAAGTTTAGCTTAATACTGATTTATCTACCGAGCCCATGTACTGTATGCTGATAGTGTTTGTTCAGTCTTTTACAACTAATTACCACACCAATGGAACATATGGATCAGCCATAAGCAATTCACAGATCACCAACTACCCTTCAAGGGAATCTGAAAGCAGGAGGAGAGAAAACACGACGCTGTAGGTAGGAAGCCAGGTGCTTTAATGTTCGATCACCACACTTACAATACAAGACAAGAAAGAAAAGTAATTTGAATACATAAAAGTTTTTTTTTAAGATAAATATCTTTCAAAAATAATCCAATGTTGTTGGATCTACGGCAAAACAGAAGAGAATCTACTTAAGAGTTATCATTTTAATAACTTAAATTCAACGCGAAAACCATGGTTTAAATTATATTTAAAAAAATATGATTTATGATTTCAATAAACTATAATTTATTGATTAGCTTCAGCACGTTGACATACATTAAGTTCCTCCCGTCTTCATATAGATAGTCATGACCACTGGTTGAATTTGTGTTATTTTGTAGTCACAAAGAATGATTTTATTGGCGACAATTCACCTAGTGCGTCAACAGTGCTTCCAAATTCAACACTTACAAATGGAGTCAATGATAGTTCAACTCCATCGATCTGCTCAGGTGCGTCGCTCTGCAAGGGCGAGGAAACAAAGGGAGTAAATGCGGGGATACCAGGTGTAAGCATTGATTTCGTTGAATTGGGAAAAAAAAAAGGGGGGGGGGCGTGTTATGTCGACATACAACAAAACAGGCATTCTGGGGGCCGGCATTGTTAAGTCGTATAATGGCTTCGTTGTGGAGTTGTTTTCAACCTCATGCTCATCATAGGCAGCAAATGTGTGTTCGTGCTTTTTGAAATACCCGCTGGTGTTTAATAGGCGATTAATTGGTTGTTTTACTTTGGCAGGTTGATTTTCACTAATTTTGTTGCAAGATGTGCTTGTATGTTTGTCACCATGTTTTGTAGCTATGTTTCTAAGATGCTAAATATGGCGCTAAGTTTGGTAGCTATATTTCTAAGATGTCAAGCGTTAAGTAGAAATCTTGAAAATATAAGAAGCTCACTATAAAAAAATACACCATAAAACTTTATTTCAAGAAAATATTAAAGAAAGTAGACTAAACATAATGCTTAAAACTTATAGACTGATCACGTTTTTTGTATTCCTTTGTACATATGTACATTTGTACAAATTAGTTTCTCCAGCATATAAGAAAATCACAGGACCCAATTTTAAACTCTCTTTACTATTTTCTTGTGTACTATGTAAACATTACTGTTGATTCTCGAAATGTAAAAATGTCGTTTATACCATTAATACAACTTTAAAGTGTAATTGCATCAGTTTGTTTGGATCAGTCACGTGATTAAATTTGTAATAGATCTAGACTAACAATAATAAATCTGTGCGATTGGAAATAGTTTTACCAATTGTTTTTTGTTAAGCGCAATTTCATACTTTTAGCTTTCTCAATACTTTATGGTCCTATCACTTGTTTGGACCACCAGGAAAATGGGGAGGGGGAAGGAGGGGGTATCTGGGTGAATGTTTTTTAAAAAAAAGTTGTACGGTTTAAATTCGAACTCGAGGCCTCAAGCTTTCACAAGGGAACTAATTCAATTTATACCTTCACGTCTGTCAAGTACAATTTCTTTCCCTTGTTCGATACCAAACAAGGTAATAAGTCACTGGTTTTCCTGGCTGGCTCAGGCAACCTATTCCATGCTCTAATAGCACTAGGGAAGAAGGAGTATTTGTACAAATTTGTCCTAGCATATGGAACGAGGAATGTGCCTTTACGAGGTTTTATAGTCTATATTTAATTAGGGAAAGACCTTATTCTCTACACAAGGCTCATCTCTCCTTAGCTTTGTACATCTTCTATATAAAACACAAGCAATTAATTACAATTAATTAATTACTTATTGGTTAATTTTTTTTATTCATCGACAAAGAATTATTGCTCAAAGTTTCACATTGATCCGAGAATCGGAAGTGGGAAAACTAAAAGATTGCACCCAGAGACAAAGTTAGTCCAGGCTTTGAAAAAACAAAACAAACTTTGTACATGATCTTTCGCATAATATTCCCGTGAGGGATGCGATGATGCAGACACATGACAAGGAATTGCGATAGTGTCAGCAATGGTGCTCTGTTACTCAATTCCTCCACTCCACACCAAAAGATTGAAAGATCGCGTCTTTGTATAATCATAACAACGCCTGTATTCTTACCATTATCCATCTATAAGCATTCAAGTTAGTGACCCAATAGGACTGTTTTGAAAACAGTCCAAGCGTAACAATACAGCTTTAATTGGTTAGGGTAGAAAAATGAATATTAAAAGCAACCTAAGTATGGACACAAGATATGGCCAGTAACATTAAATAATTGCAATTTTCACATTTCAATCAGTACCAAAAAAAAAAAGAGTTCAATTACAATTATGATTGTTATATTGAAATATAAATAGGTTATTCTTATTAGCGCTATGTGATTTGAATAGCAATGTTTACACGTTTTACTGATAGTGTTCTAGGAATATAAATGCACAAAGATCTCTACCAATAATTTTAATATAACATTTTGGTACGTCGTTACAAAAACAAATTGGGTCAAAAGGTCAACAGTTGATCAGTGGTGAGATAGTTCAACACAGAGTATATAGATCTAAATATGGAAATCATATTAGTCCTATTAATCAGACCCCATAAAGACGGTATCATTTTGATCCTCATTATCGAGTGGTCCCATTATCCGGATTCGACTTAATATTATTGGCTTCGGTACTTTAGGATTCGGTCCGAAAAAAAGCGGTAGATCCGATTAGCCGATTTAACAAAACAATAAGATTTGTTTCTGTACTTCAGGATTCGATCCGAATAAGCGGCTGGTCCGATTAACCGGAGTCAACTATATATCTTATCTACTTTAAAGCAGACCGAAGCCGCCCAGCAAATCCCGAGCAAAAAACATGAGCGCGTTGTTTCATTGATCTCCTCCCCTCGCTAACCGAGGCCAAGCCCAGGCCACTAAAACCGCCGTGGCGCCATGGAGTCAAATCTAACACACCAGCCAGGCCACTAAATGATGATGAAGGAGTCCATTACCACCAGTTTACTTTTCATTAGGGCACACATTGCGTGAAGAGGAACCCTAAACAGGTTCTGACCAGATTCACAGATCACGTAGGAGTGACATAAACAGGTCATCCGTCAAGCACTCGATTCTTTTTTTTTTTTTATAGCGAGGAGGTCACTCTATTTTACAAGTTAGATAAAGTCGCTTCGAGTGATCTCCCATGGTTAAGGAGTCTAAATATAGAACTACTTATCTCGGAAGTTACAAATGCTAATGACAGGATTGTGAAGCTAGTGAAGTACTTATCTTGGAAACTACACAATCCTACATGACTATGAATACTAATGATGCAAGTGTATCTAACAATTTACAAAACCTTCAAATTCTCTGCAATCAAATTATGGAATTTTAAAAAAATCTGTACTCCCAATATGGTTGTCAAAGCTGGACCCTGAGGCTGAAAGAAGAATATAGACCTTTGAAAGTAAATATGCTACAGAAATCTGCTGAATATCAGATAAAAGGAAATGAGTTTGTAATTTTACAAGTCGACATTATGGATGGCAAAAAAAAAGGAGGAACTCTTGAATACTGCGAAGTGACGAAAGCTGTGCTGGTTTGGTCCCATTGTAGGACATGAGTCACGTTCAAAAGTCACCCTTAAAGGTACAGTGGAGTGACCACGAAGAATGGGTCGTCCAAAGAAAAGCTGGCTGGGAAACGTATAAGGATGAACCTGGCTCTCTCTCTCTCTCTTGAGATCCTGCTAAGAACAGCTGCTGACAGGGGAAAGTGGAGAGATTTGGTTACCCGAACTGTCACAGCACCCCTACGACGAAAGTCAAAGGACAGGTGATGAGGATGATGAAGCAAACATTTCAGATAAAAAAAAAGAAGCCAAACTAAGCCATTCAAAAACTGATGTCCAAAATTTCGTCTGAATGGGTTATAAATATTTGAAATTACAATCATCATCGAAAAAAAAATAAGGAGACTCCATTTATCTTGCATACATCACTTATCATGTATATATCAGTTATCATACATATATAACTTATGCATAAGAACCTTCGACGTCTCATGTACATGATATAAGATTAACCTCTTAGAAAAATAAAGATGAAGAAAAAATAATACTTTATTATACAAGTCTTTTAGAAGATTTTCAGATACAAAACATAAATATTACGTACATTTGTTTGTGGTTAAGGTAGTTTTGTATCATTTTAAAATCGTAAATGCTAAATGAAACAGAAAAAAATATATATCATTAGAAATAGTCATTTCGCAATACTTTTAAATTATTTAAATTATTTGGTGGTCAATTCTACATATAAGAGAGTGACAGAGAGAGGAGAGAAAAAAGGGAGAAGATAGAAAGACGACATAAAGAGAGAGGAAAGAGAGAAGATAGAACGACTGAGAGAAGGAGAGAGAGAGAGAGACAAAAGAGAGAGAGAAAGGAGAGGGAGAGGGAGAAAGAAGAAAAGGTGAGAGAGAAAACAGAGAAAGAAGAGAGAGAAAAGAGAGAGAAGAAAGAGCGACAGAGAGAGAGAGAAGAGAGAAAGAAGATAGAGTTAAGAGAGAAAGAAGGGAGAGAGAGAAGAGAGAGAGAGACAGGAAGAGATAGAAAAACCGAAACAAAGAAGGCGAGTAAATAGATACAAAGAACGGTAAAGAGAGAAGTTTGAGATCAAATTGTCAAAGAATTGCATATGTTGCTAAAAACAGGCAGAGTTCTTAAAACTACACGTGTTTCAACAGGTCAACTGAAACTACCTCGTCAGGTGAGTTTAGCCGTCATAACTAGCCTTTAACCGAATACCGTAAAAATCCGTCAACCTCCTCTATTGATTTCACCCTGGAGTCTTCCTTTTTTGTCCCTCTCCATAAGCCAACAATACGATAAGATCCCAACTCAAAATCATTACTCTCTTCAAGAACGAAGAACGCCCCCCAAGGGAAGAATCATTGCGCAGATAATAATGAGCTCTGACGATCTTACTCTCAAATATTGCAACAAGCAAATCAACAAACAACAGCGAGCCCCATGGCAACAGTTTCAAAGTTGATCCACCCCCCCCCCCTAATTTTCCTCTAACCAAAATCTATACTTTCTTAACGATTGATGTCATGTGTGAGAGCGCCTAAGAAAACTCTGTCCGTGATGTTCACCTGCCACAATCTGCTATTTAGAGAAATTACCAATGCTCCAAATACCAGCTTCGGGGAGAAAAAAACTAGCTCTTCAGAAAATTAGATCTTTAAAACTCCAACATGAAAATGTCTCCAGCAGATACGCTCCAGTGAACAACGTGTCATTTAGCGGTTCGATCGATGACAGTCAGGGACTCAGGAAAGCTTAAGTTTTTTTTATTTTTTTTTTAGCGCTTGATTATAAAATTGTAAAGAAAAATATTAATATCGATTTTTATTTTTTTACAAAACAAAACAAAAAAGCAGAAATTCTGAGTGGTAAAGCGTTTAGCTTCCGAACCGACAGGTCCCGGGTTCGAATCCTGGTGAAGACTGGGATTCTTAATTTCGGAATTTCTGGGGCGCTTCTGAGTCCATCCAGCTTTAATGGGTACCTGGCATTAGTTAGTGAAAAGAATCGGCGGTCGGTCGTTGTGCTGTCCACATGACACCCTCGTTAACTGTGTGCCACAGAAACAGATGACCTTTACATTATCTGCCCTATAGATCACAAGGTCTAAGAGGGATATTACAATCTGACAATATGAGGCTATGACGTAAGACGAATTAAGAGAAGTAGACTGTGACAGAAGATGTGGTGGCTGGGAGAAAGAGCGCTTAACTTCAAAACTGAGAGTCCCGAGTCCTGGGCTAGTTAAGGCGATCAGTGATTGGTGATTAAAAAATTGTAATGAAATCTATGTAACGGTGGTTGAAAAGTACGTCGACATGTCTCTGGGCTAAACAAACAAAAAACTGGCCCCTTGCTAAAAGTCTACAAGATTGTATCTTCGGATTTGTAGTTCTCGAATAACGAAACAATATTTAACATTTTTGGTTTTGTTTCGTGCATTGGTTACCTGTGAATGATTTAACTCAACCTAGAACAGAAAGGGTGACGGAGAAAGGATCTCTAGGTAAAAGCATAAAATGCTAAAAGCGATGATGCGGGTTTAATCCTAGCTGAAAAATATGCCTGCCTTTGTCTACAGCCAAATAATCCGGGTTGGAATCCAGTCTGCACATTTTGGTCATAAAGTGTTCTTTCAATAAGAAGGCCTCCAGCTTCCTGTTTCCCAACGGAATGTCTCTTGTCTAGACGTTTTCAGCATTCCTTCAGTAATGAACATAATTACATTACATATTACATCCTACCCCAAACCTCCTGCAGAACGACTGAACGAGCGCGGAGAGCAGGATTCGTCCCGGGACCGTTGTGAAGACAGCGCAGAGCGCAAACTACGTGACCAGGCAGACATTTTTTTCTTTCTAAATAGAAAATCTAGGAGGCGCGGCGACAAAGTGGTAAAGCGCTTAGCTTCTGAACCGGGAGTCCCGAGTTCGAATCCTGGTAAAGACTGGGATTTTTAATTTCGCTATCTTTGGGTGCTTCTGAGTCTACCCAGCTCTGGGTACCTGACATTAGTTGAGGAAAAGCAAAGGTGGCTGGTCGTTGTACTGGACTGATGACACTCTCCGTTAACCGTAGGCCACAGAAACAGATGACCTTTACATTTTTATAGGGAACGTTTCCAATTTCTTCCTTAGAATGTAGAGCTGAAGCTAAAGTCATCTTACAAAAGAAGAAAAAAAAAAGCATCAGAAGTCTTCAAAAAAATCTATTACAACTCTTGACAAATTTTATGGAGCCAGAGAAAACAGAAACCAATGCACATCTCAGATTTTATTGTTTGCTGCAAAAACGAACCAACAGCTAGCAATTGAAGATTCCAAAGTCTTACAGAGACATTTAAAAAAAAACGAAATTAAACCATAAAACAATTACTGAAGCCAAAACCAAACGAATGCAGTGCGTCTTGTCCTAAATGTTAGCCATCTTGAAATCAGGTTGTAGGGAAAGGTCACGTGCCAGGCTCGAGATGCGTGTGATTATAATTTAATTGCAGAAGTGGAGAAAGTTCCGAAAGAAAAAAGAAAAAAAGAATAAAGGGCGGGAAAACGAAGGAGTTGGGATATGTAGGTGGCTTATGATAATCAGGTGCTATCAAAGGCGGGGAGGGCGTACGACCGGAGGATAGAAAGAGCAGGAATTGGAAGGTCGCAGAAGAAAACAAATGACTTCACAATTATTGTGGAAATAAGTGGAAGAGAATAAAAAAAAGGAAAATGGGGGCAGGCGGATGAAGCAGCAAATGCAAGTGAGTATTGAATTCGCCCTCACGATCACTTAATAGCCCAAGACAAGAGGAGGGAAAAAACAATTAGTTGGGCGTGGTTCCTTGCACACTCACACACACACACACCAACTTACATTGTCAGACCTATACGCCGCAAGGGGACTCCGAAGCCACTCTTGCGTTCAATCAATGACTAATTGACAAAACGATGGGTAATTGCAGCTCTTCCAAGTAGATGGCTGCAGATAAGGATCTGCCCTGGTGCAGTGGATGATCCGCATTATGTTTTCACGGGTGGTTCTCAAACAATACCTGCAGGGGGTCCACTAGAATACAGGTGGTTAGATGACGTTACAGACGTTAGATGAACAATGCCCTGTTCTACTAGAAATATGTGTCTTCATGTTGTCTCTGCTTTCAAAAAGACGTTTCAAAGTAACCAACTAGGTGGGCGATGTTCTGCCTTGTTTAGTCATCTCAAGACATGTTAAAATAAGATGAAATGGATGCTATCTCTTATTTAGACCATACTTATAAGATAAGTAAGCATAATATGGCACAAAATTATAACAACAAGCCATTAAATTGCCAAATATATTATAACAATCAACTCAGGGCGCCATTTAGCCCTCTCAGACATAGAGGAAAGTAGCTAGCAGGGATGGCCTCTGAAAGAGTTGAAAAGCTTTCATGAAGGCCGCTAGGCTCGGAGAAATGCCGAAGACATTCGTAGAAGAGGGGGGAAAATTTTATAGAACCACGACGGACAAAGGCTTCGTCTACATTAGATATGACAAAATATGCAGGTCGTAACTGGCTTTGGAAGTCATGTGAAAAACAGCACTGATCCTTAATCTTCGGAATCGAAGACACTGCAATTATTATTATTACTATTTATTATTATTATTATTATTTCACTTTAAGTATAAAGTCAATATAGATAGATAGACAATATAGATGAAGAATAACTGGAGGGGGGCTTGCTGCGTTTGTGAAGCTCTTCAAATGTTTGAGAACCCTCGATGGTATGCATGGCAACAACACGATTTTTCTAGGAGGGGCAGGGAGAACTGATACACAAGATGGCTCAATAAGTAGCACATGCTGCACGGTCATGAGAGAACCTCTTGGCACAAGGCAAGACCCGGGACAAGTCAATACTTGGGTGTGGTCGGGTATGAAAGCGCCCCCTAGTGGTAGAAGCTTGCCCAGATTTGGCAGCCTATCTTCAGGCGAGATGTTATATCTTAAAGCACAGTCTGCAGCATCTTGTGCATAAGAAACATTACACTTACTGGCCACTTTTTCCCCTCGCATATAGTTGGTTTTTTTATCCTAACTCTAATCCTGACTCTGCTCTTAAACATGGCCAACTCTTTCAGGAGAACTTACTGATTTATTGACTTATTCATTTGCATGCTAGATCTTTCCAATCCCTTTCTACAAAGCTTATATCAACTCACTCTTTCTGCCTGGTAAAATGTTTAAACATGTTTTTTTCGCCCAATTCCCATTCTTGGATCATGTTGAAACATTGCATAGTTATTCGTGGTACCAGACAAAAAAACATAAATGAATCAAAAAATTAAAAAATTACTAAATTAATTATTGGTAGTTAATTATTTTGTTTCATATCGAAATAAAGGGAATAAATGGTGGATTTATATGCGGATTTATACCATTTCCCGTTCTCGGATAAAGTTTAAATTTTGCATAATTATTCCCAGTCGATGACAACACATGTATTAATAAAAAAATTTACCAATCAGTCAATCACTTAATGATTATAAATTAATTATGTTTTATATAACAGAATGAAGCTTAACCATGCCATCTGGAGATAAATGGTAGTAATTGGCGGTTCTTTCCCTCACATAAGCTTTGTTTCCTGTTGAAAGTATTCTTTTTTTTTTTGCTTGTTTATAGTTAGGTTCATTTAGTTCCTAGTGAAGATGCTATACTTAAGACGCAACATATTTTAAGCCTTCATGATCGTTTCACAGTTGTTGCTATAAGAAGTACTACTGTAAGGTCAGAAAAATGTGTCTTTGAGAATGATTAGAGTGTTGATATACGACAAACTAAACGCTACTCAAAAAATGCAAGGATATTAAAAAAAGATCTCTCAGGCAAAACCGATAAACGCAACAAGGTCGTTGGTGGTCCCATAACGTAGCGGTGAAAACTCAATTAGATGACTGGAGACTGAGTCGAGACGGACACGTCCAGTCAAGGCCAAAAAAGTTTCGACTTTTTTTAACTGGAAGATAATATGGGAAGATTGAGGAAGTGATACCCTAAAAGTTAAACAATAACAACAACCAATAAGCGCTTCCTAATTACAAGTCAACTAGTGGGGTAAAAGTTCCCCCTTTAAGACCTTGAAATCTGTAGAGGGTGTCATGTGTCCAGAACAACGACCAATCGCCTTTACTTTTTCAACTAATGTCAGGTACCCATTAGAGCTGTGTGGACTTAGAGGCGCCCTAATGATCCCGAAAGTAAAAATCCCAGTCTTCAGGATTAGAACCCGGGACCCACGGTTCGGAAGTCAAGTGCTTTACCACTCAGCCATCGCGCCTCCTAACCTATGGGGTAGAATGGATAATAAGCTCCCCACTTTATAAAAAAAAAAAAATCAATCACTGAAGTAGGAAAAAAACTTAGCCTAAACACAAAAAGTTCATAAAGGTAAAAACAATTGAAAAGCCCTGAGCAATTAGATATAGGAGGGACATAGCTTGTAAGACATTTAGATTGGTCTACACTTTGTGCGAGTGTCTTGTGACCTACATATTTTGCCACTCTTAGCCTTGTTAACGCAACGTCCACACAACCATAATATCACAAAAGTGCAGCTAAAGTACACACAATCTCAAAAAGCTGAACAAGCAAAAATGTGCTTGTTTAAAAAAAAAATACAGCCCAGCTGTTATTTGCACAAAGCCGACTAAATTGTAATAAAAATAAACAGTAAACAGTGCCTCCCAAACTGTAGAGCTTAACCGTCAGAGCAAGGTGGCTTGCTTGCTTTGTCACGGCATGACGGGTGGAAATAGTGCTCGATAAAATCTCTTGAAACCACTTAGTAACATACAGATCGACAAAGAACAAAGATCACATACGCACATGCGCAGCACAAATAAGATGTTTACTGCCAACTCGTCAACGAGTGTGGCATTTGCAAAAAACTCGTACGAAATTGAGCTCTTGCAAGACAATGCTATATGCTTTAAGAAGCAGGCGAAGAGGAGTCAACGCCCCATTCCCCCCCCCCCCCCCCCCAATCATCTGGTCAATTAGGAAACTGGTCGAGTGTTGCTCTACAGTTTTCGGCTAAGGGGCCATCCGACTCGTATTCGGCAGGCCGAATCACCGTCCAATGCAATCAAAGCTTCTGTTGCTTCATTATGTACTGTGTGCAGAAGTTTGATGGGGCCGGATATGATTTGGTATCAATGATGATAGATCAATGCAATGGCACTTAGAATGAAGGGGCGTCACTGATAACAAGTGGCCGTGAACTTGTGTAATTTCATTTTTGTTAAGGGCGTAGTTTCTTGTTTTCCAATATTTACAAGTAGCAAAAACACAAAAAGGTATTTATTTTTTTTCTGAAAATTAAATTCATCCTCTACACAACTGACTAAGCATTGTAAGAGCGATTATTTTGCTCTTAATGACTAATGAATAATTGTTTTTTTTTTTAATGGACCATTTTTATATCTCGCCCCTATTCTCCCAATCCCGAAAAAAAAATCCTGGTTAAAAATAGATATTATATAATTCTAATGATATTCTATAGATTCTATAGAAAATGGTGACAAAATGTTCCTTAACGTCCATATATTTCATTTTTTAATAAATATCGGGAATATCCGCTACATCTGTTCCAGATAAAGATGGTCTAGACCAAATTTAATTTTAGAATTACAAATTACGATGGTCAAACTAGATTTTTTGTCCAATGTGGCCAATATGCTAGTAATTCTTTTCACAAATATATACATCAACTGTTCAATTTCTACAAAAATAATTGTTAGAGCCGTTTTCGAGAACCGTGCCCAAGGTTTCAGGTTTTTGCAAGCTGAATAGAGGACCTTTAAATCATCTTTCCTATAGATGTAAAGGTCTGAACGGTGAGCTTTACTTACATAGAGGAAATTTTTTTTTTAAATCGACTCCTCCGTTATGCAGCTGATGGTGGTCTATCATTTCTCATTCTATTGATTTTCTTGTAATGATTCACTGTTGCAAGAGACTTTACAGTTAGTTGTCACAGCCGATCTCTTCTATTATAGTCCAGCTCATTATACACAAGACAATACGGTTCAATTTTGTGACTGTCTAATTATTTATTCAACTTTCTGAATGCAAAGAAACATTCGAGTCGTTTGCGGGAATTCCCGTTGAAAGCTCGCTCAAATAACCAACTTTTATTTTATGACGACTATTATTGTTTTAGCGGTCAAACAAGAGTTTTCACTGTGTGGCCATTTAACTAGTTTTTGTTGTTGTTTTTTTTATCAAAGCTATGCATACACTGTCAAATTTCTAGAAAAATATTGAGAGCCATTTCCACGAGGAGTTTGGAAGCTAATAGGAGGGATTATAAAAAGCCGTCGGCGAAACAATATCAACGTTAAGGATTAAACAAACAGATACGTGAGCCAAAGTGTTTTAAGTAAGCCAGCAGATAGACAACTCAATACACAAGCAACTAACTCTAGATACAGTTAACAGGGTAGCCAGCAGATGGACAACTCAATAGACAAGCAACTAACTCTAGATACAGTTAACAGGGTAGCCAGCAGATGGACAACTCAATAGACAACCAACTAACTCTAGATACAGTTAACAGGGTAGCCAGCAGATGGACAACTCAATAGACAAGCAACTAACTCTAGATACAGTTAACAGGGTAGCCAGCAGATGGACAACTCAATAGACAAGCAACTAACTCTAGATACAGTTAACAGGGTAGCCAGCAGATGGACAACTCAATAGACAAGCAACTAACTCTAGATACAGTTAACAGGGTAGCCAGCAGATGGACAACTCAATAGACAAGCATCTAACTCTAGATACAGTTAACAGGGTAGCCGGCTGATGGACAACTCAATAGACAAGCATCTAACTCTAGATACAGTTAACAGGGTAGCCGGCTGATGGACAACTCAATAGACAAGCATCTAACTCTAGATACAGTTAACAGGGTAGCCGGCTGATGGACAACTCAATAGACAACCAACTAACTCTAGATACAGTTAACAGGGTAGCCAGCAGATGGACAACTCAATAGACAAGCAACTAACTCTAGATACAGTTAACAGGGTAGCCAGCAGATGGACAACTCAATAGACAAGCAACTAACTCTAGATACAGTTAACAGGGTAGCCAGCAGATGGACAACTCAATAGACAAGCAACTAACTCTAGATACAGTTAACAGGGTAGCCAGCAGATGGACAACTCAATAGACAAGCAACTAACTCTAGATACAGTTAACAGGGTAGCCAGCAGATGGACAACTCAATAGAAAAGCAACTAACTCTAGATACAGTTAACAGGGTAGCCAGCAGATGGACAACTCAATAGACAAGCAACTAACTCTAGATACAGTTAACAGGGTAGCCAGCAGATGGACAACTCAATAGACAAGCAACTAACTCTAGATACAGTTAACAGGGTAGCCAGCAGATGGACAACTCAATAGACAACCAACTAACTCTAGATACAGTTAACAGGGTAACCAGCAGAAGGACAACTCAATAGACAAGCATCTAACTCTAGATACAGTTAACAGGGTAGCCAGCAGATGGACAACTCAATAGACAAGCATCTAACTCTAGATACAGTTAACAGGGTAGCCAGCAGATGGAAAACTCAATAGACAAGCATCTAACTCTAGATACAGTTAACAGGGTAGCCAGCAGATGGACAACTCAATAGATAAGCATCTAACTCTAGATACAGTTAACAGGGTAGCCAGCAGATGGACAACTCAATAGACAAGCATCTTACTCTAGATACAGTTAACAGGGTAGCCAGTAGATGGACAACTCAATAGACAAGCATCTTACTCTAGATACAGTTAACAGGGTAGCCAGCAGATGGAAAACTCAATAGACAAGCATCTTACTCTAGATACAGTTAACAGGGTAGCCAGCAGATGTACAACTCAATAGGCAAGCAACTAACTCTAGAAACAGTTAACAGGGTAGCCAGTAGATGGACAACTCAATAGATAAGCATCTAACTCTAGATACAGTTAACAGGGTAGCCAGCAGATGGACAACTCAATAGACAAGCATCTTACTCTAGATACAGTTAACAGGGTAGCCAGTAGATGGACAACTCAATAGACAAGCATCTTACTCTAGATACAGTTAACAGGGTAGCCAGCAGATGGACAACTCAATAGACAAGCATCTTACTCTAGATACAGTTAACAGGGTAGCCAGCAGATGTACAACTCAATAGGCAAGAAACTAACTCTAGAAACAGTTAACAGGATAGCCAGCAGATGGACAACACAATATACAAGCTACTGACTCTAGATACAGTCATCTATCGATCTACTTATCCCAAAAGGTCAGCACTACAACCTACGTTTGGTTTAGCAACATAAACACCGTGCGACCTTCCCCCCCCCCAATATCCCCCTCCCCTTTTCTGTCACAAGCCTCTCCCCCCCCCCCCTCCCCCCAAACGTCACCAAAATCGAACCATGACGCCAATTAGTCTCTCGGCTTCGCGTGCGCCCCTGTCTCAAAAGAAGGAGACAGGGGTAAAAGCAAAAATTCAGGGAGTTACTCTGGGAGGGGAGGTGCGTGGTGTGTGTGGTGGGAGGCCCCAGGTAATCACCTTCCGTGAGCGAGAAGCAATCCTCTTATGGTCCGACTAATTCATTTTCAGAAATACACACACACACACTCACAGACCAAAAAAAAATGGCTGCATCCAATCGGCAGACAGCCCACAGAGTGTTTCATGTTGATGTCAAGGTGACGTGATGTACGGAGCCCATTCAAACTAATCACTTCCAAGGAACCACACACTTGCACACACTAATTAGGAGATAATCTACTTAATAAAGAATGCACTTAACCAGGTCGGGGGAGGGGGGTGTACTTAAACAGAGTGACCACGTGAAATCCATGTTGTTTTCTCAGTATGAAATCATCGATGAAAACATTCATTGGTCCAAAACTTTTGCTGCAGAAGTCAATTTTCTTTTGTGTTTTATTTCGCTAGACTCAGGTCAAGAGTTTGGGAAAACCAGAAGCTCACTACAACGACCAAAACGGAGGTCTACAAAGCATGCGTTCTTAGATTAATACATTATCCTGCCCAGTTGGGGAACCTGGTATATTATATCATCCCCTAGCTAGACCCACATTGACACCATTCACGTCTGAAAGTGAAAGTTACCCTTAGGTACATGAGAGTGCTAACCTCGCGAGAACGGGCCTTCCCAGCATCTTTGCAGTCCTCAGACAACGCCTCCTGCGCTGGCTCGGATATGAATTATCATGCCCAAAGTCATTTTCTACGGGCAACTCGGGTCTGGCTCAAGAAAAACTGGTCGCCCCCACCTCCGTTACATGGATGTAATAAAACGGGACCTCAAATCAGTGAACATTGATACTGACCATTGGGAAGACATAGCCCTAGACCGCACTAGATGGAGAGAGATAGTGACCAATAAAGCTATGGAGAGCGAAAAAAAAATATAGGCCTCAGCTCTAGAAGAAAAGCGTGCCATGCGAAAAATGGCCAGCTCCTCTACCACAAAAGCGAAAGCCACCTAAACCTGCATTTTTAGAAAAAAGAATATTCTTCATAATTAATACAAAAAAAAAAAACGAAGTCCTTAGATTTTAGATAACTGAAGAATCAAAGTCACTGATCTGCCGACAAAATTGTATAACGAGATGTCTTACATTAACCATTATTCCTTAAATTTGCTTACAGAGTTATATACTTTTTTTAGTTTTCCAAAACATTACATCTTTACAGAGTTATGACATATTTTTGATATTGATAATATGTAGTTGAATCTAAAAAAGATGAGTTAATTAAAGAGGTGTTACTTTTAATTTTTGTTTTAAAATTGGTGCATATATGTATAAATTAAAATTTAAAAAAAAAAACAGCATATTTAAAGAAAAATAAGTTCCCTTTCAGAAGAATACAATAAACGAAGCCCTCATTTTGAGCACGATACAGGACAAGGTGAAATTTGATTTTCATTATTACTAAATCAGTGTTTCTCAAACTGGGGGCATGCCGCCTCGAGGTCCTGGAAAGGAGGGGAGGGAGAGACGCGAATTTACCGACGGGGAGAAGAGGAATGCGAAGTCGGTTCAATTAGAAAGAAATATTTTTTGAACCCCAACCCCTTTTTAAAACAAAATAAATTACCACTAATTGATTACCGGTAAATAACTTGTAATTTGGTTGATTTGTTCATGTGTTGTCACTGGCAACGAACAATTGTGTAAAGTTTTAACTTGATCATAGAATGGAGATGGGAGAAATAACGTGTACACAATTTTTACCAAAACAGACACGGGTGAGTTGATATAAGCTTCGTGAAAAAAATGGAATTCTCTGTAACTGTAGGTTAGTCCTGGGTCGTGACTCCTTCAGCAAGCTCAGCAGAGAAGATGTCCTTGGGAATTATCCAATTGGTGATATGTCCATGACAACGCAGTCTTCTCTGTATCAATTGAGCATAGACACAGTGCTTGTTGACACAGTTCCAAAACTTCCTGGTTAGTGACATGATCTTTCCAGGAGATGCGCATAGGAAAACGGTTGGATCGATATACTGGATAGAGATTAAAATCAGCTATATCAGATGTACAGTAAATAGAAAACCTTGAATGACTAGTCTTTGAGACGATGAATTATTGATGATTGATAGTGGGTAATTGTAATTTCTTATGCGTGATTATGTAATGCATGCTTAGCCTTGGCTAACAAAAATGTATTTTTTTGCCTGGTCTTAGAAAACAAGCATTTTTTTTTTACAAGTTTGGTCTTTGAGACAGGCCGAGAATTTTTTTTTTACCAATCACCTTCATCAATCCCTTTGTCTTTTGGACGGTTGGGGTCTTTCTCCATTCCTTTCTGTCTTTTTTTTTGGATAGAACCTCATTCTTTTATGTCTACCCATCGCTTTCACTGTCTGACTCTTTCTTTTTTTTTCCTGGTACTTTTCCCTGAAGGAAGGTCTTAGCAAGCCCATAAGACCTTGTAATATGGCCATAGAGTTTAAGTTTCCGTTTTTGTTTTTTGTTTTTTTACACTAGTTATCAGGTCATCGTGGGGTCCAATCGCTCTAGTAGCCTTGTCTCTAATTTCTTCGTTTGAGATGCGGACTTTAATTGTACCAAATACTTGCTTAAACAAGAACAGTTTCTCGGTAATTTTCGACTCAACAAAATGTTAGCCTGTGATTGCTTCCTGCGTACATCTCCAAATGAAAAGACTTATGGTGACCTGCTATTTTACGTATTTCAATCTGATTGGCCTATGCTCATCGAATAGTTCTCAGTGACTCTCAAACAGCCCACCTCTCCCGCCCCTTTTCCTACTAGTGCCAGGATTCATATTGCGAATTGAAATGTTCTAAGAGAAGCCAAAAGACCCAAACAAAGACACTCAAATAATTGAGACTGTTTAAAATAAATTTAAAAAAAAAAAACATGAAATAAATAAAAAAAAAAAGGGGGGGAACTACAGGTTTATTCTTACATGCATGTGTCATTTTGCGTGTGTAAGCAGGCAGCAGGGCAAGCTAGCAGTGCCATAAGATGAAATTGATCTTATTTCCCTGATCATAAAGGTCTACCAGCATAATATGTACATCCCTTACTTTTGTCTTTTTCTTCTGCATTGTAAATTGAGCTAATTTAAATTTTAATTGGATTTTTTGAAATGTCAATGGCTGTTTTGTCATTACAAAAAGTGGAACCTTGTTATATTATATGGATATAACAATAAATACCGTAATTATTCAAAGAATATAGCTGGATTTATAACTAGGCATGGTAATGGGTTGTTGTAACAATATGGTTGGATTTATAACTAGGCCTGGTAATGGGTTGTTGAAACAATATGGTTGGATTTATAACTAGGCCATGTAATGGGTTGTTGAAACAATATGGTTGGATTTATAACTAGGCCTGGTAATGGGTTGTTGTAACAATATGGTTGGATTCATAACTAGGCCTGGTAATGGGTTGTTGTAACAATATGGTTGGATTTATAACTAGGCCTGGTAATGGGTTGTTGTAACAATATGGTTGGATTCATAACTAGGCCTGGTAATGGGTTGTTGTAACAATATGGTTGGATTCATAACTAGGCCTGGTAATGGGTTGTTGTAACAATATGGTTGGATTCATAACTAGGCCTGGTAATGGGTTGTTGTAACACTATGGTTGGATTCATAACTAGGCCTGGTAATGGGTTGTTGAAACAATATGGCTGGATTTACAACTTATTCTAAAAAAAAAAAAGATGGTAGAGAGCTAATTCAAAATCTTCATAATTGTAGAACTTGGTTTGTTTGAGAACTGTTCTTATAAATAGGTATACATTGTAACCAACCAGGTCTCTCGATTTATAACTAGTTCTGTTATACATCCTACCAAAGAATCAAGTCAAAAAGAAAACAAAAACAAAAAAAAAAAACATTGATTGCAGTGATTCTGTTTGTACAGTTTAGTCCAAATGCCCGGAATCATCAATAGACTCCGACATCGATCGTTCGGTTCTGCATCAATTAGTGGATGGAGAGAGAGTGTAATGACTGGTGCACGCCACCACTGGCTTGTCAACGTCGGCTTATCTGGAGAGGTACTGGCGAGATTGCCTTTACACATGGATGTTCACATAGGCTTTCTCTCTCATGCTCCTTCTTGTTCAATCTAGTCATCTCTCTCTCTCACACACACACACGGTCTTTCTCTCTCACATACACGGTCTTTCTCACACACACACGGTCTTTCTCTCACACACACACGGTCTTTCTCTCTCACACACACACTGTCTTTCTCACACACACACACACGGTCTTTCTCTCTCACACAGACACGATCTTTCTCTCTCACACACACGGTCTTTCTCTCTCTCTTTCTCTCTGTCACACACATTATCTCTTTCTTGTTTGTTACCAATCAGCCTATCTCTGACACGTTCTATCTACATTTACCACGCTAACACTTTGTGTATATCTTACTTTCTCTTTCATTTCTATACACTTTCTATATATATATATATATATAGAGAGAGAGAGAGAGAGATAGAGAGAGAGATACACATATATATATATATATATATATATATATATATATAGTTTTGTCTCTCATTGCTTTCTCTTTCTTTAATTTCTCTTTCTAACGTACGTTCTCTTTATAAACATTCTCTACACTTTCTCTCTATAATTCTTTAGATTAATTTTCGTATACTTTATATTTAATTTCCTACACTTTCTCTGTATATAATTTCTCTTTATTTGCTCTCTCTCTCTCTATTTTTGTCTTTAATTGCTCTCTACACAATTTCTCTACACTTTCTCTCTAAATGATTTCTCTATAGTTTCTCTATATGTAATTTCTCATTACTTCTCCCAATATTTTTCTATACTATCGCCATTTATACTTTATATATCTTCAGACTCGAAGACAAGCCTTATGATTATTATTATTATAAATACTTTCTGTTTATATATTTTCTCTCTTCTTCTACGTATATTTTATTTCAAAGCATAAAAATTGCTCTGACCAGCTCAAAGTAGGCCTACTTTCTCTTATATCCATGCTCTGACCAGCTCATAGTACTTTCTCTCATATTTATTTTCTGACCAGCTCATAGTACTTTCTCTCATATCCATGCTCTGACCAGCTCATAGTACTTTCTCTCATATCCATGCTCTGACCAGCTCATGGTACTTTCTCTCATATCCATGCTCTGACCAGCTCATAGTACTTTCTCTCATATCCATGCTCTGACCAGCTCATAGTACTTTCTCTCATATCCATGCTCTGACCAGCTCATAGTACTTTCTCTCATATCCATGCTCTGACCAGCTCATAGTACTTTCTCTCATATCCATGCTCTTACCAGCTCATGGTACTTTCTCTCATATCTATGCTCTGACCAGCTCATAGTACTTTCTCTTATATCTATGCTCTGACCAGCTCATAGTACTTTCTCTCATATTTATTTTCTGACCAGCTCATAGTACTTTCTCTAATATCTATGCTCTGACCAGCTCATAGTACTTTCTCTCATATCCATGCTCTGACCAGCTCATGGTACTTTCTCTCATATCCATGCTCTGACCAGCTCATAGTACTTTCTCTCATATTTATTTTCTGACCAGCTAATAGTACTTTCTCTCATATCCATGCTCTGACCAGCTCATAGTACTTTCTCTCATATCCATGCTCTGACCAGCTCATAGTACTTTCTCTCATATCCATGCTCTGACCAGCTCATGGTACTTTCTCTCATATCCATGCTCTGACCAGCTCATGGTACTTTCTCTCATATTTATTATCTGACCAGCTCATGGTACTTTCTCTCATATCCATGCTCTTATCAGCTCATGGTACTTTCTCTCATATCCATGCTCTGACCAGCTCATAGTACTTTCTCTCATATCCATGCCATGATCAGCTAATAGTACTTTCTATCATATCCATGCTCTGACCAGCTCATAGTACTTTCTCTGATCTCTATCACTCTACCCCTGCAGATAGCTTTTTATGTTGTGTTGTTTTTAAATAGATCTCGCCTGTCTCTTGAGTTGTGCCTGTTGTTTGTGACTAATTGAATTACGATGCTGACTCATCTAACTTCTGTTATTCTTTAACATACTGTCCGTAACTTAATTTCTTAGGACACTGAAACTGGTGAACACCCACGACTTCAGTGAAAACAGCTATCTAGCTTTTTTTTTTTTAAATAGCTATTACAAATAGAAAATAAGAAAGAAATAGGAACTTACAGGCTAAGTAATGTAGACTATATTTATAGTATTGAGTCTCTTAGAAGATTAATAGTAACTTGAGTACGCTCCGATGTTTATATAAGCGTCCTTTAATTAGT